>NC_143582.1:113038574-113359710 GCF_048544385.1 Mastigoproctus giganteus | reverse complement strand
TCATCTGCTGTTTTCTGGCACAACCTTCCTTCATACGTATTTCCTGAAAATTACAGTCTATAGAAGTTTGTCTAATGTCAACAGATATCTTCTTTTCTCTTCTCAACCTCGAACCCAAGCACTGTACTAAGTACTATAGGTTCTTACACCTCTTGTGTTTGGGGTTTTCATAAAAAAAAAAAAAAAAAAAAAATCAAAAAGCGAGAAAACTAGTTGCACCAACTATAAACCAAAATATTACCTATGCAAATGCTGTAAAAATATATCAAACAGCCTCTGTTCAAATAATGTCACAAGTTCCCAATACTAAATCAATTTCTCATTGGGCTAGAAATGTCCTCTCTGAGCTACAACCAAGTGTATGGAAGCAACAATCCAGGACCTCAGACCAAGGAAATAATTTTTCTCTGACAATTTCAGCTGCATCTCCTCCTTCGGTGATTGCAACCATATCACATATTACAAACTCAAATGCTACAAAAAATATTCAGGACACAACCATGGACAAAGAGGCACATCTATACAGGAAGATCCTGTTTTAGAAATCTATGTTGAAGAAGAAGAAATGAACACTGGTTGGCCAGTTTTCCCAAAAAAAGACAAACCAAAATTGGAACGTCATAAACCAGTCACCTTCAAAAAGCAGTCAGAATCAGCTCCATCACCCAAAACACAAATAATGCCTTGTATTTTACAGTGGTACTGTAGAGGCTTTTGTTGTAACACAGATGACATCCAAGATCCAGTTAACCGTTATTCTTCAGTTGTCCCTTGTCTCCAGGAAACGTACCTAACCTCACAAATTTCTCCTTCGATAAAGAATTATTGCCTTTATCGAATAGATTGAAATACAGCTAATGGTGCCCATGGTGATGTGACAATCCTAGTAAATTCAAAGATCCCAATTAAACATACCCTACTTCAAACAGAAATAGAAGCTGTTGCTGTTCATATCACTCTCCATATTGCACATAACATTTGTATCTGCATCAATCTACCTACTGCCAAACCATACTTACTCTTTAAAACCACCAGTGATTACAACAAAGCAAAGAAAGCTAAAAATGCAGCCTAGAATTTATTTCGGCAATGTCCAACCACAGCCAATCTCATTAATTATAAGAAATTAAAGGCAAAAGCACGTTTCATACAAAGGCAAGCCAAGAAAGAATCCTGGACCCATTTTGCATCCAGCCTTAATAAAAACACTGACACCAAAATAATATGGAAAAAAATTAGCTTTCTGGAAAGTTTCTTACTGTGCCTTCTCCAATCCTCTCCTGTAATGTGTGAGATTTATATGGTCCTTTAGATATTGCAAATACTTTGGGCAACACGTTTGCTGAAACCTCAGTGGCATCAGCTTATACTCCATCATTCCAAAGAATTAAAAACATTGCAGAACAGCATTCTATTAACTTTCAAACTACCCTCCTTCTGCCATATAACAAATCTCTGCAATATTCAGAACTCTTCAAGGCCATTGGAACAGCCCACAATGGTGCTGCCGGACCAGATGGGCTCTATTATGTCATGCTACAACATTTTGATGACAAAAATTTGCGCCGCCTCCTGGTATTTTTCAATCGTATTTTTGTAGAAAATGTTTATCAAGCTTCTTGGCATCATTCTACTGTTTTGTCTTTCCTAAAACCTGGAAAAGATCCAACCAATCCCTTAGCTATAGACCAAAATCCCTCTCAAGCTGCCTCAGCAAAATCCTAGAAAAAATTGTCCACAATAGACTCTTCTGGATCATTGAGTCAGAACAGTTAATAACCCATAGTCAATATAGATTTTGTCAAAACAGTTCATGCTTGGACCTTATGGTTAAGGCTAAATTTGCCATTTGTGTAATGCCTTTGTTGAACACAAACATCCAGTAATGGTTTCAATAGATGTAGAGAATGATTTTGACACCACCTGGTGGCATGGTATAATAAGAGATCTTTACTTTCTTGCTCTACTGGTTAACTGTCCTATATTTGTGAAGAATTTTCTACATACTACATTGTTTCAAGTTCGATACTAACATGCCCTTTCTGCAACTTTTATTCAGGAAGAAGATGTTCTACAGGGATCAGTACTGAGTGCCACTCTTTTTGCTCTTAGAAATAGATTCTATCACTAAACTTCCAAATACTGTAGAGACATACCTTTTTGCAGATGATCTTTCCATCTTCTGTCATTCCCAAAACATGAGATCTATCGAACGACAGCTTCAGATATTAGTATTAGTATTAGTAGAGGCATTTGATGCAAGAAAGCAAGCTTATGCAGCATCAGCCAAAAAAAAAAAAAAAAAAAAAAACCCACTTCCACTTCACCCCTCTGTTCGTTTCAAATACCTGTCCAGCTGAGCCTTAAACTTATTTAGGCTATCAACCTCCACCACAAGGGATGGAAGTCTGTTCCACCAACCAACCACCCGCTGGCTAAAGGCAAATTTCCTCACGTCTATCCTACATCTGTCTTTCCTCAATTTGAATTTATGCCCTCTCAGGTGATTTTTCTGAGCTAGAGGAAGAATCCCATCAGCATTGAGCATGCTTAAACCATTCAAGGCTTTATACACCTCTATCAGATCACCTCGCTGGTGCCTAGTCTCCAGACACTGTAATTTGCAAAACTTAAGCCTTTCTTCGTAAGAGCACCCCTTTGTTCCATTCACTAATCTTGTTGCCCTTCTCTGTACTCGTTCCAGCAGCTCTACATCCTTCTTGAAATGAGGCCTCCAGACCTGTATACAGTACTCTAGGTGTGGCCTGACCATTGCCTTATACAAGGGAATAATCACCTCCTTATCCCTGCTGGAAAAATTCCTGTATATCATTGACAATACTCCATGAACTACTCTTGCAGCCTGTCTGCACTGTTCAGAGAACTTCATATCTGCCTGCACAACCACCCCCAAGTCCCTTTCATTCTCTACCACTGTCAGTGTAGTACCACAGAGTTGATACGTTGCTCTGGGGTTGCTGTTTCCCATGTGTAGTACTTTACATTTGTCAATGTTAAACTTCATTTGCCACCTCTCAGCCTCACTAAATCACATATCACTAAATAAAATACAGCAATGGGCGAATATCAATGGCTATCGACTTTCGCAGCAGAAAACAGTTGCTATCCATTTTTGTAGACAATGGAACTTTCATCCAGATCCTGAACTTAATCTCTAATATCTCCATCCCAGTTACTAATAACATCAGATTCCGTACAACAGGTAGCAACTTGGACTCAATCACAATGGGTTCCTCCTATACCGACCTTTGACATGTACCTCTCTCATTGGGGAAAGAATATTTTGCAAGCTTCAAATGTCAGACAACTTGATGCTGTTCACACTCAAAGATATATTGATTTTTCTCCAATATACACAGATGGCTCTAAATCAAATTGAAATGTTGGAGCAGCTGCAGTGTTTCCAAATACCACTATTTCAGCATCCCTTACATCCAAATTCAGTATCTTCTCAGCTGAATTATATGAAATTAAATTAGCTTTAGAAAATCTCTGTTCTGACTGTTCTTTAAAATCTGTTATTTACACTGATTCCCTCAGCTCAATCAAGGCATTATGTAGTTTCTCAGATAAAGTTCACCCTGTCCTTGATGAAATTAGAAACTTATTACTACAGAAAAACTCCAACTAGTCAACTTTTGTTGGATTCCAGCACATTCTAGTATTTCGGG
Organism: Mastigoproctus giganteus; assembly: GCF_048544385.1. Lineage (NCBI taxonomy): Eukaryota > Metazoa > Arthropoda > Arachnida > Uropygi > Thelyphonidae > Mastigoproctus > Mastigoproctus giganteus. Next base: position 113,356,018 of record NC_143582.1, on the reverse strand, counting down.
TAGTGAACTTGCTGACAAAGCTGCAAAATATCCAACCACCTTAGATTTAACTAACATCCCTGTTCCAGGATCAGACTATGCACTAATCATTCATGCTGCATGCCTATCAGAATGGACAACAATCTGGCACTCTCAAACTAATAATAAACTATTGCAGTTTAAACACGATCCGAAAATTTGGCATTCCAGTGTCTGTACATCAAGACGCGAAGAAGTAGTCCTTTCAAAGGCAAGAATAGGTCCTACTCATCTGACCCACATTTTATTTAGTCACAGGAAACGATCCACCACAGTGTCCACATTGTTATATAAATCTGACTGTTAAACACATTCTCATTAACTGTCCCTACTATAGACAAGACAGACCTTCAACCCTGCTATCACTGGTAAATCTTGATAACCCAATAACTTTAGAGAATCTCATTAGTGACAAGGCAAATATTTCTGAATTTTTCAACTACCTCAACCAAACTGGACTTTTTAATCATTTCTGATTTTACAAAAATTTCTCATTTCCTTATATTATAAATGAATAGGCACATTATAGCCATAGCAGCTTATGCACCATCAAACCTCAACAACAACAACAACAAAGAATTAATCTTGGAAGCTACTAGGCTTTTCATACCAACTAAGAAATACTGTTCAAGGTTTAGGCCTAAATGGATGTCAGATGAACTAATGAGACTTGTGGCAGAGTCGCATTAGTAGATGAACTAATGAGAAGAAAAATTCATGAGAGGCATATAAATTCTGAAGCGACACAGAAGCCTATGGTAGACAGATGCTACTCTGTAATAAAGTCACAAAGGAGTTTAGGCAAGCAAATTCAGATTACGAGAAATCTTTGGCAAAGGATGCAAAGAAAAAAGCAAAGACTTCTTTTACTTATATAAATTCTAGAAGGAATGGGATGAATCAGATTGGTCCGCTTGATATTGATGGTTTGACTGTTGAGGATCCTGCTCAGATAGCTGACAAACTGAATGTGTATAATGCATCTACATTCACTTATGAGAAATTCTGTAGGGAAGTGGAGGACAGAAGCTTTTTAAACTCTAACAGGGAGTTAAATGATTTTGTAATAACTGTGGACAAAGTGGAGGAGAAATTGTTGAAGTTAAACATAAGAAAGGCACCTGGGGTGGATTGGCTCTATCCAGTTATATTAAAGGAGGTGGCAAAGGAAGTAAGCAAACCCTTGGCCATAATTATGAGATTCACAAAGGGGCATCAAAGGGATAAACAAGTAATTACAGACTTGTTAGTTTAACTTCGGTTCTGGGGAAAGTAATGGAATCGCTGGTTAAAGAAGCAATGCAGGATCATCTAGACAAGACTTGAATAATAATTTAGACACAGTATGGGGTTGTTAAGGGAGAGTCTTGTCTGACCAATTTGATTGGATGCTATGATGTGGTCACAAAGGAACTGGATGCAATAAATAATTTTGATATTATATACTTGGATTTCAGGAAAGCTTTTGATGCACATGGAAGACTACTGTACAAATTGGAAATGTATGGCATTACGTAAGTTGCTACAATGGATAAAAGGATGGTTGAGTGGGAGAAGACAGAGGGTGGTAATCAATGAGTGCTGTTCTTCGTGGACTAATGTTATTAGTGGAGTCCCTCAGGGTTCGGTGTTGGGCCCATTGTTGTTTTGTATATTTATCAATTATATTGATGAAGGTATAACAGGTTTAATGTCCAAATTTGCAGATGATACTAAGGTTGGCAGGGTTGTTAATGACAGTATGCTACTGCAACAGGATCTAGAAAAGTTAGGCAAATGGGCTGAAAAGTGGCAACTGAAGTTTAACATAGGCAATTGCATAGTACTGCTTTTGGGCAGTAACCCCAAAGAAATGTACCCACTTTGTGCTACTATACTCAAGGTGGTAGGGAATGGAAAAGACCTGGTGGTAATTGTGTAGTTAGATATGAAGTTTTCCGAGTAGTGCAGATAGGCTACCAGGGCAGATCATGGGATCTTGTTAATGATATACAGGAATTTTGCTAAAAGGAATTGGAGGTGATTATCCCTTTGTGTGAGGCAATGATCAGGTCACACCTTGAATACTGCGTTCAGGTCTAGAGACCTCATTTTACGAAGGATGTAGTGTTGCTAGAATGAGTATAGAGAAGGACAACAAGATTGGTGAGGGGAATGAATGGTCCTTTTACCAAGAAAGGCTAAGTTCTGCAAATTGCACACTAGGCATCTGTGAGGTGATCTGATTGAGGTGTATAAGGCCTTGAATGGTTCGAGCAGGCTCAATGCTGGTGGGATACTTCTTGCACAGAATACAAACCTGAGGGGCATAAATTAAAATTGAGGAAAAACAGTTGTAAAATAGATGTGCAGAAATTTGCCTTTAGCCAGTAGGTAGTTGATTGCTGGAACAAACTTCCATCTGTCATGGAAGTGTGATAGGTTAAATATATATAGCTAATAATAATAATAAATTCAAGGAAGAACTGGACAAACTTTTAGAGCAAATGGATGGGTGAAATGGGAATATTTTTTTTTTTGCCTGCTGTTGTTATAAGCTTGCTTTCTTGCATCATATGCTTCTACTAATGCTAATACTTGCTACTAAAAAAGCAGAGATCAGTACCAATAGATCATTCTCAGACCAAGAAACAATCCCCTATACATATGAATGTTGACAACAAGACTGATCCAGAGAGACTATATTAGAGCTTCATGCAGAAGAATACTTGGATACAGAGCAACCGGTCTTCCCAAAAAAGACAGAAATAAAACTGATCATTACAAACTACTCCAAAAAAAACACAGATCTAAACATAACTACTAAAGCTAAGTAATGCAGTACATACTTCAATGGAACTATAAAGGCATGTGAGCCAATACTGATGACTTATATGACCTGATCAATAAGTACATTCCAGTGAGTGTTTGTCTGCAAGAAATGAATTTAACACCAACAGTAACTCTCTCAAATAAAAATTTCTCAATGCACAGAAAAGACAGGAATACTGCAAAATCTGCACATGGAGGGGCAGCGATATTAGTTAAGTCTAAAATCCCCACTTGACCTGTCTCTCTACAGACTGACTTAGAAGCTGCTGTGCGTTTTGCCCTTGGAATAACACCAATTTCACCAAATAGTCCTTATAGTACAAGCAGTGGCATAGCTATGTTTTTTGGGTCCTTAGGCAAGAAATCATTTTGGGCCCCTTATTTTTATTAAAATAAATTTTAATTAGGTATAATGTAAAAAAAATGTTGAATCATTTTAATAACATAAATATGTATTTTAATTACGATTTCTTTATACTTTTACAAACATCAAAAACATGAAAAAAAAATATTACAATATGGTACTTATTATATTGTAAAATTTATTTTACTTATTAGACTACCAATAGGCTATACAACAATTTATGCTATCATTAATTCACTAATAAATTTACGAAAAAAGTTAAAAATGTTACTTTTCGTGCTTTTACATTTGTGAAATCATTAATAATATCTTTAAAATCCATTTTACTGGCGTATTTATGCTCAATAGCCAACATTGCAAGTTGACAGGACGGCGTCTCAAGGACCGTCTGGGAGAACATTCACGAGCGATACGGACCGCAGAGCTCAATAAATCCGCCATTGCCGAGCACTATTGGGAAAAACAACACCAGATCTCCCCCGACAACGCTGTCATCCTTGACCGGGCGCATAGATTCTGGGACCGCAAGTGGCTGGAAAGTCTGTGGATTGGATCCTCTGGTAACAATAGTATAAACAGAGACAGGGGAGTTAGGCTTCACCCCCTTTTTGAGGCGGTGGTTTTGACAAGAGACAAACGTTTTAATTTTCCACGTGTCAAGTCCACTTCCGGTTCCGGTACAAGTGAAAGGAATGCTGAGTATGCGCCTGGTCATCCACGTGTGCCGTGAGCCTGGTATTTAAGGATGTGTCATTTAAGTCTCACTATTACTGAGGAAGGAGGAAGACACCTCCGAAAGCTCTAGTGTTTTTATCGTGTTTTTATCGCTTTTATATTTATATTTTAATGCATTTTAACTTATTTACCTATTTTACTTTTGTTATAGTTTAGTTTTTTGCAAATTATTAAAAGTTTTTTGTAAATATTATTTTACAGTCTTTTTTATCATTTTATTTTATTTCATCATTCGATCAGTCATAAACGGTTGGTGGTGTGTTTAAAATTGGTAGTATTGCAAGTTGATGTCGTTGTAAAGCATATATCATCTTTTAAGGGCACAAAAAGTGATATTGTTGTGCACGTTGGCACCAATGACATTAAGAGTAGGAGATTGCAGATTTACTTAACAAGTACAGGTCAACGTTGCAAAAAAGTTGAGTTAGGGTTAAATTTGAAAGTGTCTGCAATTCTGCCCAGACACGACAGGAGGGAATACATGATGAGAGCCTTGTCAATCAATTCGGCCTTGGAGGGCAAGGCTCAAGGGGTAGAATTTTTTTTCAGCATGGTCTGTGCTTGTTAACAGGAGAGACTGCTTCTACAGGGATGGGATACACTTAAATAGAAAGGGTGCAAGAATATTTGCTGATGCTATCGAGGCAGTGTTAGGTGGGTCGGAAAACTGCTAGCTTGGGGGGGGGGATTCACAGACTAAAAGGTTAAAAGTAGCTGCAGGCAGAGGTGAAGGTAATTCTTGCACAACTTCTATTAGAATAAGTATATTAGAATAAGGGACCTGGAGCGAGGGGTGCTGGGGGTTTCAGGGACTGATGGCAGTCATCATGAAACAGGTGGGTATATGGGATGTGTCAGGGTAACTAGGAATAGGTGCATGTATGCTTGCATGTATACCAATGCAAGAAGTATAGTAAATAAATTAAATGAATTTGAAGTGTTGGTCAAGACATCAAAGGTGGATATTGTTGGGATATCAGAGATTTGGTGTCACACTGATATTAGGAATGCAGAATCGAAATTTGGGGTGTACAATGTGTACAGACAGGATAGGAAGGGAGGAGGTGTCATGCTGTTAATTAAGAAAAAACATAAAATCAAAAGAAGTGCATCCAGTTGATATAGATGAACAGTATACTGTTGAGTCAGTTTGTTATGACATAAGCACTGTGAAAGAAAAAATAAGAGTAGGAGTGTGTTATAGGCCTAATGAGTACAATGAACAATTGTACAGAGAAATAGTTGGCTAATAAATCAGAATGTCTTATAATGGGGGATTTTAACTTCCCAGATATTGACTGGAACTTGTGGGTTGGTCACTCACACACACTAGTAAGACTTTTGTGGATTTATTGGATGATTGTTTTCTGCAGCAGCATGTTTGAGAGGCAACCAGAGAGGGTAATACTCTTGATCTGGTTATCAGCAGTGATCATTCGTTCTTTAAGAATTTGCAGACAAAGGAACCACTAGGTGGCAGTGATAACAGTGTACTGATGTGGGATTTACTTAAAGATATGATTACCATCAGGGGTAAAGGAAAGGGTTTTTGCTTCCCTAAAGGTGAGTACAGTGGTCTCAGACAGTTTTTAAATTCTGTACAGTGGGATCAACTGACGATGTTACCAACAGTATATTCTAAGTGGGAAGCATTCAAGAAATTAATCGTGGAAGCTACTAAAAGTTTCATACCTATTAAGAAATATTGTTCAAGGTTTAGGCCTAAATGGTTATCAAATGAACTAATGAGACTCGTGACAGAGAAGAAAAATGCATTGGATGCATATAAATTATCAAGTGACACAGAAGCCTATGATATATATAAGCAAGTCACAAAGGAGGTTAGGCAGGCGAAGGCAGATTATGAGAAATCTTTGGCAAAGGATGCTAAGAAAAACAGCAAGGATTTCTTTACTTATATAAACTCTAAAAGGAAGAGGATGAATCTGATTGGTCCACTTGATATCGATGGTTCGACAGTTGATGATCCTGCTCAGTTAGCAAAAAAACTGAATGAGTATTTTGCATCTACATTCACACATGAGGAGTTATTCAGCAAGGGGAATGCCAGAGGTGTATTCAACTCTAGCAGTAAGCTACAGAATCTTGAAATAACTGGGAGTAAAGTGGAGGAGAAACTGTTGAAGATAAACACAAGAAAGGCACCCGGGGTGGATGGGATCTATCCAGTTATATTAAAGGAGGCAGCAAAGGAAGTAAGCAAACCCTTAGCCATAATTATGAGAGCTTCCTTGGACTCAGGGGGGTTCCCCCACAGACTGGGGATGTGCAAATGTATCCCCAATTCACAAAGGGGGATCGAAGGGTGACACGAGTAATTACAGACCAGTTAGTTTAACTTCTGTTCTGGGTAGAATAATGGAGTCACTGGTTAAATATGCATTTCAGGATCACCTAGATAAGACTGCAGCAATAATTCAGACACAGCATGGGTTTGTTAAGGGAAAGTCTTGTCTGACAAATTTGATAGGATATTATGATGTGGTTACAAAGGAACTGGATGTAAAAAATAATTTTGATATCATATATTTGGATTTCAGGAAAGCTTTTGACACTGTTGCACATGGAAGACTATTGTACAAATTGGAGCAGAATGGTATTAAGGGTAAGTTGCTACAATGGATAAAAGGATGGTTGAGTGGGAGAAGACAGAGGGTGGTAATCAATGGGTGCTGCTCTTTGTGGACTAATGTTATTAGTGTAGTCCCACAGGATTCGGTGTTGGGTCCACTGTTGTTTTGTATATTTATCAATGATATTGATGAAGGTATATCAGGCATAGTGTCAAATTTTGCAGATGATACAAAGGTTGGCAGGGTGGTGCTACTGCAACAGGATCTAGATAATTTGGGCAGATGGGCTAAGAAGTGGCAATGGAAATTTAACCTTGACAAATGCAAAGTGCTGCATATGGGTAGAAGTAACCCCAGAGAAACGTACCAACTGCATGGTGCTACACTTAAGGTGGTAGAAAATGAAAAAGACCTGGGAGTAATTGTCCAGTCAGATATGAAGTTTTCTGAGCAATGCAGACAGGCTGCCAGGGCAGGTCATGTGGTTTTGTCAGTGATATATAGGAATTTTGCTAGCAGGGAAAAGGAGTTGATTGTCCCTCTACATAAGGCAATGGTCAGGCCATGCCTTGAGTACTGCGTACAGGTCTGGAGGCCTCATTTTAGGATGGATGTAAATTTGCTTGAGTGTGTACAGAGAAGGGCAACAAGATTGGTGAGAGGAATGAAGGGATCCTCTTACCAAGAGAGAGGCTTAAGTTCTGAAACCTGGGCCAGTAACCTGGCTGGTATGGAGGAAACCTCCAGGGCGAAAAGGAGCCATTATGGATAAAAATAATTATCCACTGTTAGAGCCTTCGAGCTCCAGAACCAAACACCTATATTAACCATGACTCTAATCTCGACTTAGGAAATGATCATCCAAAGAGACAGACGACTAATTAGATGGAGCAACCCTGCCCATCATTTTTAATTTTCCGCTCTCTTACTAGTTAGCTAATGAACAAACTGTCTCCCTTCGTAATGCCGACCGGGCTAGCCGAGTGGGTAAAGTACCTGCCCGGCAACCCAAAGGTCGCGGGTTCGATTCCCGCCTAGGGCTTGGATCAAAGTACTGCAAAAACCTTGGGAGGTGCAATATGGCCACAGAAGCCGATGCGCCAACAACTACCAAATCAAATCAATCAACCCTTCGTAATACAAAAACATCTGAAAGGTCTTGCAGGATCTCCTAAGACTGTCAAGAGATTGCAATCAGGAGACCTGCTAGTGGAAACTACGAACCACAGGCATTTGGAGAAACTTTTACAGTTAACAAACTTGCTGGCATTCCAGTAAAAATATCTCCTCACGCAACCCTAAATTCATCTAAGGGTGTCATATCCAGTTGGGATCTACTAAACGTCAGCGAGGAAGAAATAACCGAAGAGCTGCAGGGACAAAATGTAATTCAAGCCAAACGTATAATGACTAAAAAAGATAATCAACTTATGCTTACCAGAAACATTATTCTCACATTCAATACGCCCAACTTACCCTCCTCTGTAAAAGCAAGTTATTTACTTTGCCATATCCGCCCGTACATTCCCAATACTTTAAAATTTTATAAATGTCAAAAGTATGGCCACTCACAAACTGTATGCAGAGGAGTTCCTGTCTGCCCCAACTGTGGTTCCTCGGATCACATACAAAATGACTGTACGACTACAAAAAAAAAAAAAAAATGACATGTCCAAATTGCAAAGGTGAACATCCTGCCTATTCCAGAACTTGTGAAAAATGGAAAACTGAGAAAAAAAATAGTAAAATACAAAGTTGAGAACAAAGTCAGTTACCAAGAAGTGAGAAGACTAGTTGCACCTACTATGAACAAAAATATTTCCTATACTAATGCATTTCCCATCCATCGATGGGAAAAATGTGTAAATCTGCACGGTGGCTATGTAGAGGGCTAAAACCTGTGCCAAGAATCAACAGGCTAGCACCTCTGCAGCTAGATCAGGGTGATTCTTTATTGAACCACCCTTGTATGTGGAGTTCTGCGGAATGTAACCCTTACATAGGGCGGGGAATGGCTGTACAGTCAGTCCTCGTATAACACGTGTTTACATTACACGAATTCGATCATACACGATTTATAAATAGGGGAACAATATCTTATATTAGCATTAGCATCAGTAGAGGCATATGATGCAAGAAAGCAAGCTTATTCAGCATCAGCCAAAAAAAAAAAAAAAAACAACCACTACTCACATTTCACCCCTCCATTCGTTCGAAATACCTGTCCAGCTGAGCCTTAAATTTGTTTAGGCTATCAACTTCAACAACAAGCGACGGAAGTCTATTCCACAAACCAACTGCCCGCTGGCTAAAGGCAAATTTCCGCACATCTATCCGACATCCGTCCTTCCTCAATTTGAATTTATGCCCTCTCAGGTGATTATTCTGAGCAAGAGGAAGAATCCCATCGGCATTGAGCATGCTCAAGCCATTCAAAGCCTTATACACCTCTATCAGATCACCTCGCCGATGCCTAGTCTCCAGGCTCTGTAATTTGCAAAACTTAAGCCTTTTTTCGTAAGAGCAACCCTTTGTTCCATTCACTAATCTTGTTGCCCTTCTCTGTACTCGTTCCAGCAGCTCTACATCCTTCTTGAAATGAGGCCTCCAGACCTGTATACAGTACTCAAGGTGTGGCCTGACCAATGCCTTATACAAGGGAATAATCACATCCCTGTCCCTGCCATTGACAAGACACCATGAGCTACTCTTGCAGCTCGTCTGCACTGCTCAGAGAACTTCATATCTGCCTGCACAATTACCCCCAGGTCCTTTTCATTCTCTACCACTGTCAGCGTAGTACCACAGAGTTGATATGTTGATCTGGGGTTACTGTTTCCCATATGTAGTACTTTACATTTGTCAATGTTAAACTTCATTTGCCACCTCTCAGCCCATCTGCTCAACCTTTCCAGATCCTGTTGCAGCAGCATAGTATCAGTAGTGGCCTTAACAACCCTGCCAACCTTTGTATCGTCTGCAAACTTGGACATTAAGCCTGATACACCATTATCAATATCATTTATAAATACAGAAAACAACAATGGACCTAACACTGAACCCTGAGGAACTCCACTAATAACATTAGTTCACGTTGAGCAGTGTCCATTGATTACCACTCTCTGTCTTCTGCCACTCAACCATCCCTTTATCCATAGCAGCAATTTGCCTCCAATGCCACACTTCTCCAATTTGTGCAGCAGTCTTCCATGCGCAACAGTTTCAAAAGCCTTTCTAAGATCCAAATATATAATATCAAAGTTATTCCCTGCATCCAGTTCTTTTGTGACTACATCATAGTATCCAATCAAATTGCTCAGACAAGACCTGCCCTTAACAAACCCATGCTGTGTCTGAGCTATAACTGAATTCTTGTCCAGATGATCCTGCAGTGCTTCTTTAACCAGTGCCTCCATTAATTTTCCTGGAACCGAAGTTAAACTAACAGGTCTATAATTACTTGTCAGCCTTTGATCCTCCTTTGTGAATTGGGGTTACATTTGCACATCTCCAGTCCATGGGTACCTCCCCTGAGTCCAAAGAAGCTCTCATAATTATGGCTAGGGGTTTGCTTACTTCCTTTGCTGCCTCCTTTAATATAACTGGATAGATCCCATCCACCCCGGGTGCCTTTTTTATGTTTATCCTCAACAATTTCTCCTCCACTTTCCTCTCAGTTATTAGAAAATCATCTAGCTCACTGCCAATGTTTACTTCACCTACGACATTCCCCTTCCTGAATAACTCCTCATGTGTGAATGTAGATGCAGAATACTCGTTTAGATTGTTAGCCACCTGAGCTGGATCCTCAACTGTTGAACCATCAACATCCAGTGGACCAATCTGATTCATCCCTTTCCTTCTTGAGTTTAAATAGGTAAAGAACTCTTTTCTGTTTTTCTTTGCATCCTTTGCCAAGGATTTCTCATAATCTGCCTTTGCCTGCCTAATCTCCTTTGTGACTTGGTTACAGACCAACTTATATCTATCATAGGCTTCCATGTCACCCATTAATTTGTATGTATCCCATGCATTTTTCTTCTCTGCCATATGTCTCATTAGTTCATCTGACAACCATTTAGGCCTGAACCTTGAACAGTATTTCTTGGTTGGTATGTAAAGCCTGGTAGCTTCCAAGATTAGTTCCTTGAATGCTTCCCATTTTGAATTTGCTGTTGGTAACATCATCAGTTGGTCCCACTGTATAGAATTTAAATACTGTCTCAGACCATCATAGTCGCCTTTACGAAAGCAAAAACCCTTCCCTTTACCTCTGATGGTAGTTACCTCCTTGAGTAAATCCCACTTCAGCACACTGTGATCACTGCCACCGAGTGGTTCCTTTATCTGCAGATTCCTAATGCATGAAGAATCACTACTGATAATCAGATCAAGAGTATTACTCCCTCTAGTTGCCTCCCGAACATGCTGGTGTAGAAAACAATCATCCAATAAATCCACAAAAGCCTTGCTAGTGTGTGAGTGACCAACCCACAAATTCCAGTCAATATCTGGGAAATTAAAATCCCCCATTATAAGACTCTCTGATTTACTGGCCCATTCTATTTCCCTGTACAGTATCTTATTATACTAATCAGAGTCATTAGGCCTATAGCACACTCCTACTCTCAATTTTGATTTATCTGTGCTTATGTCACACCAAACTGACTCGACACTGCCCTGTCCATCGATGTCGACTGGCTTCACTTCCTTGGATTTTGTGTGTGTTTTAACTAATAGCATAACCCCTCCTCCCTTTCTATCCTTTCTGTAGACGTTGTACTCCCCACATTCCAGTTCTGCATTCCTTATATCTGTGTGACACCATGTCTCTGATATCCCAACAATATCTGTCTTTGATGTTTTGAGTAATACCTCAAATTCATCAAATTTATTTACTGAACTCCTAGCATTGGTGTACACGCAAGTATACATGCACCTGTTTCTATTCTTAGCTACCCTAACACAACCCATGTGTTTACTTGTACCGCAGTGACTTCCAGCAGTCTCTGAAATATCCTGCATCTTGTTTTGCAGGCTTCTGCTCATTCCAATAGAAGCAGTGCAAGAATCTCTTTCACCTCTGCCAGTGGCTACTGTTAATCCATTAGTCCTTGTCTCCCCCCAAGCTAGCAGTTTTCCGATATAACACGAACCGAATTCACTTATGCACGATTCGCCTTGGTCTTTACAAGAAATGGCAGTCGAACACGGAATCACCCCAACTGAACGCAACACCATAGGAATGAAGAGAAGATTCTGAAAATGTATTTGTTTTTTGTATCAGTGAAGTGGAAACACATTTCACCATAATAACGTAAAAACCAACACAATTCCAGCTATCGGTATTATCGCAAATGCAATTAGATAGAGTTTACTACCAGTTTATAACAGATCAAGAGTATTACTCCCTCTAGTTGCCTCCCGAACATGCTGGTGTAGAAAACAATCATCCAATAAATCCACAAAAGCCTTGCTAGTGTGTGAGTGACCAACCCACAAATTCCAGTCAATATCTGGGAAATAAAAAAAAAAAAAAAAAAAAAAAAACACTACCAGAAACGCAACTGGAAATTGTTTTTATTGTTTTATGGCAGTAACCCCTAGAAATGTGCTTTAGTAAAATGTGAGGTGTTAAATAAAATACTTAAAATGTGTGAAAAGAAAGCGTCCTGGTGAAGACACTGCAGATTCAGAGAGAAAAAGAAAAGCAATATCGATAAACAGAGGCGGACTGGGTCAAAAATTCTTACCCGGGAAAATTTATAGTGGCCTCATACTATGGTTTATGGCCAAAATCACACCGGCCTCCGGCCCACCGGGGTTTCCCCTGTAAGGCTTATGGCCAGTCCGCCACTGTGGATAGAAAAAAAACAGTGAAACGCTTTGAGCGAAATGAAAGACCATGTGATATTGCACAAGCTACAGACCTAAATGAGGCAACACCGAGAATTACAAAGAATGCAGAGAAAATAAAAACTTTCATAGCAGGAACAACTCAAAGTGTCATTAAAATCCAATAGATTAAGACACAAAGAATTGGAAGAGATGCAACGGCTGTCAACTGTTTGGATAGAAAATCAAACAAAAAACAAGTTTGCTTATGATAGAAGCAAAAGCATTAGCAATATTTTATTACGTAATAGTCGTAATAAAATAAGTAAGTATTTTATTACGATTATTTATTGTGTGTTTGGTAATGTTTTGGTTACAAGTGTGTATTCAATCTTGGGTGGTTGGCACCTAACCCTATTTTTCCCATAGGGCCTGTTGTTTATATTGCATGATTTTGCATTGCACGAGGGTTTCTAGGAACACAACTATCGGGCTATCCGAGGACTGACTGTACTATCATTATCTGTATCTTGGTGCATGAGCATGGGCTAGCCATCTTGAAAATTGTCTGTTTCCAAATAATGCCAGCAGATGATGCCATGTGGGCACTGAGTGTTGCCAGAAGACTTTGATCAATAATCTGACACAAGATTATCAGTGTATTTTTTTTTTTTTGCATAATATCCATTTGTGTTGTATTTGTGGTTTTCATATAAATGATTTTTATATGAAAATATGAGATGTGTTTTATTTTTCATGATGCTGGTTGAGAAATTGCTTTTGTTCTTGTGTGAATGAGAAGTGAAAAATAAATAAAATATTGTGTGCTCATCTACCATCAAACACGACACTTATTTTTCTTATCTTTGACACCATATTTGTCTTGTATCATTTTTAGTGTCTTGATAGATACATTTTTTGAAAATGCTGTAAGGCTTAAGGCTATATAAAATTAAATTTGGTTGCTGGTTGGGAAACCTTGGATCACAGTACAGTCGGTCCTCGTATAACACGTGTTTGCATTACACGAATTCGATCATACACGATTTATAGATAGGGGAACGTTATCTTATATAACACGAACCGAATTCGCTTATACACGATTCGCCTTTGTGTTTACAAGAAATGGCAGTCGAATGCGGAATCACCCGAACTGAACGCAACACGATAGGAACGAAGAAGATTCTGAAAATGTATTTATGTGTTTTATATCAGTGAAGGGGAAACACATTTCACATAATAACGTAAAAACCAACACAATTCCAGCTATCGATATAATCGCAAATGCAATTAGATGGAGTTTACTACCAGTTTATAACAGATTCCACTAGCAGAAACGCAACTGGAAATTGTTTTTATTGTTTTATGGTAGTAACCCCCAGAAATGTGCTTTAGTAAAATGTGAGGTGTTAATAGTGTATCTCGGCCTTTACGGTGTTGTTTATTCAGTTGCTACACGCGCGCAGCTTTGTTTATGTGTATCAAGCGTGCCACCTCGTTTGTAATTGTGCTTTATTCCCTAAAAATTAGTAAAATACTTAAAAGGTGTGAAAAGGAAGCGTCCTGGCTAAGACTGCAGATTCAGACAGAAAAAAAAAGAAGCAATATCGATAAACAGAGGCGGACTGGGTCAAAAATTCTTACCCGGGAAAATTTGTAGTGGCCTCATACTAGCGTTTATGGCCAAAATCACACCGGCCTCCGGCCCACCGTGGTTTCCCCCGTAAGGCTTATGGCCAGTCCAATACAAAGGTTGGCAGGGTTGTCAAGGACACTACTGACACTATGTGACAAAATCACCGGCCTCCGGTGTGACAAAATCACACCAGAAGCCGGTGTGATTTTGGCCGGTGTGTTTATGGCCAAAATCACACCGGCCTCCGGCCCACCGTGGTTTCCCCCGTAAGGCTTATGGCCAGTCCGCTTCTGTCGATAGAGAAAAAATATGAAATTGTGAAACGCTTTGAGCGAAATGAAAGACCATGTGATATTGCACGTGCTACAGACCTAAATGAGGCAACGCGGAGAATTACAAAGAATGCACAGAAAATAAAAACAACTTTCATAGCGGGAACAACTCAAAGTGTAATTAAAATCCATTAGATTATGACACAAAGAATTGGAAGAGATAGAACGGCTGTCATCTCTTTGGATAGAAAATCAAACAAAAAGCAAGTTTGCTTACGATAGAAGCAAAAGCATTAGCAATATTTTATTACGACTTACGTATTATAATTTATACTTACGTATTATAAAATACGTAAGTATTTTATTATGACTATTTTATTTAATATAATAAATTTTTTACGAATAAAATACGTATTTTATCCGTAAAAAATACTTTTTTAGTATTAAAAAATACTAAAAATACTTTATTATAATATAATATTATTTTTATTACGTATTTTAATCGTTATAAATACGCAAGTATTTTATAACGATTAAAATTACCCGATTATTTATTGTGTTTGGTAATGTTTTGGTTCCAAATGTGTGTTCAATCTTGGGTGGTCGGCACCTAACCCTACTTTTCCCATAGGGCCTGTTGTTTATATTGCACGATTTTTCATTGCACGAGGGTTTCTAAGAACGCAACTATCGTGCTATACGAGGACAGACTGTATTAAATTAAAATGGTTGTGGAGTAATTGATAATATGTACTTTAAGTATTTTATTATGAACTTGAACTTTTGAGCTAATGAGAACTTTATATTTTCTGACATTTAAAATATTCTTTTTATTATTATATGATTTCAAAATTTGATGGTAATTATATAATTATCTTTGCTTGGCTGTGTGTGTATATTTAGAAATTAGAATTTCTTATAAATAGTAGTTTATGTAATGTATGGTATATATATTTTTAAACAGTGATCCCTATGTTCGCATAGACCTTATGAAAAATGACAGTGATGTTGTTATTGATTCGGTATATACAAAAACACGAAAGAAGGTAAGTGGCTGTTTAGAATTTCAGAACTTTTAGTATATAATACTATTAATGCAGCAGAATGCAGTAGTAATTATTTCTTTGCTTTAACAATGAAATTGCACACATCATTTTCTTGTTAATTTCTCTATGGCTTTGTGAATATACATATTCATATGCATACATTTCACTTTCAAAACTATATACCAACAAAAAAAAATGTATGACCAGTTGTTAACTGAGTGTTAGTGTAGCTGCCATAACAAAGTTAATGCCAACCTCCCCCTTGCTATATATGAATGTCTGAGAGTGTAAATAGAAACTCTTTTGAGACACATTCTGTAACTGCCCCCCAACTATCGTCACACATTCCAGTTACAATTTGCAGAGGGATATCTCACATGCTGACAGCTCTTAAAATATAGCCCAGGATCATCGTGAGTTCTGTCCTTCCTGTCTATGCAATAAGAGGTAAATAGAGAACAGAGCTAAATAAAGGTTGCAGAGTTATATTTCAATGTAATTAACGAAACAATTTAGAAGAGTCTAAAGAGGTCTTTCATATTATTTTTGAAACAATTTTTGAATTACTGTAATACCTGGTTTTGAAATATAATCCCACCAATTGGTTCCTAACACAGCCCAGTGTTTGGAGACATAAATAACCTTGGTTATATTTAATTGGAAGTTTTGCTTACCAATACATCACTTAGCTGCTAACACAGATTCAGAATTTGAATATGGGGAGTACAGTGTATACAGAAAGGACAGACAGGATGGGGGAGTTAGTTAAGAAGCACAAAAAAAATCTAAGGCAGTGCATCCAGTTGACATGAGTGGCCAGTGCAATATTGATTCAGTTTGGTGTGACGTAAGCACTGGGAAAGCAAAAATGAGAGTGGCAGTGGGTTATAGGCCGAATGACTCTGATGAGTGAGAGTTGATCACTTGCACACTAGCAAGACGTTTGTGGATTTATTGGATGACAGTTTTCTACAGCATCACGTTAGAGAGGCAACAGCAAGGTATAATGCTCTTGATCGATTATCAGCAGTGATTAGTCATGCATTAAGAATCTGCAGATAAAAGAACCACTAAATAGCAGTGATCACAGCATATTGATATGTGATTTACTGAAAGATGTAACTACCATCAAGGGCGAAGGTAGAGGTTTTTGCTTTCATAAAGGTGACTACACTGGTCTCAGTTTTTAGATTCTGTATAGTGAGACCAACTGATGATGATATTACCATCAGCAGATTCTAAATGGGAAGTGTTCAAGGAATTAATTTTGGAAGCTATTAGGCTTTTCATACCAACTAAGAAATACTCTTCAAGGTATAGGCCTAAATGGATGTCAGATGATCTGATGAAACTAGTGGCAGAGAAGAAAAATGCATGGATGCATATAAATTATGCATTAAGAAAAATATATGGAGAAAAATCATGAAGAAAAATGCATGGATGCATATTTGTACACCTTGACATTAATGATATTTAGAGTAGAAGATCTGCAGATTTATTTAACAAGTACAGGTCAATGTTGAAAAAAGTCTCCAGTTAGAATTAAATTGGAAAGTGTCTGCAATTATGCTCAGACATGATAGGAGGGAGTATTTGATGAGAGCCTTGTCACTCAATTCAGCCGTTGAGAGATTATACAAGGCTCATGGGGTAGAATTTTTTTCAGTGTGGTCTCTGCTTGTTAACAGGAGAGATTGCTTCTACAGGAATCAGATTCACTTAAATAGAAAGGGTACAAGAATATTTGCTGGTGCTATCGAGGCAGTGTTATGTTGGTCGGAAAACAGCTAACTGGTGGGGGGGGATTTGCAGACTAAAAGATTAACAGCATCCTGGAAAGGAAGGTGTTGGGGATTTCTAGAACTGGTGGGAATCATCATGGAAAAGTAAATATATGGTCTGTGTTATGGTAACTAAGAGTAAGAAGAAGTGCATATATACTTGCATGTACACCAATGCTAGCAGTATAGTAAATAAATTTGATGAATTTGAAGTGCTGATCAAGACATCAAAGGCAGATATTTTTGGGATATAAGAGAAGTAGGGTCACACAGATATAAGGAATGCCGAATTGGAATTTGGGGAGTACATTATGTACAGAAAAGATACAGGATAGGAAGGGAGAAGGGGTTATGCTGTTCATTAAGAAACATCAAAATCTAAGGAAGTGAGTCCAGTTGACATAGATGGCAGTGCAATGTTGAGTAAGTTTGGTGTGACATGAGCATTGGGAAAGCAAAAATGAGAGTAGGAGTGTGTTATAGGCCTAATGTCTCTGATGAGTAAAACAAAAAATTGTACAGAGAAATAGAGCCAGTAAATCAGAATGTCTTATAATGGAGGATTTCAACTTTCAGATATTGATTGAATTTTTTGGTCACTGTGTTGGTCACTTTCACAATAGCAAGATTTTGTGGATTTATTGGATGATTATTTTCTACAGCAGCATGTTTGAGAGGCAACCAGAGGGAGTAATACTTTTTGTCTGATTATCAACAGTGATTATTCTTGCATTATGAATTTGCAGATAAAGGAACCACTAGGTGGCAGTGATCATAGTGTACTGAAGTGGTATTTGCTTAAAGATGTCACTACCATCAGGGGTAGTGACATCTAACTCTAACAGGGAGCTAAATGATTTTGTAATAACTGTGAGAAAAGTGGAGGAGAGATTGTTGAAGTTAAACATGAGAAGGCACCTGGGTTGGATGGAATCTATCCAGCTATATTAAAGGAGGTGGCAAAGGAAGTAAGCAAACCTTTAGCCATAATTATGGAGCAACTTTGGAAGTCCCTATGGACTCGAGATTTTCAAATGTATCCCCAATTCACAAAGGGTGACAAGGTAATTTCAGACCTGTTAGTTTAATTTCTGTTGCGGGGAAATTAATGGAGGCACTGGTTAAAGAAGCATTGCAGGATCATCTACATCTAGACAAGACTATAGTAATAATTCAGACACAGCATGGACTTGTTAAGAGGAAAATCTTGTCTGTATACCATGATTGTATACAGACAAGATTTTCCAGTTCCTTTGTGACTATGATGTGGTCACAAAGGAACTGGATGTGAAAAATAAGTTTGATATCATGTAATTGGATTTCACAAAATCTTTTCATACAGTTGCACATAAAAGATTGCTGTACAAATTGGAGCAGTATGGCATTAAGGTCAGGCCACATCTTGAGTAGTGTACAGGTCTGGAGGCCTCATTTTCGGAAGGATTTAGAGTTGCTTGAGTGAGTTCAGAGAAGGGCAATAAAGTTGGTTAGGGGAACAAAGGGCAAGTTGCTGCTATGGATAAAGGGATGATTGACTGGGAGAAGACAGAGTGGTAATCAGTGGAGACCGCTCTCCATGGACTAATGTTATTATTGGAGTACCCCAGGGTTCCTTGTTTGGCCATTGCTGTTTTCTATACTTATCAACTATATTGATGAATGCATAACAGGCTTAATGTACAAGTTAGCTGATGATACAAAGGTTGCCAGGGTTGTTAATGATTGTAATGACTCTATGCTACTGCAGCAGCATCTAGAAAGGTTGGGCAGATGGGCTGAGAAGTGGCAAATGAAGTTTAACATTGACAAACGAAGTGCTGCATAGGGGTAGAAGTAACCAGCTGTGTGTTACTGAAATATACCAACTGTGTGTACTACAGTCAGGTTGGTAGAGAATGAAAAAGACCTGGGGGTAATTGTGCAGTCAGATATGAAGTTCTCTGAGCAGTGCAGACAGGCTGCCACAGCAGGTCATGGTGGCTTGTCAGTGATTTTTAGAAATTTTGTTTGTATGGAAAAGAAGGTTATTATCCCTTTGTTATAAGGCAGTAGTTGGGCCACACCTTGAATAGTGTACAGGTCTGGAGGCCTCATTTTTAGAAGAATTTAGAGTTGATTGAGTTCAGAGAAGGGCAACAAAGTTGGTGAGGGGAACGAAGGAGTCCTCTTAACAAGAAAGGCTTAAGTTCTGCAAATTGCCACAGCTGGAGAATAAGCACCTGCGAGGTGATCTGATTGCGGTATATAAGGCCTTGAATGGGTTGAGCATGCTCATTTCTGATGGGATTCTTTTGCTTACTCAGATTGTGAACCTGAGGGGATATAAATTCAACTTGAGGAAAGGCAGTAGTAGAATAGATGTGGAGACATTTGTCTTTAGCCAGCATGTAGGTGATTGCTGGAACAAATTTCCATCTGTGGTGGAAGTTGATAGCTTAACTGTATTCAAAGAGGAACTGGACAAACTTTTAAAGGGTGAATGAATGTATGAAATTGGGTTTTTTTTTTTGTTTTTTTTTTTGGCTTATGCTACATAAGCTCATTCACTTGCTTTTCACATGCCTCTACTACTACTACTTTATACTCAGTCAACTTCTTAGCAGATAGTGCCATGTGTCAGACGTTTCTGCATTTAAAAGCAGTTAATCTTTATATCTTTAATTATTTTGTAGTAGCAGAAAATGCAAAAAATCAAACTTATAAAGTATAGCCAAAAAAAAAAAAAAAAAAAAACAAAACAAAACCCACTCGCTGAAGGCAAACATCCACACATCTATCTAGAAACCATTCTTCCTCAATTTGTTTATGCTCCCTTGAGAAAATCCGAGAAAAAAGAAGAATGCTATCAGCATTGGTTTACTCAGTTTATTAAAGACCTTAAACACCTAAATCAGATCTGCTTGCAGGTCTGATTTAGGTGCCTAGTCAACAGATTCTACAGTTTGCAGGACTAAAGCCTTTCTTGTTGCGAGAACCCTTTTGATCCCTTTACCTTCCTCTGTGCCTGTTTCAGCAGATCTATATCCTTCCTAAAATGAGGCCTCCAGACCTGTATAAAGTATTCAAGATATGGCCTAATTGTGGTCTAGTACAAAGGGATAATCATCTCCTATTATCAAAGTTCCTGTATATCATTGACAAAACTCCATGAGCTGTCCTGTCATACAGGCTGCCAGGACAGCTCATGGAATTTTTATCAATGATTTTTGACTGTTCAGAGAACTTCATATCTGACTTCACAATTACTGCTAGATCTTTTTCAACTCTGCTGAGTTGGTATGTTAATCTGGGATTACTACTACTACCACCACCCATATGCATTTTTGTCAATGTTAAACTTCAACTGCCATTTTTCAGCCCATTGGCCTAATTTTTCTAGATCTGGTTGCAATAGTTTGATTAGTGTTATTAAACTCCCTGCCAACCTTTATATCATCTGGAAACTTAGACATCAAGCCGGATATACCTTTATACCATCAGCAAGTATTCTTGCACCCCTTCTGTTTAAGTGTATACCATCCCTGTAAAAATGATCTCTCCTGTTAACAAGCACAGACCATGGTGAGAAAAATTCTACCCTGTGAGCCTTGCACAGTCTCTCTAGGTATGAGTTAATTGACAGGGCTCTCAATGTGTACTTCCTCTTGTTGTGCCCCTTGATGTGGGCAGCTTCATGTGGAGAACAGACCTACCAGGGTGCTACTGAACCTCCAGATTAGTGTTGCTGGGATCCACTGCTTACAGCCTAGTTTCCAGGAGCATATTTCCTGTGTGCTGCGACGACCCACAGAAACTTAAAAAGGGGAATTCTGATGATTGAGGGCACAGCTTCAACACACCACTTTGGCCCCTGCTTCGATAAGATGTCTGGTCCTGGATGGTTTTTCTAGGATCATTCGACTAGTAAGTTCGCCTACAAGTGTCTGCCATGTTCAATGTCATGCCTCTACCCTCATAGTTCAAGGGACAGGATTCTGGCTGGTGTTGGTGCAGATATAATGTCTTTGTAGCCCTGGTGTATCACTCCAAGTATGCATTAAATGTACCCCAAGTACATTTATTGCTTGATGTTGGACATTGTAGTGGTAGGAGCCCAAGATCTGAACAAAAACAAAATCCGCTATGAATCGTGATACTCTAAATTCTTTTGGGATCATAAATAATGTTCCTACCATAAAATTATAATGCTGACTCTGAAAATGCTACCCCAGCAAAAAGACCCAGAACCGAAGAAACATTGTCTAATACTTTGATACTTGGTTGTACATTCCTTGAGTGGGAAGCCCATAGATAAAATGTTGCCCTTCTTCATCCAGAAGGGTTTGGACCGGTTAGCAGGTTCACCCTAATCAGTTAAATGGCTTCGTTTTGGCAATATTCTCATCAGTATCAACAGACTCCAACTGATAGGTGCTCAAACAGCATCTCTGAGCAACATGTTAGAGGGTGTTATTATGATTAATTGTTGTAATAATACCCCACAAGACAAAGCTCATCCTTAATTTAGGCATAATTTCAGAATGGGATCTACTCAAAGTGTACGAGAAGGAAATCCGTTCAGAATTAAAAAGCCAATGAGTGATAGCTGCAAAGCGAATGTTCACGTGTAGGGATGGAAATTTAGTCCTAACTTATGTTTGTAATATATATAAAATGGCTGCATTCTGGAGATATTCTCATGGAAAAGAAGTGTGATAAACACTCCGAACAGCTCTCCTGAGCCAACTTTATTGGGATACCAATTATGGTAACATCCCCACAAAACACTGAACTCATCCAGAGGCATGATATCTGAGTTGGATCTTCTGGAAGTGTTAAGGAGGAGATCTGTTCAGAACTAAAATCATAAGAAGTGACAGCTGAAGCGAATGTTTGTACTTAGTGATGGGAATCTAGGTCTGAGACAAGAAACCTTATGCTTACTTTTTATGCACCAATATCTCCTATTGAGATTAAAGCTGGTTATCTGAACTGCACAGTATGTCCATATATCCAAATCACTTCTTATGATTCAATTGCCAGAATCATGAACATACATAAATGACCAGCTGTGTTGCCATTGCATGTGCTCAGTTTGGCGAAAGGACCATGAAACTACATCATGTAAAGTTGCAAAACCCTTGCATTGACTGCCAAGGAAAGCACCCTGTATACCCTCAAGCATGCTAGAGGTGGAAGAAAGAAAAAGAAATACGACTTAAGGCAGAGCTGAACATTTTGTACTAGGAGGCCAGAAAAGCAGTTAAATCAGTAAATAGCAATGAAATAAATACCCAAAAAAAAGGTAAATCCAGGACTGAGGAAAGCTAGCTCTCAGTACTTCAGAAGGAAAGCTAGCTCTCAGCACTTCTTCCATCAACTGATGGAACCAAGAAGCCGAGGTAATGGCTAAATTCCTACAATGGAATTGTTGTGGATTCTGGAAAAATACAGAAGACATCAAGGCACTTCTGAACAAGTACGAACCATCGTACCTTTGCTTACAGGAGACTTATCTAAATGCAAATAATGATTCCGCTATGCATAAGATTGCCATCATTTGTGAGGATAGAATTACAGATGGCCCTGATCATGTAGGAGTCACTATCCTCACAGGCAACCAGACCCCATTTCAGTCTTTGCTGCTTATGACCTGTTTAGAGGCTGTTACTGTTCATCTTACAAATGGGATTTTTAATAACAATCTGCTCTATTCATTTGCCAGCTGAGACTGGCACCCCCATCCAAAAAGATCTTTTAATTCAGTTGCTTCTTTTGTTCTTACTTACTGGGGATTTTAATGGACATACTATCCTTTGGGATAGTGCTAACATCAGTGGAAGGGGATGAGTCATAGAATATACGCTCGCTGACAATGACCTCTTCCTTCTAAATGTGGGAACAAACGTTTTCTGTCACATGCCTGCCTGCATGTTTTCTGCTATTTATTTTTCTATCTGTTCCCTTGCTTTCCTCCCTTCACTTACTTGGGAGGTGGAGAACCGGTATGGAATTGATAACCACCCTAATTAATGGGAGACCTTTTTTCGGAGATAACCACAGTGGAAGAGTGATCAGGCTGACTACAATGACTTAAAATATTTGGCAAATTTTGACATCACTGTAGTCAATCAGAACTTACATCACAGAAAGGATTGTCCATGCAGCTACAATTGTAATTCCAAAAACATCTACCCAGTTTCCATCTTTTCCCAAAACATGATGGAATGTAAAATACACAGCAGCAGCAGCAGCAAAAAAAAAAAAGGCTCAAAACAAAGCTTGGAAAATGTTCTGACGATATCCTGCCATGGCCAACCTAATAGCCTTTGAATGTGCATGAGCAAAAGCATGGTATATCATGCTTTTGCCATCAGAGTTGAAAGGAATTGTGTATCCATTTAGCATAATCTATTACTCATATTATCAGCACTAAGGTGGTCTGGGACAAAATCTTGAATACAGCACATCCCTCATCAGTCTTGAAATATAATGGAGCACTATTGCTTGTTAAACTGCAATACCCAATGCTCTTGTGGAAACTTTTCTAAAATCTCAGTAACATAATCTTATTTCCCAGAGTTTATGGTCCTTAAATTCAGAAGTGAGAATCTGGCCCTTAATTTTCAGAGGTTGTTTATCCATATAATTTAAAATTGAATTTGGATCTGTAATGAAGTCAGAAAGAAGGTTCGGCATTCTAAGACAGAGTATGAGAAGTCTCTGGCAAAGAATGCAGTGAAAAGTAGCAAAGACTTCTATGCTTATATTAATAGTAGAAAGAAAGAGTTGAACCACATTGGGCCACTTGATGTCACTAGGTTAACTGCTGATAACCCAGGTCACTCACAAATTCAATAGGTATTTTGCATCTACATTCACACATGAGGAATTCTTTAGGGGAGAGGATGCCAGAAGTTTTTCAAACTCTAATGGGAGCTAAATATCGGAGAGCAGTGTTAGGTGGGTTGGAAATCTACTAGCTTGGGGTGGGATACACAGATTAATAATTAAATAATAGCCACAGGCAGAGGTTAAAGTGATTCTTGCATTGCTTCTATTGGAATGAGCAGCAGCCTTGAAAGCAAAGTACTGGGAATTTCAAGAACTGGTGGGAGTCATCATGAAACAAATAAATACATGGGCTGTGTTAGGGTAACTAAGAGTACAAACAGGTGCATGTATATTCGAATGTACACCAGTGCTAGGAGTATAGTAAATAAATCTGATGAATTTGAAGTGTTTGTTGAGAGACACCAAAGATGTTGGGATTTCAGAGATGTGGTGTCACTCAGATATAAAGGATGCAGAATTTGAATATGGGGAAGTACAACATATACAGAAAGAACGTAGTGTATAGTGTTTATTGTCAAGCAGCATGTGGGGATTTCCCTAAAACTACATAGTATTCTCTGTGATGCACTACAAACTGAAAATGCCAGAGGTAGTGTTTTGGTGTTGTTCTGTGTAGCGTTGTGTTGTGTTGTTCTGTTTTTTCTCCAGCATTTAGCTGTGGGCCCTAATATGGGACCCCACTTTGTCTGCCCTTTGCCCCGAGGAGGCAACCTGGTATAGTAGGAGATATAGTTTCTGGTGGGAATGAAGATTTGTCTGTGCCTGAGTTTGCCAGGACGGGTCCCGGGACCAAAAAAAAAAAAAAGTCTGCAAATGCAAAGAGAATTAAGGTGAAGGTAGGAGGGAACAGATGAAAAAAAGGAAGGTGGGGATGAAAGGAAGACTTTCCACCTGGAAATAGGAAGTTAGGGGGAATAGAAGAAAGGACAAGATAGGAGGGGCGGAGGTTAAGAAGTGCATAAAATCTAAGGCAGTGCATCCAGTTGACATGGCTGGATAGTGCAATGTTTAGTCAGTTTGGTGTGACACTGAGAATTCAAAAGTGAGAGTAGAAGTGGGTTATAAGCCTAATAACTCTGCAGAGTACAATGAACAGCTGTACAGAGAAATAGATTGGACCAGTAAATCAGAATATTTTATAATGGAGGATTTTATCTTTCCAGATATTGACTGGAACTTGTAGATTGGTCAATCACACACACTATCAAGACTTCTGTGGATTTATTGGATGATATGTTTTCTACAGCAACGTGTTAAAAAGGTAACAAGAGAGAGAGAGAGAGAGTAATATCTTGATATGATCATCAGCAGTGATTACACTGGTCAACAAGGTTTTGCTAACATGGATGAAAGTAAGCTCTTTTTTTTTTTTTTTTAAATTTGTGTGAGCAGATTACAAATATGACAGTAAAAAGTTTCTATCATGTCACATTTTTTAGAAAGATGCAAAAATAGTTTAATAAAAAAAAAAGGAAAATAGCTTCAAAATCAACTAAATCATCAACATCGATCACACTCTGTACCTTTCACTGTCAAATTTATTGTAACAAAATAGACATAACAAAACAGACATATCTGTGTTGTTTAATGGTATACTAATACCTCTTTTAGTTGTAGCCCTGAGGAGTGGCTGCTCTGAGTTTTATTGCTATTATGCAAACGTGCTACTGCATAATACCCTTATTATGCAGTAGCACGTTTGGATCCTACTATATTTCTGGCAGCCAGGTGCCTCTGTGAGGGGGTTAGTTTCGATTTGTAAGATCTAGTGGTAGGTTGTGGTGTTTTAAAGTTCCTTTTGGTCTTGTGAAAACTTGTGAAGTGGAGTGAAAATGCCGTGCGTGCGTGCATTAATTTGCCAAACAGTTTTTGCTATGTTTGTGGACAATTTACAGTGATGTTCCAATGTCGATCAATCACAGACAAGATGAAACAAGCTTATTATTTTTATTTTGTTTGTGACGCGAGTGGTCAGGAAAAAAGGTGGGTGCTGCATATGTGCTGTATAACGTGCCATGTAAATCTGACCAATTGGATGAAGGGGAACAATTCTAAAATGCCTTTTACTGTTCCAATGATCTGGTGAGAACCAACAAGTCACCTCGAAGATTGTTATTTCTGAACCATAAATACCAAGCCGTTTTCTAGGAAAACTAGAGTTAAAATAAAATACCCAAGCCTTCTGTCCGCAGTAAGACCAGTGCCACACACACACACCGGAACTCCCTGTTTCTATTCCTCCACCTAGTTGTGAAGAAATCACTGTTCTGGAAGAAGAGCAAGAGTCATTAGAGCCCATACCTACCCACCCCCCTCAATGTTTGCTGATCCTAGTTAGAATCCTGAAAATGACAAAACCCTACACTTAATTGAACAAAGTGAACATCATTTGGTTAGGGATTTAAATCTTTCAAAGCAACAGGCTGAGCTTGTAGGATCTAGATTGCAACAGTGGAATTTGCTGGCAAAAACCACTAGGATTTCTGTGTTTAGAAACCAAAATGAAAAGTTTGCAGGTTATTATCAAAAGGAAGGTTCTCTTTGTGTGCAAAAATGTAAACATATTGATGGATGAACTAAGGTTTGAATACAATCCTGAAGAATGGAGATTATTCATAGAGTCTTGACACAATATAATAGCATAGCTTAATTTAATTTATTATGGTACTCACTTTTTTATAATCTGCGTTGATGTTGGAATAAAATGGATGATAATTTTAAATTTAAGTTAGCGTGAATAAGTTAGGATTTAAAAACAGAATTAAAATATGCGCAAGGAAGTAGAAATGCACGTCTTTGTCCTTGGTTGTCAGTGTTGAAATTTAAAACAATTGAAGTTATATAGTTGGAAACAGAAGGCCAATAGCCATAACAAGTGGCTTTTGTTTTATACGTCTTCTACAGCTCTAAAACGGTGTTTGCAGGCCGGCCACTAGTTAGTACACCAGACCGAACCTATTGGTAACTCTCTAGGAGGCTTCCGGATCAGCTAGTGTATAATCTTGCTACCTCTACTCTGCCAGACAGTGACTGGAGGGAGTCGGAGCAGTGTGTATGCGGGGAGCATTGTCGAGGCCATGCTACGTCAAGGATCTGGGTATATTCTTACCACGTGTACGCCATATCCAAAAATTTCCTTACTTCATACAGCATGTCCCACCCACTTTTTCTTACTATCGAATACACCATGAATTGTCAAGCTAATAGAGCAAACTTATCTGCGAAAAGATCTAAACCTCCCAAGCACTTCCTAATTCATTTCACAAATATACGTGGTCTCAGTTCTAATCTCGACGATGTCCATTTCCACTTGCAGTCTGCCAAACCCCATGTACATTTTCTGACAGAATCTCAGTTATCGGTTGATTCAACTACTGCTCATCTCAGATGCCCAAATTATTCGCTGTATGATTCCTTTCACCTCAAAGGTGGTACTTGTGCATATGTCCGTTCTGATATTCCCTGTCACAGACTTGGCAATTTGGAATCTCCTCTCTTTGATCTTCTCTGGCTTAAAATCTCTCTACCTCATTGTGTCAAATTCATCTGTTGTCTCTACCGTTCTCCCAACTCCACTAATCACTTGGAGCTCTTTGACTTCCTCTCTTTGCAACTTGACTTTCTCCAGTCCAACTTTCCTAACAGTGAGGTAATTTTCCTTGGTGATTTTAATGTTCACAACTCCAGCTGGCTTCCGTCTTCTAGTCACACTGACCCAGCAGGTCGAGATTCTGAGGCTTTTGCAATTACTAATGACCTAGCACAGATTGTTCATTTACCTATAAGAATACCGGACAATCCTAATCATACAGCCAATATGCTTGATCTTTTTCTCACAAACAACCCTTTTAAGTACACGGTCGAAGTGAGAGGTCCTTTAGGCACTTCAGATCACAACTTGGTGATTGTCTCTTCTCCAATGGAACTTTTATCTCATGGCTATTCCCAACCTCGTGGCATTACAAGAATGCAAAATGGGATGACCTGCGAGACTTCTTTTCTTCTTTTCCTTGGTCGGATTACTGTTTCAAAACTTCTGATGTCAACGTTTGCTCAGATCGTGTCAGTGAAATTATTCTTTCAGGAATGGAATCCTTTATCCCACACTCCACTTTAAAATCTCGTCCTTTATCTAAACCTTGGTTTTCCAATAAATGTGCTAAGGCTGATCAAGAGAAGAATGTTGCATATCGTAATTGGCTTGTTTCTAATTCTTCAGTT
The DNA here is from genome assembly GCF_048544385.1 of Mastigoproctus giganteus. Taxonomy (NCBI): domain Eukaryota; kingdom Metazoa; phylum Arthropoda; class Arachnida; order Uropygi; family Thelyphonidae; genus Mastigoproctus; species Mastigoproctus giganteus. The sequence goes on along the minus strand of NC_143582.1, from coordinate 113,327,871 downwards.
TCATTTTCTGCCTACACCAAAGCTCGCAACAATTGTAAAGCAGTTATTAATCAGTCCAAACTAGAGTTTGAACAGGCTAAGAGTAGAAAACTTGCTTCTTGTCCTAATGGTAGCCGAGCATTCTGGTCTCTTGCCAAAGCTATTGGCCGCAACTTTTGCCCATCTCTGCTCCCACCTCTGTCCAAACCAGATGGTTCTGTTGTCACTTCAGCCAAGGATAAAGCTGACCTGCTAGCATCCCATTTTTCTTCCAGCTCATGTATTAATGATCTTGGTAAAACACCTCCCACCATTCCCAACACACAATCTGTAGAGCTATAATCGAGGAAAAACGCATGTAGAGCAATAATCGAGGAAAAACGCATGTGCCAGCGGCAGTTATCATGGCAACAACAGCTTAACAATAAGCTTCGAAGTATTAAACCAAATCTTGAGTGATGGCCTTCAAGCTTCAGTTCAATCCAACAGCAGGAGGTAATGTTATTACCTCCTGCTGTTTGAGAATAGGCCACACTAATATTACTCATTGTTATCTCTTAAGAGGGGAGACTCCCTCTCAGTGTCATCACTGTAACACTATACTTTCAGTGAAATATATCTTTGTCGAATGCACAAAATATGCAGGAGAATGCCAGAACCTTTTCACTCCGGATATAACGAAAGACCCTCTTACATTTGCTTCAATCTTGGGTAATAAAATAAATGTCTCAAACATCATTACTTTTCTCAAGTTGATTAATATATATATTGTCTCCTTCAGTTAATAAAAAAAAATTATTTTTTAGTCCTAGTTATGAAATTATCCTTATCTGTAAGAAATAATATGCATACTTATATGTATGGCACACTATGGCTATAGATGCTGATATGCCAACAAATCCTCAACCAACCAGCACCAAACCCACAAGATTTATGTTGATACATCTAAACTGATGTGCAGAACTTCTTGCACAGTATTTGTGGAGGAATGTCTGAATAATTTTGGTCATGTATACTATCTGCAAACATGTATTGAGTTACACCATCCCTGGGAGGAAATACTTAATTCTAGTGATCACGTGATAGATAAATGGCAGTATCAATTTTAAGTAGGAGATAAATGTTGTGTATATTAGGTGACAGGTAGACAGAACAGAAAGGACCCATTTTCCTTTAATAGCAATAATAGTTACTCACTTGGAGGGAATACATTATTCAGATAGTGAAAGAGTGGGATGCTCACAATCAGTTGTTGGAAACATCATATGCCAATGGAAGACAGAAGGTATTGTGACAATTCAAGCTAAGTAAACTACCATTAATGACACCCCCGAGCATGTCATCAGTTAAAACAGATAATATGAGGAAATTGCAATGGGACCCTTAATGAAATTACCCCAGGGGCTCACCTCTGGTGAGTATGGGCTTGGCACTCCCAAGATCCCGAGCTGGATATCATCATTCTTCTTTCTTGGTGATTTCCTTCTACTTTTGACACTCTCTTTCACTCTCTCTCAGGGTAACTCAGAAATTTTTTTTTTTTTTTTTTTTTGGCTGGTGCTGCATAAGCCTCAGGCTTCCTTGCACCATATGGCTAATAATAATAAATGACACCAGAGATAATGGACTTAACTGGGGCAGGACCAATAACCGTTAAAAAAATATTTTATAGAATGACTTACCTGTGTTTCCTCATATTATCTGTTTTAACTGATGACATTCTTGGGGGTGTCATTAATGGTAGTTTACTTAGCTTGAATTGTCACAATACCTTCTGTCTTCCATTGACATATGATGTTTCCAACAACTGATTGTGAGCTGCAGCTGCTTTAAAGCTAAATTTGTTCCAAGCACTGCATGTTATCCTGTCTGCATGTGCAGAACAGAAGTATTGGACATTACAGCAATGGCAGGATGTCAGGTGCTGTAATGTCCAGTGCTCATATTCATATTAAAAATATGGAAGCATTTAGAAGCATTGGACATTACAGTTTATTAAATTGTGATGTCCAATGTTTATTGCATTTAGGAGTATTTAGAAGCATTGGACATTATTTATTTATTAAAAACAAGAAATTTATTTAAAATTTCTTTGCAAACCATTTCTTGAAAACAGAAATGGTTTCTAACTATTTCTGTTTTCATTGTCTCAGTATGCGCTGATATTTTTTTTCCCCCTTTCTTTTACTCTCTCCATTTGGTGATTGCACATTATATTGATTCATGGTACACAACTATCTACGTCCTTTTATTTTCTCTGTTATTTTAATTAGTTATAAATATATTTATTAAACCATCTAGTATGCATGTTTTTTTTGTATTTTATATACCACAAACAGAAAAGTGTAAATTTAAATATCCCTTACATTTATGTCAGTCTGGATTTTAGTTTTCCTCAAGTATTTCACCTTTATTATGTTATTCACCTTTGAATAATTTAATTCGAGAGGTTTAGTTACAGGAACTTCTTTACAGTGTAGCATTGGGCTGAAAAAGCATTCTATGCATCTGCTCCTATGTTAGTTTTACACAGAACTTTGGTTTTGGCTTTGAATTTTCCTCACTTTGTACCATTAAATTCAGAAGTGGCACCGTGAAGAAATAATTTTTGTAAGTAATAAAGACAGCTGTTACTTGAAGAAATTATGTATCCTTATTAATTAATATAGTGTGAGAAAATCAAAGTCAGTATTTTCAGTTTTTCTTGCCTTTTATTGTTACCTATTTTTGTGCTGCTGTGTGTCAGGAGTGAGGTTGCCAAGTTTTTTTTTTTTTTTTTTTTTAAAGTAATGCAGATTTTACTCAAGATATTATTTATTTTTATTATCCAATATAGTGTGAGAAATTTATAATATACTATTATAACATTTATTTTAACTTAATAATTTAAGCTGTTCCTTGCATTTTATCCTTAAAAAAAAAAAAAAAAAAGAAGTTAAATAGCTATATAAAATACACTATTTGAACTCCCCTGGCCAAATTTTATTTTTGTTCTATGACCTTACAGTGTAAATAATATCATAGCATCTTATAAAAGCTTGTCTTTTTTCTGTTATAATGCTTTTAGTCAGGAGTGTATACATCAGTTTTTGATAGATTTATTCATGGATTTGCTCTACTAAGAAACAAATTTGTTATTGAATAAAGCTGATCTGTAATATTTTGTTAATTTATTCACCTATCCATTGCTTGTGTTTACAGACATTGAATCCTAGGTGGGAAGAAGAATTCATATTTCGGGTAAGTAGTTGAACTAAAATGTCTCGTTTTTAGTTACAGCATGTGAATATTGATAATTTTTTTTTTTTTTTTTTTTTTGTACCTGCTGCTAACTGTATTTATCTTAATTAGGTAAAACCCCATGCTCATAAAATAATAATGGAGGTTTTTGATGAGAACCGTTTAGTAAGTGTTTTTCTTTACTAAATTTTTTTTATTTTTATAATTGATCTATAAATAGGCATTGGCTATATATAGTAGTTAAATTCCTTTCTAAAGGTAAGAAAAAAGTGGTTGCTTAAAAATTAGTTTTGTCTTTGTGTTTTAATCCTGAAGTGTATATGTAGGACTCCCTCATAGCCATGCTAACCTCAGGAATTTTTTCACAACAGAGTAATGGTTCCTGGTCAGTGAAGATTCTCAGTATCTTCAAGCAGTGGGGGCAGCCTATGAAATTCCATTGAGCAATGGCACACATACAATAACACTGAAAAAATAGAAATGAATAGTTTTCCTATTTATTGCATCAATTGATGGTTCGATTGTTTATGAACCTGCTGAGGTAGCTGACAAACTGAATGAGTATTTTACATCTACATTCACACGTGAGGAAGTCTGGAGGCCAGAAGCTTATCAAACTCTGGCAGGGAGTTAAATGATTTTGTAATAACTGACAGCAAAGTGGAGAAGAAATTGTTGAAATTGAATATAAGAAAAGCATCTGGGGTGGATGGGAATTATCCAGTTATATTAAACGAAGCAAGCAAACCACTTGAGCCATAATTATGAAAACTTCCTCAGACTTGGGGAAAGTTGCCATGGACTGGAATGTGCAAATGTGCCCCCAATTCACAAAGGGGATCAAAGGATGACAGGAGTAATTACAGACCTGTTAGTTTAACTTCTGTTCCAGGAAAAATAATGGCGTCACTGGTTAAAGAAGCACTGTAGGGCCATGGCACAAGACCACAGTTATAGTTCAGACACAGCATAGGTTTGTCAAGGGTAAGTCTTGTCAGACAAATCTGATTAAATATTATGATGTGTGTGGTCACAAAGGAACTGGATGCAAAAAATAATTTTGATATCATATACTTGAATTTTAGGAAGGCTTTTGATACTGTTGCACATAGAAGACTACTGTACAAATTGTAGCAGTATGGCATTAAGGGCAAGTTGCTATAATGGATAAAAGGATGGTTGAGTTGGGGGAAGACAGAGAGTGGTAATCAATGGACACTGCTGTTTGTGGACTAATGTTATTATTGGTGGAGTCTCCTAGGGTTCGGTGTTGGGTCCATTGTTGTTTTCTGTATTTATCAATGATATTGATGAAGGTGTATCAGGGTTAATATCCAAGTAAGTTTGCAGACAATACAAAGGCTGGCATGGTTTTTAGTGACAGTAGTACTGCAAGAGGATCTGGAAAAGTTGAGCAGATGGGCTGAGAGATGGCAATTGAAGTTTAACATTGACAAATGTAAAGTACTGCATATGGATATCAGTAACCCCAGAGTAATGTACCAACTGGATGGTACTACACTCAGGGAAGTGGAGAATGAAAAGGACGTGGGGGTAATTGTTCAGTAAGATATGAATTTTTCTGAGCAATGCAGACAGGCTGCAAGAGTAGTTCATGGTGTCTTGTGAATGATATAAAGGAATTTTGCTAGCAGGAATAAGGAGGTGATCGTCCCCTTATATTAGATAATGGTCAGGCCACACCTTGAGTACTGCATACAAGTCTGGAGGCCTGATTTTAGGAAGGATGTAGAGCTGCTAGAAGTGTACAGAGAAGGGCGATGAGATTGGTGATTGGAACAAAGGGTTTAAGGCTTAAATTCTATAAATTGCAGCATCTGGAGACTATGCACCTGCAAGGTGATCTAATTGAGGTTTATAATGCCTTGAATGGTTTGAGCAAGCTCAGTGCTGACGGGATTCTTCCTCTTGCTCGGATTACCCACCTGAGGGGACATAAATTCAAATTGAGGAAAGACAATTGTAGAGTAGATGGGCGGAAATTTGCCTTTAGCCAGCGGGTGTTTGATAGTTGGAACAAACACAAACTTCCATCTTTTTGTAGTGGAGGTCAACAACTTAAATAAGTTCAAGGCAGAACTAGACAAACATTTGGAGTGAATGGATGGGTGAAATGGGAATGGTTTTTTTTTTTTTTTTTTTTTTTTTTTGGCTGATTGCTATATCATGTTGCTTTCTTGAATCATATGCCTCTACTAATGCTATATACCCATGTCCAGGTGACCCTGCATTGGTTCTGTTACCAGTGACTCCATTATTTTCCTGTCTATCAACTAGTAATCAGTCAAACCATATGCTTGTGCTCTTTCAATGGTTGGTTTTAGAAGTACATAATCAGCACACTAACCAGTTTTTCGTAGACTACTGGCTTGTTTTTCACGATTGTCAACAATTCAATACGAATCAATATATGACGTTACTTAACATATTACAAACTTCAACAGCTACAAGTAATGCTGCACCACAAACCTCTGCCAGACCTGGATAGTATGCTAATCTTAGTTGGAAAATGCATGCCAACAAGCTAAATAAGAAAAAACAAAGCATGTAATTTATTCTTTCAACATCTACAATAACAAACAGTGTGATTATTTTTAAAACAAAAGTACTTATTTAAAGTGAGGGAAGTCTATTCCACTTCAGTATCACAAAGAATAATGATAGCAAAATAATATGGAGCAGAATCAAAAAAGTAAATGGAAAATTTCCATTAGCATCCTCCCTGATTTTATTTGGAGTAGCAAGATTTATCCTCCCTATTAGAAATAGTAAATGGTTTATAGAAAAACTCTCATCTATATAACTGGCTCTTTGTCATGTTTCAACTAGAAAGATCCTTAAACAGGAACACTAGAGTATTGCTGGCCGTGGTGAGATTTGTTATCTCATATTTCAGAAATACACAAAAGTTAATTAATGTACACAGAGTTTTTCTTTTTGGGTGCTTTTTTTTTAATCTTCAATTTATTGAATTTTTTATTTTTCTATGATTAAGAGAAGTATAAAGTAAATATAGATATCAATAAATTATAGTCAGTTCTGCTATAACGTGCATTTTGGCAATATGATTTGCTCCAACATGACTGATATATTATGGAACAATGTGAGTATAACGTGACTTTTGCGTTGGCTCATGTGCAATTTTGTCTGGGAGTAACAACTGGTGAATGCAAAACCCAGCACCAAGCTGAATGCAGCAACCTTTGCAGCAATACGTATAAGTTCCCAAAACTTAAAAAATATCAAATGTGTGAGAGCTATATCCTATTTACTGTAGTTGTATTGGTCGGAGACACTGTTGTCATTCACTGTATTCACAAGGTAACATGTGATATTGTAGGTTGACTCATGTTTTCAGGAGCTCACATTTTTCAGTTCGAACAGAAATTTTGTGAGGGTGAAGCATGAGCAGAGGAGTTTTTTGGTAGTGACCTCCAGAAATGGAGGTCACTACCATAAAACAATAAAAACAATTTGCAGGTCCTGGTTTATTGGGCTTTTCTGTTAGTGCAATCTAATTATAAATGGGTAATAAACTCGATCTTATTGCATTTGCGATAATACCGATAGCTGGAATTCTGTGGGTTTTTACGTTATTATGGTGAAATGTGTTTCCCCTTCCACGAAATCTTCAATGATATAAAAAACAAATAAATTTTCAGAATCTTCTGTTCATTCCTATATTTTAAGCTTCCTATTTTGAATGCGCAAAATTGTTACTGCATATCTCATGTGTAATTTGTGTGTGCCATGTTCATCATTATTGATTGCTTATCTTTTTACTGTTTTAAATTTTACAATAAAAAAAAAAGTCAGTGAACAGAAACCAATTAGTATGTATATATTACAGTGCTATATTTACTGTAATATTTATTTATTTATTAGAAATTTTAAACGTTTAAACCTGTGTTAGCAATTTTATTGGGTTTCTAACTTTTTTTAGTGTTATACTTACTACACTGAACTTTTTTTTGAGTGGTCTGCCCCATCCCTATTTTTTCCTTAAGTCATTTTGTTTGTAATGTGCGAAATTCCATAACACAAAGATTTTTAGGAACACATGTACCGCGTTTTAGCAGAACTGACTGTACAAATATTATATCTTTATAGGACACTTAATACAATTCTATAATATTACATTCACTAAACCTAGTAATTCTGTTTAATTTCTACTGTATAATATATATTGGTCTCTCACCTACTTTTAAGTCACTTTTCTCTCAATAGTATATAACTATCGCTTCACAAGTGAACCATGTTCAGAATTCTTACATAACAATACACAAGACTTACATAAAAATGCGCATGAACTGTTTAAAGCTAACAATATCACATTAAAACTATATTTCATCTATGAATTTCTTTTTTTCCGTACAATTTTTATGGAGGGAAAAAAAAACAACATATATATTGTGTTCTTATAGAAGTTTATGATATTAATATTTGGTCAGGTTTACGTTATTACGTTGTGCGACGTTAATGCTATTGTACATAGGGCAATTAGACATTATACGTGCATGACATTATATTGGTTGATTTTATTTAAATAAATGTTATGGATTTTGTAGGCAATTAGGTGTACAGCCAGGCCTCCCATAACACAAGTTCGATTAACGCGATTTTCAGTTAACGCTATTTGAAAAATTATACCAATTTTCACTTTACACGATGCGACTTTCCAGTTAACGCGATCTTTTTTTTTTTTTTTTTATGCGATAGTTGAAAAAGATTTGAATCGCGCGATAAGCTTACCGCGAGTCATACGGGCAATAAACAAACGTTTGCCTGCTGCCCGCCTCGGTGTGTTCCATCAACCATCGGAAGAAGACGTGTTACTTGTTTGTCTCCTGCTAATAAAGACAATGCATACTTGCATAAAAATTCAAATTTTTAAATGAGCCAAATGAAAATGTTACCGCGAAGGAGATAACTGTAAAAGAATTAGATGAAATCTTTTGTATCGCATAGAACCTCAAACAAAAGGTTTGAGGTTCTCTGTGATATTTATTTCGCCAGGGCCGAGAGAAGATTGTTGTCGGCTATCGGAAATTGATTGATGAAAAGAGAAAATCAATACTGTTCAAATATTTCCACAACAGTCATTTCCTCATCGTGTATTTTATGTCAGAGGTTCCCAAACTTTCTTGGTTCAAGGCTCCTTAGTGTCTCAGTAATTTTTTCAAGGCGCACCCAGACCAAAAGAAAATACCTAACAGTTCCGTTAAGTAGTTAGGTCCAAACAACTTAATAAGAAATGCTGAAACTGTGAACTACCTCGAGCTAGTAGTTCGCGCAGTGTCCAGCAGATGTCGAGTATCACCGTGTTTCCCTCGAAAATTTAAAATATTCCGCGGCACACAGTTTGGGAACTGTGTTTTATGCAAAGAACATTTAATTCCATAATTACAGTAAACCCTCGCTATTTGCAGTCGCTGATTTAATATAAAATGAAACCTAAAAACATGTGAATTTTAAAGCACTGTAAACATGGGTGTGGCTAAAATTATCTTTCCCGGTCAAAACAGCGCTCAGTGTGTGGGGGGAGAGGGGTGACAAAATCGCAATCGTTGATGTTTCTCGCTAATCCTTGTTCAGTATGTGTTATGCGCTTGTCATGGAAGGTTTCGTCGTTTGCTTTTAATTTATATGCTTATAAGTTGAATAAATTTATCAATTTATAAATTGATATGCTTACAAAAGTGATAAATCTACTGTTTTTCCAGTGTAAAACAGACTTTTTCGAGTGTGTTAATGGAAGAAAGTGACTTTATTGTGGACAAGTTCTTTCTAACCCCTACAAAAATATGGCTACGAATAACAAGGGAAATGTGAAAAGATCAAAGAAGATGATGACATTAGCGAATAAAATTGAGTTATTAGACAATTTCTAATGGTGAAAGTGTCTACTCAGTGGCAAAACATTATAAAATAAACGAGTCAACGGTACGATCAATCAAAAATCGGAAGAAAAAATCTGCCATAGTGTCCGTGAAAACGCGCTAATTGCTTTAAAAATTTGCTCTGTAACTCGTGATGTTAAATTAGAAAAAATGGAAAATGCTTTAAATCTTTGGATAGAAGACCGAACTCTCAAAATAAAATTCCGTTAAGTTCACTCATCATTCGTGAAAAGGCAAAACTCCTTTATCAACACTTGAGCGAAACTGGTGATAGCACTGGTGGGATAAGTTGTTTAGTTAGCAAAGGCGCTGGTTTGAAAGATTTGTTTGAAATTTCTAATAAATATTACATTTAATATTAAATTGTTTCTTATTTTCATTTCGATGCCATATGCTTGCATTTCTAATGGTCATATTATGAAGGTACATATAATACATACATAGACAAAATTTTAGACTAGTTTTTCTTATATATTTCATACTTTGGAACGGAACTCCTTTATTACTATGGGAGCCATAACTCAGTATTCGCGTTTTCGGTATTTGCGGCATTTCTCAGGAACGTAACCCCCCACCCCCCGAATAGCGGGGGTTTACTGTATTTTAATTATCTTTTACATTGTATGCAGTTAAAAAGCTATTTAAAAGGTATTTTTAAAACTCTTTATGGACATTCCAGAAGGTCAAGGACCGATTATAATTTTTCCTATTGATTATTATATATTCGATTAACACGTTTGCGTGATGTGCTCGCGGGACAAATTAATCGCGTTAATCGAGGCCAGCCTGTATATGGTTCAGGCTACCAAGTTAGGGAATGTAGACTAGCTTTTGCCTGGGGGGCCTATAAACGATATATAAATGAAATGGTGTTATAAAATAATATGATACTAAATAAAGAAAATAACATAAAATGTTGATAAACAATAAAAATGCTAACAAAGTAAAGTGCAAATACATTCCCTCACTTGGCCATCAATCTGCTACTTCTTCCATCATTTCTTTTACATTGGTTCTTACCGACATCAGAAGCAAAAACACAAGCACAAATATAAACCCACCCATGAATTTCAAAACACTCGCATTGACACGAGATATTGCCTACAGCAATTTCTCCCTCACACCACTGTATACAAAAGACACGACTGCACAGTATAATCTTACCAACATATAAAACAACCTGAAGGCGGGAATTTACCCCTTTTTCAATCCGACCACCACAGTACAAGAATGGACTAAGAACCTTTCTCATTCATTCAGATATATACCCGTTGGGCTTTGTGTCACTTATCCCAGTTTGCTGTTTCAGACAATATGATTGAAAAATTTAATAATTTAAAAATCTAAAAGTTAAAGAATTCATGTAAATTAAACTAAACTTATTATCCTATTGCATTGATTTGCTATCAATTTAAAATTTATATTATCACCAAAAATTTATAACTGGCAAAACTGGTATGGGGACAACAGAAACGAGTGGGTATGAGACATTCCTTTAGTCTGGCTATCGTTCTGCTCAAAGCCCCCGAAGAAGTAGCAGATTGATGGCCAAGTGAGGGAATGTATTTGCACTTTACTTTGTATTTAGCATTTTTATTGTTTATCAACATTTTGTTATTTTCATTATTTAGTATCATATTATTTTATAATACCATTTCATTTATATATCGTTTATAGACCCTCCCCCCCCCAGGCAAAAGCTAGTCTACACTCGCTAACTTGGTAGCCTGAACCTATACACCTAATTGCCTACAAATCTATTACATTTATTTAAATAAAATCGACCAATATATATATATATATATATATGTATGTTACATTATTTATTAAACTGAATGCCAAAGGTAACTTTTTTGGCTGAGGCTATCTGTTTCTGTTTGCAGTTCGCCAGTTTGTCTAGGTTCAAATATACTGAGAATATAGTTTCTTTATTCTAGTATAATAATGCAATATACGTTAAAAATAATTAAAATAATTAAATGCACATGGCATAATACTTTAAGAGTTTAGTATCTATATAATATCGGTGTTTAGATACACCATAGACACTCTTAAAAAAACTACAAAGTAGTTGTTGTGGGCATCATTTGTTCTTTCTCATATCGTGCTCTGCCTTCACGACGAGTTGCCATGATACTGCACTACCTCAAATAAGTAACGCTTCACTAATAGAGAAGACTATTGTTACTTATTCTCAGTGAGTACCACCACCCAGACATGTTTCAAGGCTACTGGCCTATCATCAGTGGGTGGGCAGGTACCCTAGTATTGCAGACATGACGACCCAGTTGTGAAGTTAATCGTACAATATGAGAGATGCCAAAAGGTGTATAAGATAATATTTAAAATAATTAAATGCACATGGCATAATACTTTAAGAGTTTAGTATCTATATAATATCGGTGTTTAGATACACCATAGACACTCATAGGCATCTCTCATATTGTACGATTAACTTCACAACTGGGTCGTCATGTCTGCAATACTAGGGTACCTGCCCACCCACTGATAGGCCAGTAGCCTTGAAACATGTCTGGGTGGTGGTACTCACTGAGAATAAGTAACAATAGTCTTCTCTATTAGTGAAGCGTTACTTATTTGAGGTAGTGCAGTATCATGGCAACTCGTCGTGAAGGCAGAGCACAATATGAGAAAGAGCAAATGATGCCCACAACAACTACTTTGTAGTTTTTTAAGAGTGTCTATGGTGTATCTAAACACCGATATTATATAGTTAAAAATAATGGAAGTGAAAATAATGGAACTGTACAACTGATGATTTTTAATAAGAATTTGGAATATAAGCATTAGGGGTGAAAAAATTTATACCTATGAGGCCATAGGGCCAAGTATTTTAGTAGCCTAAGTTGGATTTCATTGTTGTACCCTATAAATAAACACATAGATTATAATACAATAGTAAAATTAAAATGATGTAGCAAATTATTGATTATTGGATACATTGAATGAAACGTTAACTAGGGCTAGCTCCACTCAATATATCCTGTCAATATTTGGCTGAGGCTATCTGTTTCTGTTTGCAATTTGCCAGTTTGTCTAGGTCCAAATATACTGAGAATATAGTTTCTATACTCTAATATAATATTGCAATATACATTAAATTTAGCAGCAAACTGGCAGAATAACCGCTAGCTCGGCACATAGCAGTGAAAATTAATAATAAAAATAATGGAAATGAATCAAGAATAATAATAAAAGTGAGTACCAAATATTAATTGATACTCTTTTTCTATTTATATTCCTCAAATTCCATATTTTCTACATAATTTCGCACACACACACACACACACACACACACACACACACACACACACATGAAAATACCGTGTATCCTGGTAGCGATATATGTGTTGAACAAAGGGTGGAAAAAAGGAAAAAAAAAAGTGTAATGATATAAAAGGGTGTAACGATATAAAAAGAATGTAACGATATAAAAAGAAACAAAATTCAAATTTTGAAAAAACAACAACCAATGTGGAAATAGCATTGCAGTATTTTTCATAATTTTTGTGTCTTCGTCAGAGGTCATCCACCAAAATTATGAAAAAGAACAGCAATACTCTTACTTCTGTTTCTGACATGTTCTGTATGTCAAAGAGCACGTGTAAGAAGCCACGTGGTAAAAATAATTTAGAATACAAATTTAGAATAAATAAAATGCAAAAAAAATTTTACTTTGCAAAAAAAATTTTTGCAAAGTAATAAAGTCAATAATATTCAAACCTTTGATTTCCATAGCCTATTTACCAGTATCAATCAAATCAATCTCAAATCGGTACTAAAAGATATCTATAATAAACATAAGGACTTTATTTCCTGCAACACATATTAATGGAACAACATACTGAACTTAGGTATTTCCAATAACTTCATATATGATGGTAACACAGTATATCAACAAACCAATGGAACACCTATGGGCAGCCCAGCCTCATGCAAAATAGCCAACCTATATTTATACTGGTCAGAAACCTCATTTCCACAGGACCTAATCCTATTCAGATATATAGACGACCTCATAGTAATCAACTGCCCGAATTTCATCCAGGATTATGGACATTTATACCCTAACGAACTTGTACTAGAAAGAACAAACAATTCTGATACAGCAGCCCATTTTTTGGATCTAGACATTAATTTAAAAAATGGTATAGCCTCCATCAATTTGTACAACAAACGTGAAGCATTCAACTTTAGCATAGTAAACCTTACACAATGGAATTCCAATATTTCCAAACAGGTACATGCTAATGTTATCCTAGCACAATGCATCAGAATAGCAACAATATGCAGCGACAAAACTACAGCTATTGATAACATCAGAATGTTATACAGTAAACTAACCAAAAATCTTTTTCCTATTGCATATCTACGTCATCATATCAATAAAGCCCTTAAAATATTAAGGCACAAGAACTTAATAGATATTAATATAAACAGCATTATTAACTTATAATTATTCCCATACGCATCAAGTATGTATATAGTGTAAATACAATACACTAGGCCTCTTTGGTGTCTTACGGTCTGGAAAACTTGTACCCACCGATTGGCCTGACATAGTGTATTTACCTTGTAACTATCTTGTAATTATTATTTTTTTTTTTAAACCTATCTTTATTTATTTATTTAATTGTTATTTGATTGTAACTTAACACAACTGACGTAAATACTTTATATTTCTTATCTATCCCGGATGTTTGAGCAACTCCACCGCATACGTAAATTACATAATATACAGACAACAAATTCGTCTAACGCTAGGCGCCGCCAGCGTTTCTACACATATATACACGGGTTAGCCTCCGGCTCAGTCTTTTCTGTCAACCTGTCCAGTAGCGGTAAGTTCTTGTCATTCGGACACTCCCTTCCTTTGTCTTCACTTTCATAGCGGTCCACTTACTTCTGTAAGGTCATCCATGTTCTGTATGTAATACATTAGTAACACATAAGTTTTACATAACTTGCATTTTCTTCTTCTTCTTCTTTAATGCTGCCGAATGGCGTTTGCGACTTCGTTTTGATATTGTTCTCTGTCTAGCGCTGCGTGTAGAATTTGAGCTGTTGTCATGTGAAGCCAGGTGTTGATGTTATCTAGCCATGCCATTTTCGGTTTGCCTGGGCGTTTCTTGCCTTCGAGCTTTCCCTCCAGGATGAGTGGTAGTAGGTGATATTTTTGTTGGTTCCTAGCGATGTGACCTAGGTATTTGCATTTCCTGCTGATGATGGTTTTGAGCAGGTCCCGTTCCATGTGCATGTCCTGCAGGACCTGTACGTTGGTTATCTTGGCTGTCCACGGAATTTTCAGCATTCTTCGGTAGAGCCACATTTCGAAGGCCTGGAGCTTTTTTGTAGTGGCTGACGTTAGAGTCCAGGTTTCTACACCGTAGAGCAGTATTGGCCAGATGTAGCATTTCAATGTTCGTAATTTGAGCATGATGTTCAAGCTTCTATCGGTGAGGAGGGTTTTCCACTTGGTGAATGCCTGCCTGGCTTGTTCAATTCTGCTTTTGATTTCGGCCTCATGGTTCAGCTGGTCATCAATGAGTACTCCGAGATACTTGAAGCGGTGTATTTGCTCTAGTTTTTCATTGTTTAGTTTGATCGTGATTTTGCTTGCAGTCCTGCTGACCTTCATCACCTTTGTTTTCTTTTTGTTGATTCGTAGCCCCCATGCTTGGCTTTCTATGTCCACTTCGTTCAAGATGGTCTGTAAATCTTGTTCTGAATCCGCTATTAGTGCTGTGTCATCGGCATATCTTAAGTTATTGATGTAGTGTCCGTTAACTTTTATGCCGATGTTCTTGTCAGCCAGTGTTTGGTAGAAGACCATTTCCGAATAGATGTTAAAAAGAATGGGAGATAATGGACAGCCTTGCCGGACACCTTTTTTTATTGGAATTGGGTCTGTCGGGTCGTTGTCATAGCGAAGCCGGGCTGTTTGATTCCAGTAGAGAGTTGTAATAAAGTTGATATCGTTGTTTTCAAGCCCAAGTTTTCTCAGTCGGTCAATTAGACGATCGTGGTCTACTGAATCGAAGGCTTTCTCGTAATCAATAAAGCATATATACACATCTTTTTGATGTTCATAGCACCTTTGTAGCAATATTTGTAAACAGAAAATTGCTTCTCTGGTGCCTAGTCCCCTGCAGAATCCGAACTGTGTGTTTCCTAGTGCACTTTCGCACTTACATCTTATCCTTTGCTGAATCACCTTGAGGAAGACTTTTAGCACCTAGCTCATTAGACTGATCAGCCTGAAGTCTTCGCATTTCCGGCTGGTAGCCTTTTTTGGTAGGGCCACGAAGATGGATTGGAGCCATTCGGATGGAATGTCGTTGTTGTTGTAGATTTGATTGAACCATTTCGTTAGTTGTTGGATGTTGCTGTAGTCTAGTTGTTTCAGCAGTTCCACATGAATCTGATCAGGTCCACAGGCCTTGCTTGGCTTTGTTATTCGGATGGCATGTTCCACTTCAGATGTTAATATATGGAGATTGTCTTCCTGTATTTGTTGTTGCGTTTCTGCCGGTTTTCTGTTGGTGCCGAACAGATTGTATATATAGCTCTTCCAGGTGTCGAGTTTGGCTTGTTTGCTTAGTATAGGTTGATTGTTGTCCATATATAAGCTTGGGATAGGAGCCGGTTTGTAGATGTTTCCAGCTTCTTTAAGCTTCTTGTGCAGGTTATAGTTGTCATTTTTCTTGATTAGGTCTTCGATTTCTGCACACTGATCTTCCATCCATTTTTCCTTCGCCTTCCGGATTTCCTGTTTGATCTTTTGTTGTATTTCTTTGTATTTTTCCCGGCTGTTGTTGCTTTTGAATGTTCTCCGTTCATCCATTAGGTCTAGTATGTGCTGGGTCATCCACCATTGTTTCTTTTTCGACGCCTCATGTCCTAGCAGGGTTTCTGCTGTTTCATTGATGCACTGTTTGAGTGAACGCCCGAACGCTTGCACGTCTGTTGTTACTGCTTCGATCGATCTGATTGTAGTGTTGAGATGAAGCTGTACTTGTCGCCTGTTGGCGTCGTTCTTCAGTTTCTCCAGGTCGATTCTTTTTGTTGTGCTTGTGCGTTTGACTGCTCGTAATTTGAGACGTAGTGTTGCTATTACTGGGTTATGGTCTGATATGTCAGCTCCAGGGTAAGTTTTTGCCTTGATTACACTTGACTTATATCTGATGTTGATTAAGATGTAGTCAATTTGGTTCCTGACGATATTGTTGTCAGAGTCTTGTGGTGAGGTCCAGGTGTATAGTGGTCGAGGTGGTAGTTTAAACCAAGTGTTGGCAATGCTAAATTTTCCTTCTTGGCAGAACTGGACAAGTCTGTCGCCTTGTTCATTCCGTGTCCCCAAGCCATGTTCTCCAACAATGTTTTGTAGCTTTCCTTGACCGATTTTATTTGCATTTTATTTATTCTAAATTTGTATTCTAAATTATTTTTACCACGTGGCTTCTTACACGTGCTCTTTGACATACAGAACATGTCAGAAACAGAAGTAAGAGTATTGCTGTTCTTTTTCATAATTTTGGTGGATGACCTCTGACGAAGACACGAAAATTATGAAAAATACTGCAATGCTATTTCCACATTGGTCGTTGTTTTTTCAAAATTTGCATTTTGTTTCTTTTTATATCGTTACATTCTTTTTATATCGTTACACTCTTTTATATCGTTACACTTTTTCTTTTCCTTTTTTCCACCCTTTGTTCAACACATATATCGCTACCAGGATACACGGTATTTTCATTATTAGCACTAGTTAAATTCTAAATTTAAATTCTATACTTATATATATACCTACTACATTCTACACATAACAATAAAAATAATTTTATGTATATATTATGGTTGTAGGGTACCTTTGCTCTTGCAGTGTCCCTGATCCATAATCCATATTATCGCACTTCAAATCCGACTTCTCTATTTATTTTTAATTTTTATTATTCGTAATAATTATATATATATATATATATATATATATATATTAGGTCAAGGTCCCAACAGCTTTTGGTTTGTGAGTGGTGGTGAAAAATTTTGGGCGGGAAGCATTACCGGTAATTAAGGCCTAATTTATTTAGTTAGTTAAGGCCTAACTAACTGGCTAGCCGTAATTGTACTAGCAGTTGTTGGGTTGCCTCTAGTTCCATGTTACTGTTAACATGGGATCAAGTTAACAAAAATATAAATGGAAAGATTAGAGATTTAAAGGAGGAAGAGAGAGGAAATAAAGGAAATTATTAAATATTAAGTCAAGAAAGGTTATGAATATAGCTAGGGAGAAATTAGGAAGGTGACTTTCTTTCATGTGGTCCTCGAGGGCTTTGAGCAGGTAGATAGCCATACTAAAAGAATATCTCATGCATACCCAGAAATGGGTATGCATGAACAGTCTCAATAACAGTTTTGCTTTGTAAGTACTCATGTTAAGTTATGGATGTCCTTTATTAATAAGTCAAATAAAAGCAAATAAATTTTATAAACTGTAATTGTTAATTTTTTTTTTTAAATTTAGTTTTAAATTTTGAATAATTATTAGCTGCAAACTGGGATTGAGACCCAAAGCCTGATGGTATGCATCAGAGTAAATATAAAAAGTATACTGGGTACACATGCTCTGTACTGTACTCTGCAACACAATTATAACTCGATACATACACATTCAACACACACAATACAGAGCACAACAGCATTTAATGCTTCTAACTTAGATAAATATGGGATCCATAACCTTAAATTCAACACCTGCAAAAATAAACTGTTTAACCTGTCCTTGCATGCACCCACAACATATAACAAATGATGCATCAAAACCTACATTTTGTAAAACTAGTAATGTTATATACCTCATAACGTGCAATACCTGTAACATAAAATACATTGGACAAACTAGCAATAAATTACGCCTGAGAATTAATCAACACAGATCGGACATCAATAACTACCTAAATAGAAATAGTAATAATATAGAACAAGAAATAGAATATCTGCATTTTCAATCTCACAACTTCAGCAATATATACATATCCATACTAGCACAGATCAGTAACACTAACATTAGAACTAAACAAGAAGAAATATTTATGTTAAAACTAAAAACCTTATACCCATATGGTCTAAATAATAAATTCAACCATAAAATTATTACCAACAACTTAACAGACTGCTGTATATATGACAAATTCAATATAATTAAATTCCACAATAACCCACACAAACGTACTAAAAAAAAAAATCTAAAAATACCAGCATTAAACACAAGCCTATTTTAGGCGATTTTTATACCACCCTTAAAGAATGGGATAAAAATATTATAGAAGTACATTATATACATAATTTACTTTTCAGAACTAAACACAATATACTGAGAGCACTGCACAAGTTCATACACACTTTCAACTTCGAGTCCAAACATCTCTTTCATATAATAAACGATATTTGTAAATTCAACCTAAAAAACAAACGCACTACAACAGGTGATAATGAATCAATCATAATCTTGAACTTCAATAGCCAGATCATGGACAATATAAATATCAATAAACTTATAAATCAGCATAATCATTTACTTCCTAATGCCAGCCGAAGTTATATAAAAGTAAGATATAAATACAAAAAACCCTTTGGATTATTAGCCTGTAACTACAAATCCATAGCTACCAATTTAATATCCCATATTGCAGATACCAACAACTGCATATGCAAACATAGTAACATGCAACAATATATTGATCCAGACTATGGACACATCATCACTGGTAATCTAAACATAATTACAGACCCAATTCTCAGATATGTACTATCACAAGGATTTAAATTCAGACCATGTACCAAATTAAATATAACCACCTTCAATAAACAGATACAAGATCTGGTAAACTACTGCTTCCAACTAGCTTACAAAAATAACACACCTATAGAGGCATACCATATGCGGATCAGCCATACATTCACTCTATTCAAGCAAAAATATGCTTTACCCAATTCAAATATATATAACCAGCATAAATACCACAACTTTGCTAAATTAAAGCAAAAACTACTAGAAATACATACACTTCATAATCACACCTGTAGATAAAGCTGCAAACAACTTTGCATTCATTTGCAAATCTTTTTATGCACAAACTTTAACAAATGAACTTAACTCCAGCAATACTTACAAACCTATATCCAGTACCTGCAATAGCATTACAAAAAAACTAATAGCCTTCAATAAAAAACTAAAGCTGAACTTGAACAATTACAACCTGCCATATATATACTTCATTCCAAAATTTCATAAAAAACCCATAAGTTTCAGATTCATAACCTCCTACAAAAATAGTTATGTGCACAAACCTGGAAAAACACTAGAACAACTACTGCAACCACTGCTGCATAACATACATAACAGCAGAATCATAGGCAACCTACTGGTATTAAAATTTTTGCAGAATAATAAAGTCAACAATATTCAAACCTTTGATTTCCACAGCCTATTTACAAGTATTAATCAAACCAATCTAAAATCTGTACTCAAAGATATCTATGCTAAATATAAGGATTATATATCCTGCAATACCTATTACTGGAACAACATACTGAACCTATGTATCTCCAATAATTTTATATATGACGGTAATACAGTGTATCAACAAACCAATGGAACACCTATGGGCAGCCCAGCCTCGTGCATAATAGCCAACCTATATCTATATTGGTCAGAAACATCATTTCCACAGGACCTTATCCTATATAGGTATATAGATGACCTCATAGTGATCAACAGCCCAAATTTCATCAAGGATTATGGACACTTATACCCCAACGAACTCATACAAACAGGAAAAAACAAACAGCTTTGATACAGCAGCCCATTTCTTGGATCTAGACATTAAGTTAAAGAATGACATAGCCTCCATCAATTTGTACAACAAACGTGAAGCATTCAACTTTAGCGTAGTAAACCTTACACAATGGAATTCAAATATTTCCAAACAGGTACATGCCAATGTTATTCTGGTACAATGCATCAGAATAGCAACCATATGCAGCGATAATGAAACAGCCATTGATAACATCAGGATATTATACAGGAAACTGATAAACAATCTTTTTCCTATAGCATATCTGCGCCATCATATCATTAAAGCCCTTAACATACTAAGGCACAAGAACCTTAAGGAGATTAATATAAACAGCATTATTGACATATAATTATTCCCATACATATCAAGTATGTATATAGTGTAAATACAATACACTAGGCCTCTGTGGTGTCTTACAGCCTGGAAAACTCCTACCCACCAATTGGCCTAACACAGTGTATTTATCCTGTAATTATGTTCAAGCCTAACTTTATTTATATGTGAATATTATAGCTTAATTGTATTCAATTATACCACTTTTAACACAACTGACTTAAATACATGATGCACTAGCTCTCGGACATTCGTTCAGCGTCCTAACTATAGGAACGGGTTTGCAACCCCGAACCACCCTAACCAAACTACATATTTCTACTATAATCATCTTTTTACTTTGCTAACCTCTACATATTATGCTCTGTGCGCCATTAGTTTACCGACCGCTACATCAGAGCTCTATTTTTCTAACTTTACCCAAGCTATTTTTCGCCTTAACAAAGTTTAGCTGCCTTCTACTGCTACTTTGTCAGCTATTATATTTCTTACTATCCTGGGCAGTTGGAGCATCATGTACTTAATCCTAGCGTAGTTTTCACCACCCACGTAATTTCATTTCATCTCAAACATACACTGAAATTTGGTCTAACGCTAGGCGCCGCTAATATGCCCACACATAAATACACTGGTAATCCTCTGACACAGTCTTTTCTGTCAGTCCGACCAGTAGCGGTAAGTTCCCGTCATTCGAATTTTCCTTACCTTTGTCTTTGGTTTTTCCACCTTCATAGCGTTCTACTTACTTCTGTAAGGTCATCCATGATCTGTATGTATTACTTTATCAACACAATTTTGTATTGGCAAACTTTATTCTAAATTATATTCAAAATTTATATTAGATTTATCACGTGGTTTTTTGCACGTGTACCTTGACATACAGAACATGTCGGAAACAGAAGTAAGAGTATTGCTGTCTTTTTCATTATTTTGGTGGATGACGTCTGAAGAAGACACTAAAATTATGAATGACACCGCAATGCTATTTCCACCTTGGTCGTCTCTTCAAAATTCCATTTGGTTTATTTTTTCTATTGTTATATTTATTTTAATTTCGATTCCTATCTCCCCCCCCCCCTTTCGGTCAACATGTATATCACTCCCAGGGTACACCGTATTTTCATTAGTCTAATTCTAAGCATAAATATCTACTTACTATATTTTATGCTAATAATAATAATTCTTTATATATACATTATGGTTGTAGGGTATTTTTGCGTTAGCAGTGACCCTGATCCATATTTCATGTTATCGTAATACTGCTTATCTAATCTTATCTAAATCTTAATTTCCTCCCCCCCCCGCATATACCAATAGCTTCTCCATTCTATTATTCTACAAGATTATATATATATATATATATATATATATATAAAGTATAGGTACCTGTGATCAATATAGCAAGAAGTTGATGCGAGAAAGGATGTGCAAGTTGCCCGGGGGCTGTTTTATAGGAGGCTGGGGCACCATCTGTCTGATTTGTTGGTTGATCTGTTTTCAATTATTATATACACTGTGCTGCTGCTTTGTCAGGTACACCTATCTAGTAGCATGTTGAG
Source organism: Mastigoproctus giganteus (assembly GCF_048544385.1). NCBI lineage: Eukaryota > Metazoa > Arthropoda > Arachnida > Uropygi > Thelyphonidae > Mastigoproctus > Mastigoproctus giganteus. The sequence goes on along the minus strand of NC_143582.1, from coordinate 113,305,962 downwards.
CCTCATTTAGTCTTCAAAGCAGCCTGAATTCCTGTAGGCATGGATTGAACAAGATGCTGAAAATGTTGTGCAGGAATGGAGTACCATGTAGACACAAGTGTGTCACGCAGTTCCTTGAGATTCGACGGAAGTGTAGGCCTGCAGCGAACAGCCCTTTCCAGCTTGTCCCAAAGATGTTAAATAGGATTGAGATCTGTGGACTAGGCAGGCCACTGCAGCAAAGAAAAGTCATTGTCATCTTCCTGGAACCATTCCATAGTGATTCGCGCTTTGTGCACTGGCGCATTATCCTGCTGGAAGTAACCGTCTGACTGAGGATAAACTATCAACATGAAGGGATGCACTTGGTCAGCAACGATGTTTAGGTATGATATGGCATTCAGACGTGAATCTGTGGGTATCAATGGACCCAGCGTGTGCCAAGAAAACATTCCCAACACCATAACACTGCTCCTCACCACCTTGCACAGTAGTCGTCAGACATGACGGGTCCATGGATTCATGTTGTTTTTGCCAAATTCTGAGCCTTCCATCAACATGATGCACCAGGAACTTCTACTCCTCAGACCAAGCAACTGTTTTCCAATCCTCGGTAGTCCAGTGCTGGTGTTGCTGTGCCCACAAGAGGCGTGCTCTCTTGTTTTTCATTGATAACACAGGCACGCAATGTGACCGTCAGCTGTTGTAGCCCATTTGCGACAAAGTGCAACTAGTGGTTCGTTGCGATATTTTGTTCTGCACACCAAGGTTGGATTCTTACATGATGTGCGACATTGTGGACCATCTGTTTGCTTGCACAATTCTAGCCATCCTCCTCTGACCTCTCTCTCTCATCCAACAAGCAATTTTCTTCCATAGGAGTGCCGTTGAGAGGATGTTTTCTGTTTGTTGCACCATTCTGGATACACCCTTGAAACTGTGGCGAGTGAAAAATTCAGGAGAACTGCTTTTCAGAGATGCTTTGTCCAGCACCTACTACCATGACACGTTCAAAGTCTGTTAGATCACTCCTTTTCCCCATTCTTGCTATAGTTTGTATGTTTAACTGATACTAGAAAGGTTGTTCTGTTACATTTATATCCACAACTGTGGTCATATGACTTGCGATATTGTGGGACAAACCATTTGTGTGCACAGCATGGGTGTACCTAATAAACTGGCAGCACAGTGTATGTTTAAGGGAGGGTTAATTTGTAATCGGTGATTAGGGATTATGGTGAATACCTATATAGATGTTTAGGTAAATACAATTTAAGAATTAAATTTTTTTAAAAAAATGTTATCCACTGGACAAGGACTGGTATAACCTTTCTAAAGCATAACTTAAACATATATAATAGTTAAAAACAGACAAACCAACAAATCAGACCAGATGGCGCCCCGGGCAACTTGCACATCCTTTCTTGCACCAACCTCCAGCTATATTGATCACAGGTAAATACCTATATACTTTTTATATTTACTCTGATGCATACCCGTCTAGCTTTGGGTCTCAATCCCAGTTTGCAGCTAAAAATAATCCAAAATTTAAAACTAAATTTAGCCAAAAATTAACAATTACAGTTTATAAAATTTATTTGCTTTTATTTGACTTATTAATAAAGGACATCCATAATTTAACATGAGTACTTAATAAGCAAAACTGTTATTGAGACTACAGAAATGGGTATGCATGAGACATTCTTTTAGTATGGCTATCTACCTGCTCAAAGCCTCCAAGGAAGTAACAGGAGATGGCCATGCGAAAGAAAGTCACCTTCCTAATTTCTCCCTAGCTATATTCCTAACCTTTCTTGACTTAATAGTAGTAGTAGTAGTAGTAGTAGTGGCATGTGATGCAAGAAAGCAAGTGTATGAGCTTATGCAGCATCAGCCAAAAAAAAAAAAAAATTACACCATTCCCTCCAAATGTCTGTCCAGTTCCTCCTTAAATTTATTCAACCTATCAACTTCCACAACGACAGATGGAAGTTTGTTCCAGCAATTAACCACCTGCTGGCTAAAGGCAAATTTCTGCACATCTATTCTACATCTGTCTTTTCTTAATTTGAATTTATGTCCCCTTAGGTTCGTAATCTGAACAAGTGGAAGGATCCCATCAGAATTCAGTGCTCAACTCATTCAAGGCCTTATACACCTCAATCAGATCAATGTGCAGGTGTCTAGTCTCCAGCCACTGCAATTTGCAGAACTTAAGCCTCTCTTGGTAAGAGGATCCCTTCATTCCCCTCACCAATCTTGTTGCCCTTCTCTGTACATGCTCAAGCAAATCGACATCCTTCCTAAAATGAGGCCTCCAGACCTGTATGCAGTACTCAAGGTGTGGCCCGACCATTGCCTTATACAGAGGGACAATCACCTCCTTTTCCCTGCTAGCAAAATTCCTATATATCATGGACAAAACCCCATGACCTGCCCTGGCAGCCTGTCTGCATTGCTCAGAAAACTTCATATCTGACTGCACAATTATTCCCAGGTCTTTTTCATTTTCTACCACCTTAAGTGTAATACCACACAGTTGGTACATTTCTCTGGGGTTACTTCTACCCATATGCAGTACTTTGTCAAGGTTAAACTTCAGTTGCCACTTCTTAGCCCATCTGCCCAAATTATCTAGATCCTGTTGAAGTAGCACACTGCCATTACTGTCATTAACAACCCTGCCAACCTTTGTATCATCGCCGACCGGGCTAGCCGAGTGGGTAAAGTACCTGCCCGGCAACCCAAAGGTCGCGGGTTCGATTCCCGCCTCGGGCTTGGATCAAAGTACTGCAAAAACCTTGGGAGGTGCAATATGGCCACAGCAGCCGATGCGCCAACAACTACCAAATCAAAAAAAAAAAAAAAAAAAAAATCTTTGTATCATCTGCAAACACAGCAGTGGACCCAACACCGAACCCTGTGGGACTCCACTAATAACATTAGTCCACGAAGAGCAGCACCCATTGATTACCACCCTCTGTCTTCTCCCACTCAACCATCCTTTTATCCATTGTAGCAACTTACCCTTAATACCATTCTGCTCCAATTTGTACAGTAGTCTTCCATGCGCAAACAGTGTCAAAAGCTTTTCTGAAATCCAAATATATGATATCAAAATTATTTTTTGCATCCAGTTCCTTTGTAACCATATCATAATAACCAATCAAATTTGTCAGACAAGACTTTCCCTTAACAAACCCATGCTGTGTTTGAATTATTGCTGCAATCTTGTCTAGATGATCCTGCAATGCATCTTTAACCAGTGACTCCATTATTTTACCCGGAACAGAAGTTAAACTAACTGGTCTGTAATTACTCGTGTCACCCTTCGATTCCCTTTTGTGAATTGGGGATGCATTTGCACATCTTCAGTCCGTGGGAACCTCCCCAGAGTCCAAGGATGCTCTCATAATTATGGCTAAGGGCTTGCTTAGATGCTTTGCCGCCTCCTTTAATATCTTTAATAATTTCCTTTATTTCTTCTCTCCTCCTTCTTTAAATCTCTAATCTTTCCAAACTTTACATTTATATTTTTGTTAACTTGGTCCCATGTTAATATTTAACATGGAACTATAGGCGACCCAACAACTGCTAGTACAAAACTACGGCTAGCCAGTTAGTTAGGCCTTAATTACCGGTAATGCTTCCTGCCCAAAATTTTTCACCACCACTCGCAAACCAAAATCTATTGGTACCTTGACCTAATATATCAATGTGTGTATAATGTTTGTTTATCCTACAATAGCATTAACACTGCATAAATGCGGCATTGTCGCAACTGAAAATTTAACAAATATAGAACATTGGCTTAAAAACTATTGTTAAAAAAAAATAAATAATAAAATAAATAAATATATATATATATATATATATTTGTATTTAATCTATTATGAAATATTGGAATAGATTTAAAAGGTATGTCAGATGTATAAAATGCACATGTATAAAATAAATAAAGAACACATCTGAAGTGAAAATTATGGATGGCACTCATTTTCTTTCTTTCTATTTTTTTTTGTATTAAATTCTGTATATTCATTTCAAAGCTATCTGTCGCGCTAGCTGGTATCTTGCCTGTTTGCTGTTAAATTTAAAGTTTAGCATAAATTGCCTTTATGTTTAATTATTTGGACCTATTAAACAGGTAGATAACAATCAGAAACAAATAGCCTTGCTAATTATTGGGGGGATATATTGAATGGTGTTAGCCCTCCAAAAAAGTGCCATTCAGTGTATCCGATTATCAATAAATAGCTCCATAATCATTATTTTATTTTATTCTATTTTATATATTTTTATTTTATTGCTAATTATATGTTTATTTCTAAAGTATAGCAATGTAAACCAACACGGGCTATCTTAGTCTTTATAGGTTCTTTTGACCTTATGGCCTGCTGAGTACTTTTATGCCAATGTTTTAATACTCTTTGAATAACCACCATCCCAATATATAGGTAAGTCATACTAATTCCAATATTAACAAAATAAACAATCAACATAATAATCAATATTACCATAACGTTGTTACTGAATAAGGCTTACATCGAAAGGCACGTCATCATGGGGCTAGCGCCTCTCAATATATGCCATCATATACAACATGAGCTATCTGTTTCTGCTAGTTACAAATGATGACATGCCTTTCGATGTAAGCCTTGTTCAGTAACGACATTATGGTAATATTGATTATTATGTTAATTGTTTATTTTGTTAATACTGGAATTAGTATGACAGCTATATTTTGGGACGGTTAGGGCCCTTAGTAGGTTATGGTTACACCTTTTTCTTAAGCTTTATTGTTTGAAATAAAAATAAATATCTTGTATTTTCGCAGGCTTATTATGTTCAATCATTTCTGATGGCATTAATCTGTCCTGTCCTGAATTTATCTAAATTATTTGGATATTACTGTTAATTCTGCCGTGTGCGTGCGTGTAAAAGATAGGAGGTTATGCTTTTAATGTAGAGAGAGAGAGAGCAGCAGGCAGTGTAATCAACCAACAGGTTAGCTAAAATGGAAAAGCAGTCATAAAATAACACAATTCAAATCTGCAACACAGAAAGTCAAAAATAATATAATATATGTACTTAGTGCTGTACTTCAGATGATTTCAACGTTGTTAACGAGGGCCAGCCGTCAAAATCAGTCAAAATGCAGCAAAAAGTAAGGCCTCTATTTCTAACATGAAATATATGTAGCACATGGTAAAAAGATACCAGGTTTTTAGTTTATTTTTAATGTTCGCAAGCCAGGTTAATTGTAATGCTAACATATATATCATGGCTGACCCAACAGAGGCAGAGAAAGATAGATAATAAGCAATATATAGGTAGTAAAAAATTTACTAAAGATCATTGAAAGTTGAAATCGTGAGATGGAGCAGACGGTCATGAATCGTACTTACTGATTTTGCAAGCTGGAGAAGTGGGGACGGTCGTCAGGTATACTGCGGGGAGAGAAAGAATGCTACGTGCTTATTTCAATGACTATATGGTATGTAGAAGTGACCTCGGGTTTTGGAATGCAGTAAGACGTACAGGGTTCATGGAGGGATTAAACACAATGAGGCCACATGTCCCAGGATAGGGGAGAAGGCATAACATACAAAATAGCATGAAAAAGATGCTGAATTTTGTATGAGGCGAAGTCAGTATGTATAGCAGTAAAATAGCAATCTTGATATTGCTTTCAAAACCTAATCACGACACAAGAAATAAAAGATAGGGATTCAGAACAGTAAAAAGGAGTGTAAGGATGAGAGGAATTAGTAGTGCTTGGGTAGTCTGGGGTCGCTAGCCCGTTTCTGTAGTAGGACCTTGAACGTAATTTCTGGAACTGTGTCTCATGTGTTTAAGTCAATAATGTTAAAAATGGTGGAGGTAGACCATTATATTACCATTTAGGTTTTATTACGATTCATGATGAAAATATAATTACATATAATGCCAATAAAAATAGTGAAAAATCATTAAAAAAAAAGTGAAAAAATACTCCTATGATAACCAATCGGTGAGCACAAGTTTTTCAGACTGTGAGACACCCAAAAGGTTAAGCAGTACTGCCTATATTATTTACACAGCCTGGATGTAGAGGATGTCAATTTGTTGATATATTTGTCATATCTAGGGATTGGTTAATTTTATTCTTATATTTTAAGATTTGGTCTGCTTTGTTGAAGTGGTAGCGAAGGTAGGCTGTCAGAAACTGATTGTCCAATAGTTTGTTATATAGGGTTATTATATTATGCTTTATCAGCCAGTTACTGTTACATATGTTAGCTATTCTGAAGCATTGTGAAAGAATAACGTTTGAATGTACTTTTTTCAAGATATTGGAGTGCCAGTGCGTATAGTTGACAACATTGAAATTGACAGTCTCTTTTATTGCAGATGTTGATGGATATGAGAGCCATTAATATTCAGATCTAGGTAATTTGCTGTATGGTTGTTGTCATAGGTTTTTTCCAGAGTCAGTTCTGGAGGGTAAATGTTGGCAAACTGTTGTATGAAGTTGGTACTAGGGCTTACAATACCGGTCAAAATCTTAATACCGGTATTTCGGTATTTTTAATTTATGAAACCGGGATACCGGTATTAATACCAGTATTCCAAAAACAAACGTTTTTCACACTAAATTTTGATGACAGTTAGGTGCAATAAAGTAAGGAAAAAAACAAGTACTGTAATTACTTGAATTATTCATGTTTTAAATAAACTTTTATTGCAATAATAAATATTCTGGAAAAAATCATTAAAATACAGTTATTCTAAAAACAAAAAAAATGCATATTGTTACTGCAAAGTTTAGTTATGTTTAAGCATCCATACTATCTGTCCGAATAAAGTGAGCTCTTAAGAAACATAAGCAATCAATAGTATGATCGTTTAAAATGGAATTAATTTTGGTACATATTTGATTACTGGCAGAAAATGCCCTTTCGGATTCTATTCTGGTACTGAGATAATCATAGACGATCTCAGTCCATATTTTCTAGGCTTTGAACTTTTTTAGCAAAAATAGTTAAGTATTTCATTAATTTCTGACTCAAGTTCATCTTTTAAAATCTCATTGGAGTCAGGCAATTTCTTATTTTGGAAAGAATTTGTGGAACACTGATGTTCTGTTCCATGTTGGTCTTCCATGGTTGAATTATGTTCATCATTTTCTGAAGAAGAAAGATGTTTTATTAAGTGAAGTATAATTTTCACTATAGTATCTTTACTGAGTCTGGGAGAGAGCAAAGAGTGGGGATAAGGAATAAAGAAGAGAGCAAAGAGTGCAGTTAAGGAATTCTTCTTATATATACATGCAAAGAACAGAAGGACAAATCAGATTGGACCCTTATGTAATGGACGTGGGATAGTATTAGATGACATAGCTGAAGTTGCAGATGAACTCAACAGTTACTTTGCATCGATATTTACATAAAAAAAATCCCCTTTGCGTCAATGAGACATTATGGAAGTGAAGTTGAAAAAAATGTAATTAATGATGTTGAAATTTCAAATGATTATTTAATGAGAACTTTCGTGCTTATGGTCGAGTAAGGCTCCTGTTGTTGATGGCATATACCCTATAATCTTACAGGAGGTGGCAAGTGAATGCATTGAACCATTAAGGCTAGTTATGAGAGCATCACTGAACAGGAGGGATTCCATTGGATTGGTGTAAATTGGAACATAAAGGTGGTCCTAGGAGTGTAACGGGAAATTACCAACCGGCCAGTCTAACTTCAGTAGTAGGAAAAAATCATGGAGGCAATGATCAAGGGTGGAATTCAGGATTATTTAGATGGAAATGGAATCCTGTAGGATACACAGCATGGTTTTGTAAAGGGAAAATCATGTTTAACAAATCTGGTTAGCCATTTTGACAGGTCACTCGTGAGCTGGATTTATGGAATAATTTTGACATGTTTATTTGGATTTCAGCAAAGCATTTGACTCAGTCCCACATGAGTGGTTACTTTATAAATCATAGGGAAAATCCTTAGATGGATAGCATGATGGCTTGAGGGCACCAGGCAGAGGGTTATGATAAATGGTTATTCCTCAGATTGGGTTAATGTAGGTAGTGGAGTCCCCCAAGGATCAGTATTGGGATGACCACTGTTGCATTTGATTATCTTAAATGACATCTATGAAGGGCGTGAGGTTTAAACTTGCAGATGATGTAAAGATCAGTAGAGTAGTTAATGATCGCCGCTAAGCAGAGCTTCTTCAGAGTGACCTAGATAGACTTCCGGGATGATCAGAAAAGTGGCAGCTATGCTTTAATTCAGCAAAATGCAAGGTCTTACACCTGAGGAACAGCAACCCCAAAATAGCTTGGTGTAGTTGAACTAAAGTCAGTAGTGGAGAAACGGGACTCGGAAGTTACGATACGGTCAGACATGAAGTTGTCCGAGAATTGTGGACAGGTTGCAAAGTTGCATGGTGTCCTATCGATGATTTATCGAATATTTGCTATTAGAAATAACGATGTCATAATCACATAAAGGTTATAAAATCACCTTTATGTGATTAAATTATAAACAATTATTTTTTTAAAATTAGTACCGAAAAACAGTTTTTTTTTTTTTTTTTGTATCAATACCAGTATTTCAATACTGGAAAAAAATGACTGGTATCCTGGTATTGTAAGCCCTAGTTGGTACAGTTTATTACCAGTTAGTTGTCAATGTATCTGAACATTGATAGTTCAGTTGGTAATGCAGTTTCAGCATAGTATAAATAAAGGTTAGCCAGGACACAGCTGGCTGGACTATCCACTGGTGTACCTTTGGTCTGTAGGTAGATGGTTCTTCCATCAGTAATATAGTTTGCAATGCAAAGGTTGGTTAAGGTGTTCCAAAATGTTGGTTTGCAGTTTATCAGGTGACTGTAGTTATTGTACAGTTTGTCGATGACTTTTTAAGTTAGGTAGGTCTATGCTGGTGAAGAGGCTGTAAGAATCATACGTTGATATACTGGTGATGTTATTGGCTTTTAATGCTTCTATTATGGGCTGTTTGTTATAAGTGTTATAAATTCTGCTATTTGGTAAAGTGTGTTTAGGATGCGTTTCAGAAGTAGTTCTAAAGTCTTGCCTGGTTTGTGTGCATAGCTATGCTTATATGAGGTGAAGAATCTAAATCCTATAGGATTTTTGTGGAATTTGGGTATAAAATAGATGTATGGTAGGTTATAATTGTTAAAGTTAATTTTTAATTTCTTACTGAAGGCAATAAGCTTCTTGGTGATGGTACTATTGTTGTTGGTTATAGGCTTGAATGTGTTACTTGAGTTCTGTATTTAACGTATGATAATAAAAATGTTTGCAGATAAATGCAAAATTGTTGGGGGCTTTATCTACGGTAGTTATTATACAGTGCTTATGCATTTCAGCTAGGTGCTTTTTGATAGTGGAGAAATTGTATTTTTTACCTAGTGTTTGATAATTATTGAGTAGGTCAGTGAGGACTGACATATTTGGATGGCTTCTATGGGTGTATTATATTTGTACGATAACATAAAGCAAAAGTTGAGTAAATTGTGATAGTTGTTTTTTTGACCTTAATTTGGTTGATATAATGGTGCAACCTGAATTTGAGCCATGCGCCACGATGTTTTTTAGTTCTTCATTTGGTATTATGTCTAGGTTACCAGTGATGATGTGTCCAAAATGAGTATTGACATAAGGTTTAAAATGTGGTTGGTTGCATATGAACTGTTGGAATCTGGTATAAATTTATCTAGATTGGTGGCCAAGACTTTGTAATTATGTGCTATCAGTCCGAAAGGCTTTGAGTAGCTGAATCTTGATATTATTTGTAGGTTGTGGCAGTTGGTAGGGAGGAGATCACAGTGCTTGTTGATGCAACTATTGATGTTAATTTTGTCCAGGTTGGTAATGTACCTTAATATTAAGGTGGTATGCTCTTTATTACTTTATTATATATAATATTGATAGTTTTTAGCCTAAATTTGCAGATATCTCTGATTAAGTGCATAGATTTAATATCTGTATTATGGATGAATCTGTAGAAAGCTTTTAGAACACTCTTAGCACTAAGTTTAGTGCTAAGAATGTTTTAGAATACCGAGTTTATATATATATATATAATCATCAAGAATAATGCAATAGAGAGTAGCTTCACTGCCCATGTCATTTCATTTCATTTCAAACAAAACACACACCAAAATTTGTCTAACGCTAGGCACCGCTAGTGTATCCATGCATAAATTACACTGGTAACCCACTGACACAGTCTTTTCTGTCAGTCCGGCCTGTAGCGCTAAGTTCTTGTCATTCGGATTTTCCTTACCTTTGTCTTTGCTTTTTCTACTTTCGTAGCGTTCCACTTACTTCTGTAAGGTCATCCATGATCTGTATGCAATACCTTATTAACACATTAAGTAATTGCAAACTTGGTATAATTTTATTCAAATTTTATTCAAAATTTAAAATTGATATTACCACGTGGACTTTCGCACATGTACTTTGACATACAGAGCATGTCGGAAACAGAAGTAAGAGCATTGCTGTCTTTTTCATGATTTTGGTGGATGTCCTCTGATGAAGACACAAAAATTATGAAAGACTCTGCAATGCTATCTCCACCTTGGTCGTTTTTTCAAAAATTCATTTGGTTTACTTTTCAATCGTTACAATTATTTTTTCCGGTTCCTTTCTTCCACACTTCGTTCACAACATATATCGCTCCCAGGGTACACCGTGTTTTCGTTAGTTTAATTCTATGCATAAACATCTACTTACTGTATTTTATACTAATAATATTTTATCTATATATATATATATATATATATATCCATTATTTTAAATTAAATAAACCATAAGCCAGTAGTATGGCAAAAACTGTAGAGCGAAAATTAACATAAAAATAACCCAAATAAACAATCGAACGAAAAGAAAAAATAGATATAAATAGTAGCCCAGAAACCCTAATATAATTTCGATCTTTAAATCCAATTAACAAAAACTATACAAATTTTAGGATAATGCCAATTAGTTATTAATTTAGCGGTACCCCCCCGAGAGGTACCAGTTCCGAAAGACGTGAAATATCACCCAAAGAGGGTTAAAGGAACTACCAAACGATAACAAAATCAAAATAAACTAAAATAAAATAGACTGACCATCATGCCCCATATCGACAGAGGACCACGAGGCCAATAATGGTCATGGAATCGCTGCATTTCAATCGTCATACAAAACATCGCAAAGGCGGAAATATCGAAGAACCAAACCACCCTTCCATTCTCCGATAGATCAACCAATGCAGAGGATTTGTATGGCGGTGGTCCTTATGCAGCGAAAATAAACTATAGAACAGACAGCACTCTAAAGCAGAGCCACACCACTGACATACTGTAAGCTGAATCAGCTTATATTGAAGAAAAAAAGAAAATAGATGGCGGCACAGGCGTTGCTAAATTAGCATATCGACCCATTACTATTGAATTATATTAAATGTTGACGAAAATTAAATTATAATAAAAAATTAAAATAATTAAGATAATTAAGCATTCATTAGAGGCAGCGACATGCAATTCCTCCATATGAAGCTGAAATACATCCATTATTTTAAATTAAATAAACCATAAGCCAGTAGTATGGCAAAAACTGTAGAGCGAAAATTAACATAAAAATAACCCAAATAAACAATCGAACGAAAAGAAAAAATAGATATAATTCAATGATAGTATATATATATGATAATGATAGTATATATATATATATATATATATAAATATATATAGATATTAATTGCTAGATTTCTATTGGTCCAATTTTAATGAAATTTGCAATGGATTAAGAAATATTTTTAAAGGCTCAAATATAAAATTTCATGAAAATCCATCCACTAGAAGTCCTCTGTTACATGCGAATCGACAGACATGATGAAGATAACAGGCAAATATGCATATGCTTGCTTTTCTTTTCTTTTTTTTTTTTTTTTTTTTAACACCACATGGCTGGCACAGTTGGAATTTGTGATACTGCCAGATCATTGACAGTGGCAAAGTTTTTTTTTCTTTTTTTGGCTTTACGCTCTTTGCACTCTCCAGATTGTTGAAGAGGTTAGTAATTTTAATTAAAAATAAAAAAAAAAACATCTTTGCAATCTCTTTGAAAATGTGATGGTAAGGCAGACTCGATAGTGTGTCAGTGCTAAAATATTTCAGTTACATGACATGTGAAGCTAACAAAAATTTTCATAATATATTGTGGTGGTTCATCAACTGTGAGTGACTATGATCAGTTTTAAATGAAATAACAACTCAAGTTTAAGCCATCACTGATCATATGGTATGAAGTTCTGACTGATGTTAATAAAATAATTCAACTTTGGCAAAAAGTTAAAAGCTGATTAACATAATATTGTGTATCATCTTCAGCAGTTCTGTACTTGGCTTGATTAGTATTATTCAAATGGGTTTCAATCTACATGAAGAGAGGATTGCCAGTCTGCACAAAAAATAAAAATATGGCGACATTCTTTGATGTTCAAAGATGTTGAAAATGAGCCATCAAAAAAAAAAGATGGTTGATTATGAAAATGCTGATGAACCCTCAAAATGATGATAATAAAATGAAAGAAAATTTATAAATGCAATCGGAATCACAAAATGGATTTGTTGATTTGGTTTTTTAATGGAATTATCAAAAAAGAGGTCCCGGGTGCTAAGCGTTTCCATGGCCAAGCGATTCTCGTGTGGTTAAAGAGTTTTTTTCTGTAAGCAACTAGGTTCTCCTAGTTGCTTCACAAAAAATGAAGCAACTACAATCCGGAGACCTCCTGATTGAAACAGCCACCTGAAAACATTCTCAGTGGCTGTTAAACGCAACATCATTTGGGGCGCTGACAGCATCAGTTACTCCCCACAGAACCTTAAATTCATCAAAAGATGTGTTTAGTGAGTGGGACCTAATTACATTCTCTGAAGAAGAACTACTCCAAGAACTTAGTAGTCAAAAGGTAATAAATGTGAAAAGAATCATGATTAAAAAAGATCGAAATCTAACTCCAACTAGAACCATCATCGTAACATTCAGTACTCTAGACTTACTATCCTCAATTAAAGCTGGCTATTTGAATTGTCGGATTCGACCATATATGTTCCGAATCCCATTCATTGCTTCAAATACCAGAAATATGGTCATTCCCAGCAGGCATTTAGAGGTGATGCCATCTGTCCCATCTGCAGATTTAAGGAGCATACCCAAGCTGATTGCTCAGCCACAAACCCTGTGTGTTCAAACTGTAAGGGAAGTCACCCAGCGTTTTCCAAAGCTTGTGAATTATGGATAACAGGGGAAAAAATTCAAAAATATAAAATAGAAAATAAAGTTACGTTTTCTGAGGCTTGTAGGCAAGTTATGTTGAGCATGCCTAGTAGTCACACTATAAACTATGTATTTGCTGGAGCTCAAACAGATCTATCAATTCTACCTAATACCTCTCTGGCTAACTGGCTTAAATCTATTATTTCAACTTCTAAAAAAAGCAAAACTACAAATATGCCAATCAGCATCTCTAGTGATACTCCATCGGTCCCATATGACACAGAGCAACCGAATTCTGAGGTACTCTAAAAAAAAAAAAAAAAAAAAATGGAATCTCCTATCAACACTATGGATGTAGATGAAAATTTAAACAATGATGAGCCAGTTTTAGAGCTCCATGCAAATGACACCATGGATACATGCTTACAAGAAACCTTTCTATCACCACAAGTCTCTCTCAAATTCAAAAATTACACTATGCTTAGGCGAGAGATTCTGACGTTCCTGCTTGTGGAGGGGTAGCTATTCTTGTCAAATCTACTGTACCGTCAAGACGTCTCCAACTACAAACCTCCTTAGAAGTTGTAGCAGTTCAGATGGCAATGGGCATATCGTTAACCCTTGCATCCATTTATATCTCACCGAATTATCCTTGCTCCCAGACTGAACTTGATAATCTAATCACACAACTGCCATCTTCTGTCTGTTTACTCGGTGATCTCAATGGCCACCATCCATTGTTGGGGATCTTCCACCATGGATAGGAGATGCCAATTAATTGAAACATTCCTGGATAACCATAACCTAACTCTCTTAAATTCTGACTCTCCAACTCATATTCAAAGGCATAGACCTATCCATCTGTTCAGCATCTCTTTTTCCAAGCATGGAATGGTTAGTTCTGAAAGATCCATTCCATAGTGACCATTTTCCTTTCATCAGTTCTGTTCAAACACAGGTCGTGTCATGCCCTAAAGGCTGTACTTCTTGGAATTTCCACAATGCAGACTGGAAAAGCTATTCCACTTGTGTCCTACTCTACAAACAATATGTTCAGCAACAATATCTTGACAACGTAACTGATCACATTACCAATCATACATATATTATCTGCAGCAGAAATTTCCATCCCAAAATCTGACGAGCACAAGCATGTACATCAAAATCAGTGGTGGAATGCAGATTGTTCCAAAGCAAAAGTATAAAAAAACTGTGCTTGCAACCACTTCTGCAAATTCCCAACTACTGCTAGCCTAATTGTTTATAAAAAAACTCAGAGCCAAAGCAAGGCAAATTAGAAAAAAAAGCAAAACCTGATTCCTGGATTAACTTTGCCTCAACTATTAACAAAAATACTGACACTCAAATTATCTGGAAAAAGATGCAAGATCTCAATGGGAAATTTTTATTGCTGCAATCTCCAATAATACAATGGAATGGGCAGGACCTCTCTTCCTCTACTGATATTGTAAATGCTTTAGCAGAACCTTTCTATAATATTTCCGCCTCCTCCTCTTATGTTTCCTCTTTTCAATGCATTAAAACTAATGAAGAATGTCATAAATTGAATTTTTCAACTAGGCTCTCACTTTCATATAATCAGCCTTTTACTCTATCTGATCTCAAAGAATCTTTGAGCAAATCTCCAAATAGTGCAGCAGGACCAGACGGCATTCACTTCAGTATGCTGAAGCATCTCATTTTGATGGTTTGACTGTCGATGATCCTGCTCAGATAGCAAACAAACTGAACGAGTATTTTGCTTCTACATTCATACACGAGGAGTTATTAAGCAAGGATAATGCCAGAAGGTTATCAAATTGTAGCAGGGTGCTTAATGATTTTGTAATAACTGAGAGCAAAGTGGAGGAGAAATTGTTGAAGTTAAACATAAGAAAGGCACATGGGGTGGATGGGAACTATCCAGTTATATTAAAGGAGGTGGCAAAGGAACTAAGCAACCCTTAGCCATAATTATGAGAGCATCCTTGGACTCAGGACTTGGAGTTGTGCAAATGTATCTACAGTTCACAAAGGAGGATCAAAGGGTGACACGAGTAATCACAGGCGCCTCCATAGCCAGGTGGGAAGGAGCAGCAGTGCGTAGCACACTCTTCTTGATTAGACCGGGGTTCGAGCCCGTCACCACCAAATACGGAGGATGCGGAAAGGTCAGGAATATGGCCTTAGTTGCTAATGCTCCTAAAAATCAAATAACAAACAAACAAACGAGTAATCACAGACTAGTTAGTTTAACTTCTGTTCCAGGTAAAATAATGGAGTCACTAGTATTAAAGATGCATTGCAGGATCATCTAGACATGACTGCAGAAATAATTCAGACACAGTATGGGTTTGTTAAGGGAAAGTCTTGTCTGACAAATTTGATGGGATACTATGATGTGATTACAAAGGAACTGGATGCAAAAAAAATTTTGATATCATATACTTGGATTTCAGGAAAGCTTTTGACACTGTTGTGTGTGGAAGACTACTGTACAAATTGGAGCAGAATGGTATTAAGGGTAAGTTGTTACAATGGATAAAAGGGTGGTTGAGTGGGAGAAGACAGAGGGTAGTAATCAATGGAAGCTGCTCTTCGTGGACTAATGTTATTAGTGGAGTTCCATGGGGTTCGGTGTTGGGCCCACTGTTGTTTTGTATATTTATCAATGATATTGATGAAGGTATATCAGGTTTAGTGTTGAAGTTTGCAGATGATACAAAGGTTGGCAGGGTTGTTAATGACTGCAACAGGATCTAGAAAATTTGGGCAAATGGGCTGAGAAGTGGCAACTGAAGTTTAACATTGACGAATGCAAAGTACTGCGTATGGGTAGAAGTAACTCCAGAGGAACGTATCAACTGTGTGGTACTACACTTTGGGTGGTAGAAAATGAAAAAGACCTGTGAGTAATTGTGCAGTCAGATATGAAATTTTTTGCTAGCAGGGAAAAGGTGATTATCCCTTTGTATAAGGCAGTAGTCAGGCCACGCCTTGAGTACTGCATAGAGGTCTGGAGGCCTCATTTTAGGAAAGATGTAGATTTGCTTGAGCGTGTACAGAGAAGAGCAAAAAAATTGGTGAGGGTGAATGAAGGGATCCTCTTACCAAGAGAGACTTGAGTTCTGCAAATTGCAGTGGCTGGAGACTAGGCACCTGTGGGGTGATCTGATTGAGGTGTGTATAAGGCCTTGAATGGGTTGAGCATGCTGAATTCTGATGGGATTCTTCCACTTGCTCGGATTACGAACCTAAGGGGGCATAAATTCAAATTGAGGAAAGACAGTTGTAGATGTGTGGAAATTTGCTTTTAGTCAGCAGATGGTTAAATGCTGGAACAAACTTCCATCTATCATTGTGGAAGTTGATAGCTTAAATAAATTCAAGGAGGGAAAGGTTGTGCGAATTTTTTTTTTTTTTTTTTTCTGATGCTACATAAGCTCATGTGCTTGCTTTCTTGCATTACAAGGTTCTATTACTCTTACTATCTATGTCAAGCCGATCTAGGCATATTATTACTCTTCTCTAACCGTATCTTCTCAAAAAATACATATCCTTTGTCATGCCCCATTCCTATATTTGTGCTATATCAAAACCAGGCAAAGATCCCTCTGTAGTTCAAAATTACAGACCCATATCATTGACAAGCTGTTTGGGCAGAATTTTGAAAGGATGGTGCATAAGAGTCTCACCTGGATTCTGGACTCCCAGAAGCCTCTTTCTGATCACCAATATGGCTTCTGCAAAAACAAGTCTACCCTAGATTTACTGGTTAAAATCGAATCCAGCATATGCAATGCCTTTGTCATGAGACATCATCTAGTGATGATTAACCTAGATATTCAGAAAGCATTTGATATCACTTGGTGTCATGGTATTATTAAAGACCTGCATCAGTTAGGGCTGAGAGAGGCTACCTTCCTCAAGTAATTTAGAACATTTTAAGGTTATGTCCTTTAAATCCTTTCAAGTCCGATAACAAAACGTGCTCTCATTATCTCATGTTCAAGAAGAGGGTGTCCCACAAGTAGGGTGACCAACCGTCCCAAATTTTGCAGCACATCCTGATTTTTGGCTCTCTATAGAGGTATCCCGAATGAAACCCTAGGTGGGATGGCATTTGTCCTGATTTATCACATAATGTAAAATAAATAATATTTTACATTATGTAAAATTTTACATAATGTAAAATACAGAACTGCCTGTATTTTACAAAAATACAGGCAGTTCTCGCTTTACAAGTTCCTTAGTTCCCCCCCCCCCACAAGTATCAAGTATCAACAAAATCGAAAATATGAACATTAATTGCAAAAAAAAAAACGAATGTTAACCATTCATAAATACCGCATCCAAACCACGTGCGTAGCTATACAATACAGTGTACCCCACTTTACGATATTAATCAGTTCCAGAGACATTATCGTATAGTTAAAATTTTCGCTGTATAATTAAACTATTTATCTCTCTAAAATTTCATTTTTAAGATCACAAGCATGACCTTAAGGCCATATAAAAGGTCGTAAGTGTGGTTTGTAAACTGTATTAGTTACCATTTCAAATCATTAAAATGCACTACACTTTCATTGTTATCATATGTTCCATTATAAGAATCAATTTTGAATGCCTTTGTGATATTTTTCTAAAGCATGTTTCTGGAGATCTCGACCATAAAACAAAAACAATTTGCACTTTCCAGTTTATTGGGCATTTCTGTTACTGCAAGCAATTATAAACGGGTAGTAAACTCGATCTTATTGCATTTGCAATAATACCGATTACAGGAATACTGTGGGTTTTTACGTTATTATGGTGAAATGTGTTTCCCCTTCACTGAAATTTTCAATCATATAAAAAAACAAATAAATTTTCAGAATCTTCTCTTTCCTTTTTTTTAAAGCTTTGTAAACTTCTTACTCCATGCGAATCGTGTTAGTTGCAATTTGTGTATGCCACTAAAAAATGCTTATGCATATGCAATCGTGAAATTTATAATTAAAAGAGAAGATTATCTTCGAAATAAATGCCTCTTGAAGCATTTCTGAAGAAAATGACTCCTTGTGCAACAAACTGAGTGCCGAGCCAATAATGAGTGATCAACGAGTGTGCATTTAGTCGATGATGATGAAGAATAAACATTCTTTAACATTTGTAAGTCATAAATAATTTCTCTATTATTATAATTTGCTTGATTTTACAGGCTACGTTTTCGTTTTTTTGGATAAATCAATCATTGTTTAAACACAAACTAATTAGCTAACTAATTTCATTGTCGATAATGTAACCCCTGTTTTTAACATTGTCTGTGGGAAATAAATTTTCCACAGACAATTTCCGCTTTACGAGATTTTTCTTTACGATCGCTCACTAGGAATGAATTAACTCATAAAGTCAAGAGCTACCTGTAGATCGTACAAAAATTCATTAACTAGCATAACGTGAATGCGTATAGAAAGTTTAAATAAAATAAATCTCCATTTACACCTTCGATGTTTATTTTAAAAATTAATTTTAAACCTATTTTAAAAAATTAATATGTCAAGATATATACCTATATATGTATAATAACCAAGAAGGGACAGTACATACGTTAATATTTCAAGGTATTTTGTAACCTGATGGACCAATAAAAAAAATCGTGATTTTTTTTTTTTTTTGGTTTTGTCCCCGTTTTTTAAAGTTGATATCCTGAAATTGGCTGATCAAGAGTTGGTCACCCTACCCACAGGGCTCCATCTTGAGTGCTACCCTATTTGCGATTCGGGTCAATAACATATTACAAAATCTCCCAAAAATTATTGAAGTAACGATGTATGCAGATGACCTCACCATATCTTGCCAATCACATAGTATGATTGGCAAGATATGAACACCATTGAAAGACAGTTGCAAATTGCGATTGCTAGAATAGAATCCTGGATCTTACGAAATGGATTCCGTCTTGCAGAACAGAAATCCACCACTACTCACTTCCGTAAACTATGGTCACTTCATCCTGATCCTGACTAAAGATAAATAATGTGCCAATCCCCCTTGCTCACACTGTCCGTTTTCTTGGCCTAATATTAGATAGAAAACTAAACTTTCAAGCACATGTGACCTATCTTCAAAATATCTGTTTGAAGAAATTGAATATGCTCTAGTGTGTTATCCATGTCACGGGGCACTAATAGATATACCCTGTACAGCTCTCATCAGGTCTTGCTTGGACTATAGCTCTCAAGTATATAACTACAAGGAAAAGTACTTTAGAGTGGTTAAACATCATCCAGCACAGTGCTCTCAGAGTTTCTCTAGTGGCTTTCAGAACTTCTCCAGTTCAGAACCTTTACATTGAAGCCCACGAACCTCCCTTACATCTTAGGAGGAAAACATTACTTCTGTTATATGGCGCAGAAATCCTCAGTCCTTCCTTCTCATCCTAATTGGAGATGCCTGTACAATACCGAATGGGAGTACTTTTACAATAGTAAACCAAATGAATACTGACCTGCTCCATTTAGACTTAAAGAACTAGCTCAGTCATGGAATATAGAAATCGGTAATATATTTCATGACATGACACCTCCTGATCCACCTTGGACAAATATTCCTGCAATTTACAATGACCATTTCCAACAGTGGAGGAAGAACACCTTGTCTCCCTCCAATATTACACAGTTACATGAAGCTCACTCTGCTTCTAACTCACAGGCCTATAAAATCTCTATGGATGGATCAGAAACCGAGACCCAAGTAGGTGCTGTGGCAATCTTCCATTCATTCATCACTTCTGTCTCATGACCAATAGAATGCAGTTCAGAACCTTTACATTGAAGCCCACGAACCTCCCTTACATCTTAGGAGGAAAACATTACTTCTGTTATATGGCGCAGAAATCCTCAGTCCTTCCTTCTCATCCTAATTGGAGATGCCTGTACAATACCGAATGGGAGTACTTTTACAATAGTAAACCAAATGAATACTGACCTGCTCCATTTAGACTTAAAGAACTAGCTCAGTCATGGAATATAGAAATCGGTAATATATTTCATGACATGACACCTCCTGATCCACCTTGGACAAATATTCCTGCAATTTACAATGACCATTTCCAACAGTGGAGGAAGAACACCTTGTCTCCCTCCAATATTACACAGTTACATGAAGCTCACTCTGCTTCTAACTCACAGGCCTATAAAATCTCTATGGATGGATCAGAAACCGAGACCCAAGTAGGTGCTGTGGCAATCTTCCATTCATTCATCACTTCTGTCTCATGACCAATAGAATGCAGTATCTTTACTGCTGAGCTTTATGCTATAAACTTGGCTCTGGATCAGATTATTGAACTTTTAGTTATGCCTGTATTAATACACACTGACTCACTCAGTACTGTCTCTGCTGTAAATACTAATACCAGTTCCTCTGTAATAAAACAAATGCATTCTAAACTACATACTTGCAATGAGTTGAACCAAACTATGGCATTCTGGGATAGCAGGAAATGAGAGGAAATGTTAATAGCTGGTCAACAATCTGTAGTGGTTATCCAGGAAACAAACTTTACTGAATAAAACCGGACCCAAAGCTGTGGCTCTCCAGTTTCAGGAAAAGCAGGCAAGAAGAAATAATTCTAGGAAGGCTAAGGATTGGGCATACTCGCCTCACTCACGTGTATCTCTTAGTGAGTGACAGTGCCCCACAATGCACATGTCATGTACAACTGGCTGTTCATCATTTATTAGTGGACTGTCCTCACCTTTTTATGTCCGCTCAAACACCTTTAAATAAATTATTAATGCATAGTCATTCTTAACATTATTACTTATTACAGATTCTTGGAGATGATCCTAATAAGAAAGAACTGTTTACTTTCCTAAGTCGTATTGGAATATATAATAAAATATAACAGTTATCTGGTTTTTTTTTTTTTTTTTGTAAAATAAAATCTTATCTTTTGGCATTGATATAGTGATGTTGATTGTTACAGTCTGTTTGAAGGATGACAAATATTTGGTACAGTTGTTCCTTCAAACATTTCTGCAACGTGGAAGATGTTTCAATTTATTGTTCAAAAAAACCCTCAGTGAAGCATACAAACATTTTTATTCTGTTAAAAATAGACTATTCCATTCACTATGGAATCTTCCAAAAGCAGCTTTTCAAGAATTGAACTAATTAAGATATCTGAAAGAGTGGCACAGGAATGCCTATTAGGACATTCTTTGCATAGAAAATGACAGTGCTTTAGCACTGGACTGTTCCCTGTTTCTCAATCTGTGAATTTTGTTCCACTAAAAGTGCACGCGCACACACACACACACACACACACACACACACTGAGAGAGAGAGAGAGAGAGAGAGAGAGAGAGATTGTAGTGGGGGAAAATCAGATATTTCGGATTATTGGACATTTATTTAAAAATACTTATGATGTGGTAACCAAAATTTTTTTTTGTATGCCATTTATTATGTATCTTTTTGAACAGGTATTTTATTTTATTGTATGAAATAATTGATAATTAGCACACTCCATTCATCTTTGGTTTGTGGAAAAGACATAAGTCAGAATCCCATCTTGAAGGGAGGAACATTACTGGCTTTTTTTTAAATAAAACATGGTAGAGATATTCGGACTCAAAGGAGAGCTGCACGGTTTTTTTTTTTTTTTTTTTTGCCTAGCATGCAGACAAACTGACAAACAAATGCACATCATTACAGAAAGCATTTTTTTTTTTTTTTTTTTTTTTTTATGAAAACCCCAAACACAAGAGGTATTAGAATCTATAGTACTTAGTATCGTGCTTGGGTTGGAGGTTAAGAAGATATTTGTTGACATTAGACTTGAACTTTGAAACTAATTTTCAGGAAATATGTATTGAGGACGGTTGTTCCAGAAAACGGCAGTTGAATGAATAAACGAGGAAGATGAAAAGTTGGTTCTGTGAGTTTGAAGTTGGACAGTAAATGGATGTTGGCTGGTGGTGGCATGTGTTTGGACTGTTTTGAAAGAGAGAGCGGGAATTATAGAACCAATTCAGAAGAACAGTGCCCATGGAAGTATCTGTAGAAAAGGCATGCAACAGGAAACGTCTGTGACAGTGGGGAGACTCTGTTAGAGACGAGTCATTAATTAACCTAACTGCCCTCTTTTGTATGGAACCTAGAGGCCTGAGAAGAGGTTTTAGGGGCACCGCCCCAGATGTGGGAACAATATTCCATGGTAGGGCGGATTTGTGATTTGTACAGAGTGAACAGCTGTTTGGAAGAAAAGTAATGCCGAGAGCGAAAGAGAAAACCAAGTTTTTTAGGTGCAGACGAAGCAGTATTTGTAATGTGCTTGTACCAAGAGAGATTAGAAGTCAAGGTAATCCCCAAAAGAGATATATCATTTTGCCTAGAAATCGGAGTGTCACCAAAGATAAGCATAGGAGCAGAAGAATCCTTTTTGTGAGATATAAGACAAGACTGAGTTTTAGATGGATTGAAATCAATTAAATTGTCTTTGCCCCACTGGAGAATTACGTGGAGTTCGGCATTTAAGGAATTGGTAGCGGATATTCGAGAAGTTGAAGCTGATTGAGCAGGGCATTTTCACAAACTGGAAAATGGAATGCAATGTGCTATCATCGGCAAAACTATGGATAGGATTTCCGGTCAATGGAAGAGGGACATTAATATACAAAAGGAAAAGGGCAGGAGAAAGAACTGAACCTTGGGGTTCAGCATTAGTGGAGAAGTTAGAAGATAGAGCCATCTACCATCACCCGCAGTGAGTGATCAGAGAGAAAACTGGATAACCAATTACAAAAAACAGTTGGCAAACCATAAGATGGAAGCTTATTTAGAAGACATTTATACCAAACACTTCCAAAAGCCTTTAAGATGTGAAGAGCAGTTGCTTGTGTTTCACCAAACGTTTCCATTGAATTTGTCAATAAATGGGTAATATAAGCCAGAATATCACTGGTGGATAGACACTGACGGAATCTATACTGCCGATTGCTGATCAGACGGAAGGTTTCTAGATAGTTTAAGAGTTGGCAGTTAATTGATTTCTCCATTACTTTAGAAAGAGTAGAAGTGATTGCAATGGGACGACAGTTTTAGGGATTTGTTGCCCTTTTTTGGAACTGGTTGGATATGAGCAAATTTCCAAGCAGAAGGAAAAATACCTTTGGACTAAGGCAGCGAAGAACAGGAGTAAGAGAAATACCATCAAAACGTTAAGCTTTCTTAGCATCAAGATTGGTCAAAATCCTTTTGACATCTTTTTGATAGCAGAGCACAGGAGGCATTGAATGGAGCATGCTGGGAATGGTGGGAGATGTTTTACCAAGATCATTAATACATGAGTTAGAAGAAAAATGGGATGCTAGCAGGTCAGCTTTATCCTTGGCTGAAGTGACAATAGAACCATCTAGTTTTGATAGAGCTGGGAGCAGAGATGGGCAAAAGTTGAGGCCAATAGCTTTGGGCCAGAATGCTCGATTACCATTAGGGAAAGAAGCAAGTTTTCTAGTTTGGACTGATTAATAACTGCTTTGCAGTTATTGAGAGCTCTGGTGAAGGCAGAAAATGAAACTGAAGAATTGGAAACAAGCCAATTATGTCATGCAACATTCTTCTCTTGAACAGCCATAGCACATTTATTGGAAAACCAAGGTTTAGATAAAGGATGAGATTGTAAGGTGGAGTGTGGTATTATGTAAGTTGTATTGTGGAATAATGGATACAACCTACAAGAAATAATTCACTGACTCATCTGAGCAAATTGTCCTCATACATTTTGAAACAGTAATCCCATACATGAAAAGAAGAAAGAAATCTTACAGTCATCTATTTTGCATTCTTGTAATGCCAAACACACGAGGTTGGAATAGCCATGAGATAATGCTCCATTGTAGACGAGACAATCACAAGTTGTGATCTGAAGTGCATAAAGGTACTACTCACTCGACCGTGTACTCAGAAGGGTATATGTGAGAAAATGATTGAGAGTGTTGGCTGTATGTATAGGGGCGCCTCCGTAGCAGTGTGAAGGAGCTGCAGTGCGTCAGCACGCATCTTGATTAAACCGGGTTCGAGCGTCCACCACCAAATCGGAGGATGCGGAAAGTCAGGAATGACCACCGCATAACCCGGAGCAATATGGCCTTAGTTGCTAATGCTCCTTAAAAAACCAACAACAAACAAACAAACAGTATGATTAGGATTTTCCTCAATTCCAGTAGGTAAATGACCAATATGTGCATGATCAATTACTAATTAGTAATTTTGCAATTACTAATTGCAAAAGTCTCAGCATCTTGACGAGCTGGGTCTGTGTGACTAGAAAACGAAGCCAACTAGAGTAGTGAGCATTAAAATCACCAAGGAAACTTTACCTCACTGTCAGGAAAGTTTGACTGGAGAAAGTCAAGTTGCAAGAGAGGAAGTCAAAGAGTTCCAAGTGATTAGTGGAGTTGGGAGAATGGTAGACAACTGATGAATTTGACAGAATGAGGTTGAGAGATTTTAATCCAGAGAAGATCAAAAAGAGGAGTTTCCAAATTACCAGGCCTCTGACAGGGAATATCAGAATGGACATATGCACAAGCACCACCTTTGAGGTGAAAGGAATCATGCAGCAAATAATTTGGACACCTGAGATGAGCAGTGGTTTCGATAACTGAGATTCTATCAGTAAAAGTACAAAGCAGACTGTAAGTGGAAATGGACATCATTGAGATTAGAACTGAGACCATGTATATTTGTGAAATGAACTGGGAAGTGTTTAGAAGTTTTAGATCTTTTTGCAGATATGTTTGCTGTATTAGTTTGACAATTCATGGTGTATTCAATAGTAAAAAAAAGTGGGGGTGTTGGGGAACATGCTGTTTGAAGTAATGAAATTTTTGAATATGGCATAGACATGGTAAGAATATACCCAGATCCCTGACATAATGTGGTTTTGACAAAGCCCCCCCCCCCCCCGTACACACTACTCAGACTCCTTCCAGTCACTATCTGGCAGAGTAGAAGCAGCAAGATTATACACTAGCTGATACAGAAGCTTCCTAGAGAGTTACTAATAGGTTCAGTCTGGTGTTGTAACTAGCGACCGGCCTGCAAACACCGTTTTAGAGCTGTAGACTTGAAACGTAAGGAAGTTTGGATCTTGTCATGGTGTCCATCATAACTTTAAAGGACATCAATCATACTGCATGATGGAAGAAATGGGGGACTTTTGCCTTTGCTTTGGAGACTAAATGGATTCCACCACTTCAAGCCTTTGCTCCGATTGGTGAGAGTCATCTTCCACCTAGAGGAATGCCTTCATTCAAAAGGAACATCACGTCATGATTTGCTTTGATATAGAAAAAGCTTATGATATGGCATGGCATTATGGAATCCTTCAAAGCCTACACCTCCTTGGATTACGTGGACATCTTCCTAAATAATCCAAAATTTCTTACAACACAGGTAGTCTGCAGCCTAACTTGACATTTCAAGTTAGGCTGCAGACTACCCTTTCAAAGGTTTTCGCCCAAGAAGGCATGCTTCAAGGGTCTGTGCTTAGTACTACCCTTTTTGCTATTAAAATAAATACCATAACAGAGCATATTCCAATAACTGTTGATTCAGCTTTATATGTTGACAATTTCAGTATTTGCTTCCACTGTCAGCATATGCGAAGTATAAAATGGCAGCCAAAAGGGAGAATAAACAAAATAAGCGAATTGGGTTAAACAAATGGCTTCCAGATTTCCACACAAACCGCATGTAACTTCTGTAGAAAACGAAACCTACACCCTGATCCTGAACTGAAACTTGATGGACATATGATCCCAGTAGTACCAAGTATAAGATTCTTAGGACAGTGTGGGGAGCAGATCGATATACACTTCACAAACTTATCGAATAATAATTCGTTCCAAACTAGATTATGGAGCAGCTTTTTACAAATCAGCGAAACCAAGTACACTGAGATGGTTAGACCTCATACACCACAGTTCATTCCGTATAGCACTTGCTATTACACTATGCCATCAAGATAAAATCGATCATTGGTCATCCAGATAGAGACTTTCTGTTTTCGTATAACTGGGAAAACATATACCAAGCCCATTGACGAATGAATCAACCTACCAACATCCATTTGAAAGATTTACTTCTAAGCCGAGAGCTTAATTATGACAATGTAGCTACTATGATTGCACAGACCATTCCATTACGGTGTTATAGTTCAAGCCATATATGATATGTATCTTCAAATCTGGGGGAAAATTACTCTATCAAGAATAAACTACCAGCAGTTATATGCAACATACAAAGAACAATATCCACATCACACTTTCATGTATACAGATGGGTTTAAAACAGAGACTTGTGTAGGAGCTGCGATTCATTTTGAGAATAGTACCCTCATCCAACTCCTCCCAAAAGAATGCAGTACTTTTACTGCTGAATTACAAGCTATTTCAATAGCTGTAAACCAAACCAAACATAAACAGATAGCAAATAGCATAATTTTCACGGACTCGCTTAGCTCTGTTATTGCCTTGCAGAATGCAAATACCACAAGACACCCAATCCAACAATAAGTTCAATATTCAGTATCAGAGCTATTACAAAGAAATCGCAATATCAGATTCTGCTGGATCCCAGGCCACACAGGAATAACTGGAAATGAAAGAGCTGACAAAGCAGCAAAGGAACCTTCTACCTCTGATTATAACACAATACCATATACCGATTACGAGTCTTTAATCAACCAAAACAATACAAAACAATGGCAACGACACTGGCTAGATCAGACTAACAACAAAATTTGTCTAATTAAAGAAACACTTCGACCATAGCCATTCTGATCAAATAGACAGGAAGAAGTGACCCTTGCCCAATTGTGAATTGAGCATACACATATGACTCGCTCTTACCTACTCAGAGATGAAGACCCCCCCCCCCAAATATCAAAACTGTGAAGTTCAGCTAACTATACATCACTTCATGGTGAATTGTCCAAAATTTCATAGAGAATGTCTAAGAGCCTTTCAAACAATAATGAATGCACAAAACAACTTAATGCTTAAGACAATTTTAGATGACCGGCCAAATATTATCGACGTTTTCTTCCTTTAGTTAACTGGATTCTTTCAAAACATAAAATTAATAGTATACCATTTATAGAGAAGCTACATGAATATAAAGCAGAATCTTGGCTTTATTCTAAACCACATGGAAAAATGCTGATATACGAAACTCTCCTACCTAGGCCAGGTGCCTTATAGCCTAAGCTGCGTTTGCGCCAATATCTTTTCAACAACAACAACCACCACCACCACCAGGCGCCTCCATAGCCATGTGGGCAGGAGCAGCAATGCGTAGCATACGCTTCTTGATTAGACCAGGGTTCAAGCCTGTGACCACTAAATATGGAGGATGCGGAAAGGTCAGGGAATGACCACCGCATATCCCCGGAGCAATATGGCCTTAGTTGCTAATGCTTCTAAAAACCAAATAACAAACAAACCACCACCATCATGCTAGGAGGCAACTAATTCCAATATTTGACAACTCACTGTCTATGTTTGTGTGTTTGTGTCCCTTGGTATACGTCTTGCCCTTGAGGGTGGGAAAATAGGCCATCATTCATTTCACTCAGTTACTTCAGAACCTTATACACCTCAATCAGATGTTCCCTTAAATATCTAGCTGTAATACTTTACAGCCCACACCTAATCTGTTCTTCACATGCACATTACTTTGTACTTGTCACCAATTTGGTCACCCTTCTCTGATCTGAACTCTCTTCAAAAGTTCTGTCTTAGGTGTGGTTTCCATACCTGAATACCCCAAAGGTGGTCTAGCCATCACCTTAGTATTAATTAGTAATGGCCGCATGGTGCAAGAAAGCCTATGGCTTATGCTGCACCAGCCAAAAAAAAAAAAAAAAAAACCCCGAATAAAACAATGATAAAAAAAAAATAAATAAAATAATTAATAAAAGAAAAGGAAATTAAACCTATCATACTATGTGCTTCCCTCACCCTAAGGTACTATCCAGATGACCTTTGAATTTCCCCAAACTGTCAGCCTCTACCATGCATGTAGGCAACTTATTCCAGTAATTTATAGGGGAAATGTTTATAATCTAAACATTTCCCCCGTAACTTGAATTTATGTCCCCTAGTTCTAGCATCATTTATAATCTTGAAAATTTTGTCCTCATTCATTTTACTGATGCCTCTCAGAGACTTAAACACCTCAATCAAATCTCCTGTAAGGAGATTTGATTGAGGTGTTTAAGAGGGATAATGACTGCCTACTAGCAAAGGCTCTATAAATCATAGATAGCACTCCATGTGTCTTTCTGCTGCCCATTTACAATGCATGAAAATTTCATACAGATTGAATCACTGTAGGGAGTACATGATTGGAGGCTTTCAATCAATGAGCACAAGAAAAACAAAAATGAGGGAAGGGTTATGTTACAGGCCAAATGACTATGACCATGGGGAAAACATGGGTTAGAATCCCATCTTGAAGGGAGGAACCTTATTGGCTTTCTTTAAAAAAAACATGGTAGAGATATTCAGACTCAAAGGAGATTTAACTGAAACTTGTTTTTTTTTTTCCCCCCAACATGCAGACAATTCTTTACGATAAACCAGTGCTTATTCAGTTAATTTTCATTGGAAGTTTTGTTGGATAGCCACAGTCATGATTTGGGCATCTGCAAAAATGGTCTCCTGTCATGTTTCTTATGAAAGAGAAACGTGACAGGAGACCTCAGCTTGTCAGTGCTTACTAATTTATTATTTGAGGCATTTGGAAGTACTGAGGAAAGTGACTGGTTGAACTTGGAGGCTGATTTTATTGTTGAAAATGAAATCGAAAGATTAATCATAGATTTTGTAGAATGCACTAGTGATTCTGAAAGTGATAACAGTGAGATAGCAGTAGTTTATTAAACAGTAGTGATTTGTGAGGCATTGATCCAGTCTATCAACAAAATACTTATTTTTGTGAATAGTTAAAACTGTTTATGTTTATTTATTTGTTTATTTTTATTTCTTAATTTTTGGCTTTGTTCACTGATTATTTTTTTTTTATTACATTAATTTTTGTAACAATAAATGTTTTGTTTATTTCACTGATTTCAATTTTGTAAGTGAATAAAATATATATTAGTAAAAATTCTACAAAAGAATCAATACTTACTAAAGCAATAAATAATGTCATGTTCAGCAAAAGCCAGCATATGGTAAAATAACTTTCAGACAAATGTCCTCGGGAAGTTAAATCATCTTCAGATTTTAACTACCTGCTAGTGTAATGAACCAGTCTATTGCCAGAGCAATGCTAATCACATTGAGGTTCTTCTTGTGAGAGGACTATATTAAATAAATAAATAAATTTTCTGTTTATACACCGGGACGACCAAATGGTCAGAGGAGTTCACAAGATATATAGAATACAAGAAACAGCACCGTATTCAGTAGTCACGGGCTTGAACCCTGGTCACTCAAGGCACATGTACTTAAGCACCCGTGGCACTAGGCTACGGCAGCTTTAGTGCCATACACTGACCACCGTTGACAGTAGTCACGATCAAGTCTGAGGTGGCTCTGTACCAAGCTTCATCTGTATGCCAAAGACATTCTACTGGAAAGTGGTGTTTAAGTTGGCACACTAAAATCATGTCATCGTGGATTAAAGGACCAAGCAAAGAGTGGCGATAAAATTTTGTTTTAGAGCCGGAAAAAAGTGCAAATGAAACAGTTGCAATGGTGAGTGCAACCTATCATCAAGTACTACCATGATCCAACATTTTTGCTAGTATGCACGGTTCCATGAAGGGTGGGAAAATGTTCAGAATGATGCATGGAGTGGTCACTCATACAGGTTCAACCATAGACAAAGTTTAGTTGTCCCTCCAAATGATAGCAGACCAGCTTCACATTGAAAAGGATACTATGCATTCAATTGTTGAAGATTTGAAAAAAAGGAAAGTGTATACTGGCATTTCACACCACATGTATTGTATGTGGAACAAGGTTGCTGCACGTCGATATTTTCTTGAGATGGCAGAAAAAAAATCATAAATATTGATGAATCTTAGTGCTTTGCATATCAAAAAAAAATTCCCTGAAGCCAAAGAAAATCCAGTTCCAAAAGTCTCAAACCAAAATGATGTTGGTGGTTTTTTCTGATTGGCAAGTTTTGCACAAAGAATTTTTACCCGAAATACATACAGTCAACTCTGAATTTTACAGAGGAGTGATGGACAGATTGTTGAAAAGAATTCAGCATGTCAGGCCAGATGCAGCTGAGTCAGTTGAGTAGTTCTTGCTTCACAACAATGCACATCCATGCAACGCATCCATCATCAAGCAGTTCCTTGCATGGAAGAGTATTATATAAGATCTTATTATATAAGATCTTATTATATATCTTATATTATATAAGAGCCTTGCCAGTTTGTGTGTTATGTCTCTGCCTCCCAATTTTAACAACTCTACAGTAACTTCATCTTCCCCCGGGACTTTCTGATTCTTCATTTTCTTCAATGCATGTTCTACCTCATCAGGAAGAATATCGGGTATGTCGTATGTGTTGCTACTTTGCAATCCATCTTCCCCACTGCTGGCATCATTCCCTTGCTCCTTGTATAATTCTCTATAGTAGTCTTCTGCTATTTGAATTATGCCTTCTCTGCTGTTTATAAGTACACCATCTCTATTCTTCAGTTTCAGTATCATTTGTCTTTCCGTATTACTGCTCATGGCTGTTGATTTAAATCCTTTGTTTTCCCTTAATGCTTGTTCTACTTTTCTTGATACATGGTCTCAAACATCTGGCAAACAGAATGATTTGTCTGTCTTTCTGCCTTCCTAGTCTTGAGCAATTTTGGAGGTTACAGGAATTTTTTGTGTAGTTTCATATTTAATGAAATTTGCCGGTAGATGAGGCACCAGCACTGAATTATGTTGAAAGTGTTTACATCATACCATCTGATGGTTACACTTATTACTGTTTTATAAATTTGATGATGGAAATGACTGTAGTTTCATATTTGTAACTTTTTCTTTTTTTCCAGGCAGAATTAATGCAAGTCTGTTTTGTTTTGTTGAAAATAACAAGTAAATAACACACAATTTTTCCTTAAAACAAAATATAAAATTACATCTAATAAGTAAGTTTTATAACAATTATCTTATGATATGCAACATTTTTCTGACTTGTTTTACTGTATTTCACTGTAATAAAGTTTCATTGTAATGAACATATTTTGTTCATGCTCGCCTCACGAATTTGTTGTAGTGATATTTCGCTATATATCAAGTGGTCTTATCTGATTCATCCTAGAGTTTACATAAATAAGTCTTTACTATTTTTCTTTGCATCCTTTTCCAAAGATTTCTCATAATGTTTGCTTGCCTAAAGTTAGGTAACTAAAGGCAGATAATTTGTCTCCTGATAATTTTTTTGCCTCCTGAATATTTTGTCTCCTTATAATTTATATGCATCCCATGAATTTTTCTTCTCCGCCTTGAGTCTCATTAGTTCAACTGACATCCATTGAGGTCTACACCTTGAACAGTATTTCTTAGTTGGTATGAAAAGCCTAGTGGCTTCCAAGATTAATTCCTGAATGCTTCCCATTTAGAATTTGATGTTGGTAGCATCATCAGTTGGTCCCATTGTATAGAATTAAAAAACTCTGAGACCACTGTAATCACCTTTATGAAAGCAAAAACCCGTCACTTTACCCCTGATGATAGAAATATCTTTAAGAAATCCTACATTAGTACACTGTGATCACTGCCAAGTGGTTCCGTTATCTTCAGATTTTTAATGTATGAAGAATCACTGCTGATAATCAGATCAAAATTATTACTCCCTCTGGTTGCCTCTCGAACATGCTGTTGCAGAAAACAGTCATCCAATAAATCCACAGAAGCCTTGCTAGTGTATGAGTGACCAACCCACAAGTTCCAGTGGGTGCCTCTGTAGCCAGGTGGGCAGGAGCGGCAGTGTGTAGCACACACTTCTTGATTAGACCGGGGTTCGAGCCTGTGACCACCAAATACGGAGGATGCAGAAAGGTCAGGGAATGACCACCGCATATCCTCGGAGCAATATGGCCTTAGGAGCATTAGCAACTAAGCTAATGCTCCTAAAAAAAAAAAAAACAAATAAGTTCCAGTCTATATCTGGGAAAATTAAAATCCCCAATTAGAAGACAATCTGATTTAGTGGCCTACTGTATAGTTGTTCATTGTACTCATCAGAGTCATTAGGCCTATTACACACTCCTACTCTCAACTTGGTTTTCCCGGTGCTTATGTCACACCAAACTGACTCAGCACTGCACTGCCCAACCATGTCAACTGGATGCACTTCCTTAGATTTTGTGTACTTAACTAACAGCATCATCCCTCCTCCCTTTCTGTCCTGTCTATCCTTTTTGTACACATTGTACTCCCAAAATTTCAATTCTGCATTCCTTATCTCTGGGGCCGGATGCCAAGTGAATTCAAGGTCAAGCATTCAAAGTGCGAATTATATAGTGATCCTTACAGAGATAAATTAATTTTAAGTTATATTGTTCTCTATCAGCAGTTCATTTATAAATCAGTTCTACACCTGGAAAATTGCAAGTAAGAACAGAGAAAGGAAATTCACCTTTCTTCTTTATTGCATATATTTCTTTATTTACTAACTAACTAACTTTTCTAACTGCTTAGTCTCTTGCGGCACTGCTCCTACCTCCCCATGGCTGGGCTGGAAACCCTCGAGGGAAAGTTAACTGCCAGGCCTAAAAGAAGCCAACAATGGAATATGACGATTATCCTGCACTTGAGCAGCTTAGGTGCTCATCTAGTGCTGTCAGCGATGTTGATCATGGCACTGTCTATGGCACAACAAAGTCAAAAAGACTGCGTAAGGATTCAGAACAACAGGAATGCCCATCATTCCTTATCTTACATTCTCTCTCAGACAAACCTATGAGTACTTTATCACTATTTCTGATACAAACATGCTTAAAAAAAATGTGGCGGGGATCTGGAGACCTATTGGTTGAAATAGTGAGTCGTAAACATTCTGAGACTGATGAATCTAACAACATTTGGAGAACTACTTGTACAATTCACCCCATGCAGCATTAAATGCTCCAAGGGAGTAATTTCAGAGTGGGATCCGATGTATGTAACAGAAGCTGAACTAGTCCAGGAACTGAAACATCAAAAAATGATTCAAGCCAAATGCATCTTGATTAGGAAAGATGGAGATCTTATTCCCACCCACAACATACTGACATCCGAAACACCTATCTTACCATCTAGTGTCAAAGCCGACTATCTCATCTGTAGGCGTACAGCCTTATATTCCGACTCCTATAAGATGCTACGTGTCAAAAATTTGGCCACTCGCAAATTGCTTGTCGAGGAGATCCAGTCTGTCCAAACTGTGGGGTCAAACGAACATTTGCAAAC
This sequence comes from Mastigoproctus giganteus, assembly GCF_048544385.1. Classification (NCBI taxonomy): domain Eukaryota; kingdom Metazoa; phylum Arthropoda; class Arachnida; order Uropygi; family Thelyphonidae; genus Mastigoproctus; species Mastigoproctus giganteus. The sequence goes on along the minus strand of NC_143582.1, from coordinate 113,272,221 downwards.
AGTCTGTGATGCTAAAACACCACACTGTCCAAATTACAAAGGTGTGCATCGAGCTTACTCCAAATTGTGATCTCTGGAAAATAGAAAAAAATGAAGAAGTGTTGGGTAGAATGAAAAGTTACTTACCAAGAGACAAAAATGCAAATTATGCTCTATGCACACAAGAACACGTACACAGCAGTGATGCAAAAATATCAGTTCAATGACAACACAAACTGAAGACTCAGTGCCCTCAACCATATCGATTGCAGATTGGGCCAGATCTATACTGACATCATTGATGAAACCGACTCCTAAGCTTAGTGCAAAAGGTGGATGAAACTGACTCCTAAGGAGCAAATAATAGACAGAGCCAACAACACCTCAGTCACAGTTCCACCAACTACACCACATAGACCATCAAATAATACAAAATTGAAAACTGACTCAGCTTGAAATAGGAAGACAAACAATGTCACATTAGTAAACATGGATGCTGACAATAATGTCGACCCAAATGAACTTATCCTAGCCCTTCACGCAGAAGATGACATGGACACTGGACACCCAATCTTTCCAAGAAGAGAGAAAGTGAAGCTTGATCGCCATAAACAGCCTGGGAATAAAAGAGAATTAGAATCATCCTCATTTAACAAAACCAAATAATGCATTATATCATACAATGATTCAAGCCAAACTGTAGGAATTCACAATAACATTGATGATATCCATGAGCTAAACAGTTGTTATTATTCTGTACGCATCTTTCTACAAAAGACAAAATTAACACCACACGTATCTCTCTCTCTCTCAGTTAAAAATTATACACTTTTTAGGAAACAGATCTGACACAAGTAATGCTAATGGAGGGATAGCCATACTCCTAGATTCACAAGTGCCCTGCAGACACATTCCATTACAAACCTCCATCAAAGCTGTTGCGACGCATATAGTGATTGGTATTACTGTCACACTTGTCTATCTACCTACCACCCAGTCAACCCTTCATGAACTTGAAGATCTTCTGCAGTTGCCAACAGTTCTCAGCTGGATGAATTCAATGGACACCATCCATTGTGGGGTTCTCACATTGCAGATGTATGAGGACAACTCATTAATATGCTCGTTGACAGACAGAACCTAACTATGCCGAATACTGGCTTTCCAACCTCTATTTATCTCTCTATAGGAACAACCTCTGCAGTAGATCTCTCTATCTGCTCTCTATCTCTCTCTTTCCTAGTATTGAGTGGATGTCCCTTGAAGATTCACTAAACAGTGATCACTTTCCCTTAATATGTAAAATTCAAACATCATGGTCCATAATATCAGGGCCCCGGATGCCAAGCGATTGTGACCGAGCAATTTCTCTGTGCTTCCAGTACGATTTCCAAAAAGCTATTTATAGTTCTTTTACGTTCCTGTCATTAAGAAATCTGTTTATTTCATAACAGCTCTTGTTACAAAAGTACTTGTACAGAGCAAGGAAGGAAAGCCACCTTTCTTTATTTTCATAGTTTATTACTAACACTGCTACATTTTTTGCTTGGTCACACCAGGCACTGCTCCTGCCTCCCCATGGCAAGGCTGGAAACTTTGGCAGAAAAGTTAATCTGCCAAGGGCTGGAAGGAGCAAAGATGGACTATACCAATACTGACTCTTGCAGGATCAATGCCCCATCATATTCTAGAGAGCAGGAAGATCACAACCCTTCCTATGCTACAGACCAGAATATCTGGCCTCACTTCTCTATAATACATTCCTTAACTGACCAACCAGTCAGCAAGCTCTCTCCTTTTCTAATCCAGAAATGTTTAGAGAATGTTGCTGGTTCACCAAAAATGGTTTGCAGACTAAAATCCGGTGACCTGCTTGTTGAAACAACAGAACACAAGCACTCTGAGAAGTTACTTAAATTGAAAACACTTGGAGCTCCCATAGAAGTGTCACGTCATGCCACCTTAAACTACTCAAAAGGAGTAGTTTAAGGTGGCATGAGAATGGGATTTTCTACATTTATCTGAGGAAGAAATTAAACAAGAACTCTCAGACCAAAACGTTATTCAGGTTAAGAGAATCCTAATTAAAAAGGATGGTTCATTACTTCTAACCATAACCATCATACTAATATTCAACTTGCCAAATCCACCAACTTCTGTAAAGGCTGGATACTTGAACTGTCACATCCAACTGCATATACTGAACCCTATCAGATGCTACAAATGTCAGAAATTTGGGCGTTCACAGGCAGTATGTCGGGGGGGACCACTGTATGTGTTTCATTGGGATCTAAAGATCATATCCATACTGAATGTTCTTCACAATCTTTACAGTGTCCAAACTGTAGAGGCAATCATTCCGCTTATTTCAAAGACTGTGAAACATGGAAAAGAGAAAAAATGATTCAGAAGTACAAAACTGAGCATGAAGTTTCCTACCTTGGAGCAAAGAAACAAATATCACCTGTGGTTCAAACTAATGATAGAGTTCCTCCCAACATCTCTATATATGATTGGGCTCGCTCAATCTTAGCTTCATCAGCAAAGTCACTCTCAATGCCAACTTCCAATCAAGCCATTAATACACCAGTTACAATTCTGCCAAACACATCTTCCTCGTCGCAGCCAACCACAAATATTAAAGACATGGATACAGATGACAAACTCTCTGTCCATGAACATATGTATACATATGAAAAAGAAGTCTCAGAGGAACCCAGACAGATACAAATATAAAGCCAATGTAATGCGCACAATAATAGTGGAATTATCGAGGTTTCTGCAGTAACATCGATGACATTTGCGACCTAATTGATAAATATCATCCGGTTGGTGTCTGCCTTCAAGAAACTAACCTAACTCCGCAAGTAAACATAGCAGTGAACTGTTACGGTACCTACAGACAAGACCGATTTCCTTCTGGTGGAGTAGCTATTTTAATTGACCCCAGAATTCCGTGTAAATGCCTCCAACTACAAACATCTTTGGAAGTAGTTGCAGTAAGAGTCTCAATCCAGTTTTCATTCTCACTGGTCTCACTTTACCTTCCCCCAAATCAAGAATATGCACATTGAGATCTAGAAGCATTAGTAACCCAACTGCCACCACCTCCGGTCTGTATCATGGGAGATTTAAATGGACATCATCCCCTGAGGGGATCTCGCCACCAAGACAAATGTGGTAAATTGATTGAAAAATTATTGTAAGAGCAAAATCTCTCACTCCTTAACACTGGAGTTGAGACATACATCGATTTGCCCGCTGGAACAGCCTCTGCAATTGAAATTTTCATACGTTCACCCATCCTATATCCACTTATTGAAGGACAATCTTGAATAATCCTCTTAATAGCGACCATCCCCATGTGGTCTGCAAAATATTAACAAATGATGTTACACATCACGATGGCCAAAAAAAGATTGAGATTCCATAAAGCTGACTGGACAAAATATAGAACATTTGTGGCAATAGATGAACAAATAATCACCACTCAACCTACAGACAATGCTATAGCTCATGTCACAAACCAAATTTTAATAGCAGCTGAAGCTACAGTACCTTGGTTGTCTGGAAAATATCATAAACATGCCACAGCTTGGTGCAACAAAGAATGTAATATAGCCAAGAGAGAGAGAGAGAGAGAGAGAGAGAGAGAGAAGAATAAGGCTTGGAATCTCTTCCAAAAGTATTCCATCTCCATGAACCTCATAAATTTCAAAAAAGCTAGAGCCAGATATATCCAGTATAAAAGTAGAGAGGAATCATGGATATGTTTCGCCTCCACAATTAACAAAAATACAGATACCTGAGTTATATGGGACAAAATCAGAAAACTTAATGGGAAATTTCTTTTGGTTCCAACTCCACTAATGAACTGGAATGGACAAGAGATCATTAACTCAAAGGAAATTGTGAACATACTTACTTTCAGCTACTTTTGGAAATATATCAGCAGAATCAGCATATATCCCATCCTTACAGAAAACCAAAACTGTAGCTGAAAAATACAAACTAAACTTTAATACCAGCCAACAACTCCCATATAACCAGTCTTTCAACATAGAAGAATTGCAAAAGGCTCTGGCTAAGTCTAGGAAGAGCACCACAGGACCCGATGGCATTCACTATGAAATGATCCAACAATTTAGTCAAAAATCTCTAAAGGCATTACTTATACTATATAATAGAATTTATATGGAAAATTACTATCCCCAAATTAAATCCCCACAAATTACCGACCAATATAGCTCTAACAAGTTGCCTTGGGGAAACCCTCAAGAAAATGGTGAACAACTGATTAACCTGGTTCTTGGAAACATATAATGTACTAAACATAAATCAATATGGCTTTCGTAAAAATAGATCATCTATGGACCTCAAGATAAAAGCAGAGGCAAATATTTGCAATGCTTTTCTAAGGAATGAGCATCTAATTATGATCAGTCTCGACATAGAAAAGGCCTTTGACACTACCTGGTGATGTGGCATTCTAAATAACCTCCACAACATTGGTTTGCGAGGACACTTACCAATTTTAATACAAAATTTTCTGAAGCTCAGAACCTTCCAAGTGAAATACCAAAACAATTTGTCACAAACATACTCAGGAAGGAGTTCCTCAGGGTTCAGTACTGAGAGCAACCTTGTTTGCAATCAAATTAAATTCTATTACGAAAGACCTACCAAAAACAGTTGAAACATTCTTTTATGCAGATGACATTACCAGTTCATGCCATTCACACATGATCGAAAGGCAATTACAAAGCGCAGTTAAAAAAAAAAAAATGGAATTGTGGACTAAAAACAGTGACTACAGAATATCACACCAAAAAACAATGACCATACATTTTTGCAGAAAGCAAAAAAATGCACCCAGATCCAGAAATAAGGCTAGAAAACCAGCTGATACTTCTAGCAAATAGTATACATTTCCTTGGCCTGATTCTCGATAAAAAAAAACTTAACTTTTTGGAACATATCAAATGCCTCTGAACAACCTGTCTAAAAAAAACTAAATATTCTCAGAGTTACTTCTGCAATGATGTGGGGAGTTGATCGGTTAACACTACTTCACCTATATCGTGCTATAATCAGGTCAAGACTAGACTATGGAGCCCCTGTGTATAGCTCGTTTAGACCAAGTGTCATCAAATGGCTTGATTCCATACATCACATTCCTTACGTTCCTTAAGTCATACAGAACATTGCCTGTTCAAATCTTATATGCAGAGGCCCATGAGCCTTCACTCTGGAGGCAAATGCTGCTATTAAACCATGCTATCAAAATCCGAAGTTTTCCTCATTATCCTACTTGGCAGTATCTCTCCAGTCCACAGTGGAAGAACCTCTACAGCAATAATCCCACAGTAAATAAACCAGCTAAAAAATGACTAAAAGAACTAGTTTCAAAATGGTGCCTAAGCTTTGACAACATATGAGGATAATAGCATAACTATTTCACCATGGCACCATTTCATGCCTAACTGTGACACTTATTTTCAACGGTGGGGAAAAGCACTCTGGCAAATGTCAACATAAAACAGATGCATGCAGCCCACTCATCACAGTTCTCTGAATATCTTCAAATATATACAGACTGCTCTAAAACAGATACCCAAGTGGGTGCTGCAGTGGTCCTTCCACACACTGTCATCTCACAGCAACTCCCAAACCAATGCAGTAGCTATTCTGCTGAGCTACTTGCCCTACCAATAACTTTAAAATACATTGCATCCTTTCCTCTTCTGAAACATCTCACATACACAGATTCATTAATTGCAATACATGCTCTCCAATGAAAACAGACTCCATCATATCCCATCCTTCACCAGATACAAGCTTACTTTGTGAAGCTCAAAAGCAAAAGAAGGCATGTAAATTTCTGTTCGATCCCAGGAAATGCAGGCATTGATGGCAATGAAAGTGCTGATCGAGCGGCAAAGAATCCTACAAATACAAAGCTAAGGCTTTACAAAGTTCCACGTTCCAATTACAGACCTATCATAAAACAGATTATCAATACTCAGTGGTCACAAATGTAGCAAAATGAATCAAACAATAAACTGTTTAAAATAAAACATGAACTTCAGCCCTGGAATTCAAGTCTCCGTAAGAATCAGTACGAAGAAGTCATTTTAACCAGACTGCGCATTGGACATACACATCTCACACACTTGTACTTACTCTTGCAATAAGAATAAACCAGTTGACTAAAATTATTTCATACCTATATGCTGATGACCTGACTGTCTCTTGCAGTTCACAAAACATGAGTTTTATTGTGAGGCAACTTAAAATATCAATCAATAATATCAAGCTATGGATGACACAGAATGGTTACCGACTGTCTTATCAGAAATCTAGTGTCATTCATTTTTGTAACAAACGAAAGATGCGCCCAGATCCTGAAATACACTTAAGAAACCAACCTGTTGCTGTTGTGAACAGCGTTCGTCTTCTTGGTGTGATTTTTGACAATAAATTGAACTTTAGAGAACACATTAAACATCTACGGACTGTTTGCCAGAAAAAAATGAACTTACTAAGAGTTATTTCTTCTACATCGTGGGGTGCGGATCGTTGCACCTTACTTCACTTATATAGAGCCCTAATCAGATCTCGCCTTGATTATGGTTCCCCGGTGTATGATTCTGCTAGAGAAAGCGTGTTAGCACGTCTTGCCCCTATTCAACATTCTGCCCTCAGGATTGCTGTAGGTGCTTATAGAACATCGCCAGTACAAAGTCTTTATATTGAAACCCATGAACCTCCCCTCAGACTCAGGAGAAAGATGTTACTCCTAAACTATGTGGCCAAAATTCAAAGTATATCTACTCACCCCATTAGGCCAATACTTAATGATCCACAGTTCTCTATGCACTATAGAAACAAACCTAGAGCAGTTCAACCTACTGGCATCAGATTGCAGGCATTATTGCAAACATGGAATATACATCTTGACAAAGTCCTCCAAGATTCAAACAGTGCAGATCCTCCATGGTCTTCTATTAAAGCATCCTGTGACAGCTATTTCCTAAACTGGGGAAAACATTCGCTTGCTAATATCAATATATAACAACTCCATACTGCTCACACACAAAATTATCCACATTTTACAAAAGTATGCACTGACGGATCAAAGTCTGAAAGTGGAGTCGGCTGCAGCCGTTTTTCCCTATAACACCATGTCTGTTTCCTTGCCCACTGAATGCAGCAGTTACACAGCAGAATTATGTGCCATCAACCTTGCCTTAGAAAATATCCTCCATCTGTCCATCCAAAAAACTGTGATATATACAGACTCACAGAGTGCACTTACAGCCTTGCAAAATTCCTCCTCGCCAACACATCCTGTAATAGCAACAATAAAATCTCGGCTGATGCATATCCAAGAACACCAGCAAGTGGTCATCTTTTGTTGGATCCCAGGCCACATGGGGATATCAGGGAATGAAAAAGCGGATTATGCAGCAAAACAATCACCCAACATAGCATCGACAAATTACTATGTTCCATACATTGACTATAGATCCTATATAAGACATGTATGTAAGGAACAGTGGACACTTCTATGGCAAGCTCAACTGCAGAACAAGCTCCTGCAAATAAAATCTGAACCACAGTTATGGGCTTCCAGTTTCCGTGTAAACAGAAGGGAAGAAGTCCTGTCCAGAGCGCAAATCGGTCATAGTCACCTTACCCATCTTTATCTACTCACAGGAGACGATCCTCCGAAGTGTACTCACTGCAATTCTTTTCTCACAATCAAACACATTCTCATTGATTGTTGACTATATACTGCTGTCACAAAAGCCTCATTCAATATTCTATGAAATCTTCAAGAACCTTTAACACTTCATCATATTATAGGCAATGATGCAAATCTTCTAGAATTTTTCTGCTTTCTCAAAGAGATACAGCTATATGATTGCATCTGACATGATTTTATAATCACAATATCTGAACTCCATACTCTTGATAGGCGCAATATGGCTCTAGTAGCCCTTGTGCCAGAAATACCAATACTTACTCATGAAAGCAGATCTTTCAGAATGGCTTCACTGTTCTTGTCAACTCACAATGAATCACTTCCTTATAGAATGTTCACAATACCACATGGCACGACAATCAGCCTTCCATCTCCCTGTAAATATTCAGGATTCCCTGACTTTATCACAAATCCTAGTTGATAACTCCAACATTGGAAATATATTTACTTATTTAAAACTAATAGAATATTTTAGCCAGATATAAACCATAATTAAGAAATGTCAACATCACACAATACTAATAGATATTGTAATATGTGCAATATGGCCAAAGTTGCTTTTGCACCAAAAAAATCCAACAACCACCACTAACCAACCATAATATCAGAAAACCATATAAAATGGAAATTTTCTAAAGCAGATTGCGCAAAGTACACTTCCCATGTATCCTTTGATGATCAGATTATTGAAACCTGTCCTATCGACACAGTTACTGATCACATCACATTACAAAACAAATACTTGCAGCTGCGTCTACTGCGATTCCACAGTCAGAGTCGATGATCCATAGAACTATTAATTATTAGTAGAACGAAGAATGTATGGGTGCAAAAAAAAGAAAATCGCTGAGCGTGGAATCTGTTTCATAAACATCCTACCACTTTAAATCTCATAAACTACAAGCGACTTAGAGCGAAAGCCTGTCAAATTAGGAAAAAAGCAAAAGCTAAAAGATTCTTGGATTCGATCTGCAAGCTCAATTAATAAAAATACTGATACAAGAATAATATGGAGAAAAATAAAACAGTTAAATGGCAAATTTCCTCCACTATCCTCCCCACCTCTAAACTGGAATGGGCAGGAGCTTTCTACTCCTGCAGAGATTGTGAATGCCGCAGGGATTCTATTCTCACAATTGTTTGCCTCGACAGCATATGATCCATCATTTCAGAAGATCAAAGTAACAGCCGAAAAATCCCCTCTGAACTTCAGACCTACATCTTCTTTACACTACAATCAACCACTTACATTGCTTGAACTTCTATATGCCATATCTACCTCAAAAAACAGTGCTGCAGGCCCCGACGAATACATTACATAATACTCCAACACTTAGATAATAAATCAATCTCTTTATTGCTGAGTTTTTTCAATCGCATCTTCCTTGAACACTTTCCCCAGTTCCAGGCATCTCTTCTGTATACTGGCAGTTCCCAAACCAGGGAAAGATCATTCTATTCCTGAAAACTATAGACCCATTTCTCTTACCAGCTGCTAAAGTAAAACTATAGAAAAAAATAATTCACCGTTGACTCACTTGGTTTTTTGACTCTAAAAATGATAATCGATTTGATTTCAGAAAGAATAGACCTGCCATGGATGTTACTTCTCAACTATACAACTAAAATTCAAAGTCTACTTAACTACCCCATTAGGCTGATACTTAATTATCCTCAGTTCCCAATGTACAGTAATACCCCGAAGTTACGCGATTGGTGGGTCCGACGAAAATCGCTTAAGTCAAATTCGCGTAACTCGGGGTACAACTTTGCATATAAATACATATAAATTTTGTTTAATTGGGACCAAGGACTAACAAAAACACTAGTTTAGAAGAAAAATATTAATAAAATTGCAGTTCTTTATACATATTAATACAAAATATGTATTAAAAAAATAAATGGCTTACGTAAAAAAGTTATTTCGATGTCGATGGCTTCATAAAATCTAACAAATTCGTCTGACGACACAGTGACTTCTTTTTTTCACGCAGAATTTCTTCGTAGCAAGCTAATAATTTTTTTATTCCTTGCTTTGTAGCTATAACGCGTTCTTCGTTGTAGTCTGTTTTCTAAAATTTTTAAGCCCTTTTCAATTGAGCTAAGACCTTCTGTCAAGTTTGCAATTGTCATGTGCTTTTCGCCGTTGCCTCATTTAGGCCTGTAGCATGTGCAATATCACATGGTCTTTCATTTCGCTCAAAGCGTTTCACAATTTCATATTTTTTCTCTATCGACAGAGGTGGACTGGCCATAAGCCTTACCGGGGAAACCCCGGTGGGCCTGTGTGATTTTGGCCATAAACCATAGTATGAGGCCACTATAAATTTTCCCGGGTAAGAATTTTTGACCCAGTCCGCCTCTGTTTATCGATAATTGCTTTTCTTTTTCTCTCTGAATCTGCAGTGTCTTCACCAGTACGCTTCCTTTTCACACCTTTTAAGTATTTTACTATTTTTAGGGAATAAAGCACAATTACAAAACGAGGAGGCACGCTTGATACGCATAAACAAAGCTGCACGCATGTAGCAACTGAATAAACAACACCATAAAGGCAGAGATACACTATTAACACCTCACATTTCTAGGGGTTACTGCCATAAAACAATAAAAATCCAGTTGCGTTTCTGCTAGTGGAATCTGTTATAAACTGGTAGTAAACTCCATCTAATTGCATACCGATAGCTGGAATTGTGTTGGTTTTTACGTTATTATGGTGAAATGTGTTTCCCCTAAAACAAATACATTTTCAGAATCTTCTCTTCGTTCCTATAGGGTTGCGGTCGGTTGGTGTGATTCTGCGTTCGACTGCCATTTCTTGTAAACACAAAGGCAAATCGTGCATAAGCCAATTCGGTTCGTGTTATATTATAAGATATCATTACCGTATTTATAAATATTGTATGATCGAATTCGTGTAATGTAAACACGTGTTATACGAGGACTGACTGTATACGGCTCGACCGACGCGATCCATTTCTCTCGTGAAAACGATGTAATTTCCGACAAACGTTGAGCACGAATTCGAATGCACACATATAAATATGACAGTTGGAATTCAAATTCTTGTATATGTGTGCAGCTCATGTGCAGTAAAGTTGAATTTTGTTCATCTTTCGCGCTCACTCTCCGCCGTAGCACCATATATCGATAACATATGAAAAACGACCTTGAAGATAGTGGGCGGCAGTGTTGCCAAACGAAAAAATCAAGAACCGTGTAACTCCGAGTTCGCGTAAGTCGGGGTATTACTGTACTATAGAAATAAACCTAGTGCAGTTTAGCCTACTGCTGTCAGATTGCAGGAATTGTCAGAAACTTTGAATATATATCTTGACAAAATTCTCCAAGATCCAAAGAGCCCGGATCCCCTTGGTCCTCTATCAAACCATGCTGTGACAGTTATTTTCTAAACTGGGGAATTCCCTCATAAAACCATTTCCATATTGCTTCCCCCTGAACGCAGCAGCTATACAGCTGAATTATGCGCCATCAGGCTTGCACTAGAACATATTCTCCCTCTGTCCATCCAAAAATATATGGATATATATATGGACTTGCATGATATATATGGACTCCCAGAGTGTGTTTACAGCTTTACAGAATATCTCCTCTCATATCCTTTAATAAAGTTCATAAAATCCAAATTGTTGTATATCCAGGAACTCTAGCGAGTCATCACCTTCTGCTGGATGACGACTCGCCAGAGTTCCTGGATATACATCATTGTTTTATATTTAAAACAAAATATGCCTATTTTGTTTTAAATATAAATATTTTCACAAAATTTCTATTTGTTTTAATTATATTTATTGTGTTCCAGCACTTTATAAATTGACACACATTGCTAGATTATGTATATATTTGCATTTTTTTTAAATTTTATTTTTTCCCTTTATGAAACCTCCAAGCCTGAGAGGTATTAGAACCTTATAATAGTTTTATGAACTATGACTATGATTTGAACTTCTCACGGATTCTGACTACATTATATAATAATGTTAACATTAATATTAATTAAAATTAAATTTTTTTTACGTAAAATGGAAAATATTTTTGCAGACTAGAGATGACTTTTTGGGCATGGTGGAACTGCCCTTTCAAAACATTCCTGTGGAAAGACAGGGTCGTAACATTCCTCAAAAGTATTACATTTTGAGACCTCGTAGGTGAGTGTGAAATTTCCGTAACAAACTCACTTTAATTGGATTTAAAGTTTCTATAACAAAATCACTTTAATTACTTGAAAACTTGTAAATATAGAATTTTATCATTAATCTCATGTGTAATTTTCGAATATATATATACACACACACACACACACACACAGGTAGTTCTTGACTTTACGAGTTAATTTGTTCATAGTGCGCGCTCGTAAAGCTGGAATTTATTTCATATAGACATAAGGTTAACCCCTTCCTGGAACATTTTTTTCCGGAAAATGTACTATAACAGATCGACTTTTTTTATTTTACAGATTAAAAGTATGAATCATGCAAATACTTATTGTATAGTTTTTTGTGTTATTTATTAATTTTATTGTAGAAAATACATGGGAGTAATTAACCCATTTGGGCTATCCCGAGCTATCTCGTGTATGCCAAAAAGTGTGCAAATTATACAGATTTTTTAATAAATTAGCGCTTGAGCTAAAAGAAAGGCACAGAAAAAGTCTTCATTACTCATTATATAAATAAATTTAAAAAATAAAGTGGAACGCACAAGCAGTATCCTCCCACCACAAGCAGTAATCACGAACTAACTACATTCTGACATATGGCCGCCACAAGTAGATAGCCGAGGTAAGCGTCGCTTACGGGCAGCAGCACAAAGAGGGTGCCGAAATATTTTTCAATATTGTTTTTGTGAATTATATTTTCGTGGGTTCAGTATTCTGCATTTAGGATGGCAAATTATATTTTGCTTACTGGAGGCACAGGAACACATGCTACTGTTCTGACATTGCTGTACAATATAATAAGTAAAACAAAAGCCAGTTGTTTGCTGCCAGGCGTAAGAAAATCCTGAGAAAACCCGGGATTTACCTGACTAATGCAAAAATTAGCCAGATAAATACCACAGAAAATAAGTTTCAGTCCTAAATTTGGAGGTATTATTGTTTGCTTCGGGTATTATTGTATCCCGAGATATTTCGTGAAGTTCCAAATAACATTTAAAACTAAAACGAGGTATCTCGGGATAATCCATGAAGGGGTTAAAAATAGGGGTTACGTTCTCAACAAGGAAATTAGTTAGCTAATTAGTTTGTTTAAACAATGATTGATTTATCCGAAGAAATGAAAACGTAGCCTGTAAAATCAAGCAAATTATAATAATAGAGAAATTATTTATGACTTACAAATGTTAAAGAATGTTTATTCTTCATCATCATCGACTAAATGCACACTCGTTGATCACTCATTATTGGCTCGGCACTCGGTTTGTTGCACAAGGAGTTGTCTTCTTCAGAAATGTTTCAAGAGGTGTTTGTTTCCAAGATAATCTTCTCTTAATAAATTTAATAAATTTCATGATTCCATGCATAAGCATTTTTTAACGGCACATACAAATTGCAACTAACATGATTCATGTGGAGTAACAAGTTTACAAAGCTTAAAAAAAAAAAAGGAATGAAGAGACGATTCTGAAAATTTGTTTTTTATACGATTGAAGATTTCAGTAAAGGGGAAACACATTTCACCATAATAATGTAATAAACCACACAATTCCAGCTATCGGTATTTTCGCAAATGCAATAACATCGAATTTACTACCCATTTATAATTGCTTGCAGTAACAGAAAAGCCCAATAAACCGGAGAGTGCAATATGAACATATGATAATGATGAAAGTGTAGTGAATTTTAATTGGAATTGGTAACTAATACAATTTGCAAACCATGCTCATGACCTCTTATATGGCCTTAAGGTAATTCTCGTGGCCTTAAAAATGACATTTTAGAGAAATAAATAGCTTAGTTATGCAGCAAAAATTTCAACATCCGAGATCTTGAAACGAATTAACAAAAAACAATGTGTTATTGGGTTCACATTATGATATTTTAACGATACGGTGGTGTTTCTGGAATGGACTGATATTGTAAAGCTGGGTACACTGTATTGTATAGCTATGCACATTATTTGAAATGCGGTATTTATGAATGTTTAACATCCGTTTTTTGCAATTAATGTTCATATTTTCAATTTTGTTGATACTTGATACGATACTTGGGAAAAAAAACTTGTAAACCCGAGAACTCGTAAAGCGAGAACTGCCTGTATATATATATATATATATATATATATATATATATATATATATATATATATAAAGGGATTAGTGTTTTTCGATTAGTTTAAATTCAAATTACTGAAGTTTGCTATAAAAAAGGTGCTGTTATGGTTATTTGTAGAGAATTTGTTGTTCACATTTTGTTTTCATGTGATCAGGAAACCATCAGTAGCTAAATGTAATATCTAAATTGCAGATCTCCCTCGAGTTAAAATCACAAGGAGTGACAGTGGTAAAATGAATATCTGTGTCTTGGGTTGGAACCTAGTGTCAACCAGAAATCTCATCCTCGCATTTAGTTTCTTTGATATTCTCGCATTGTATTCTCTGACCTTTCATAATTCCATTGTAGCTAGGTATCTGCATTGTATAGTAAGACTAAACATTCCAAACCTGTGAAGGTGCTTGGAAATTCACAAAATACGGGCATTCTCATACGGCCTGCTGTGGTACTCCTCTTGGCTATGATTGATGTGCAAAAGGAACGCCAATCAAGGTCTACTCTGCACTAAAGCCAGTTTGTGTGAATTGTCAATCTGAGTGCCCTGCATAATCTAGAGCATGCTGAAAATTTATTTAAAATTTTCTTTTCCAATGCTATCAGTGAGAGAAAGAAAAGGAAATTTGAAAGCACAAAGCAGAGCTGAATACTTCATGTCAAGAAGAAAGGAAGCGTGTAAAACCAATGAATAGGAGAATGCCTGTATATGCTCAAAATCTGAGATGCAAATGTTTCATCGGAGCACACAGTGGCCAAAAAAAAAAATAATTAGCTTGCCATTGCTAATCAGTTCCACCTGTTGTGCTATCCCCTACCAAAAGAGAATAACAGAGAAGCCAGTCAAATCTAGACCATTTAACTCAAGAGAAATATTGATATAGACAAAGTTACTGATGACTTGGAGTTACTGTTTGCAGTGGACGAAATAAACAGGACAGCATCCATACTTTCCCAATAAAGGATCAATCCAAGACTGCGAAAACCAACTATTCAGCCCTCAAAAATCTATAGAGGGATCCAAAAAATCTAAATGGCTGTATTATTTAGTGGAATTGCCATGGATTCCATTCATTGGATCATCTTGCATAGTGTTTTGGTTGGGGGCACTTCCTGTGGTTTCCCACAGCTGCGCTCTGTGAAAGGCAGAAGTGTGAGTAGTGTGTTGTTTTATGAAGTGTTGGGTTGTGTTGTCATCTGGCTTTTTTCCGCAGGGGCCCATGATGGGACATCACGTTGCCCACCACTAATCTCTGGGAGGTAGCCAGGCAGTCCCGAAATCTCTGGCTGGCCTCTGCCTGAGCTTCCTGACAGAGAAAAAAGAGAGAGAGAGAGAGCGAGAAAGAAAGTAGGAAAACAAGGATATAGTTTAGGAGGAGAAAAGAGAGATATAAGGTGAGCCTTGAGGATGGCAGCGGAAGTTTCCTCAGGTAAGATGGAGATGTCTCCATCAGATGGAAGAGGAGGAAGGAAAAGTGGAACAAAAGTGACAGTGCCAGGGAGCACTGCATAGGTTGCCATTTGGCAGGTAGAGTCAAGGCCGGGTTATTTTCTTTGATTCAAGTCCAAATGGTGTTTAGATTTTTAGATCCAGTGATCGTCCGATTGTTAAAAGTATGTCCTTAACAGGGTTTTTTGCTTCTCGAACAGGTCCTAGGCAAAATGGGTGAAGGCAATATAGTCTTCTTTGTTTTCCAGTACTTGTACTCAAGGTTTTTTGGAACATAGTGTATCCTTGTGAGAAGAGTGCATCTTATATCCTCGTGGATTTCACAGTTGAACATAAGATGGTTCCAGTTTTTAGGGGGAACTGCAATGGCACAGGGCACAGAGTCATCAGTGATACCCAGTGCTTCCAATTTTTCTTTTATTGATCTGTGGCCAGTAAGTAGAAATAAGATGTACAGGCCAGGGGAGAACCAAGGTTTAGGCCTAAATGGTTGTCAAATGAACTAATGAGACTCGTAACAGAGAAGAAAAATGCATGGGATGCATATAAATTATCTAGATCCTGTTGCTACTGCAACAGGATCTAGATAATTTGGGCAGATGGGCTAAGAAGTGGCAACTGAAGTTTAACCTTGACAAATGCAAAGTACTGCATATGGGTAGAAGTAACCCCAGAGAAACGTACGAACTGTGTGGTACTACACTTAAGGTGGTAGAAAATGAAAGAGACCTGGGAGTAATTGTGCAGTCAGATATGAAGTTCTCTGAGCAATGCAGACAGGCTGCCAGGGCAGGTCATGGGGTTTTGTCAATGATATATAGGAATTTTGCTAGCAGGGAAAAGGAGGTGATTATCCCTCTGTATAAGGCAATGGTCAGGCCACGCCTTGAGTACTGCGTACAGGTCTGGAGGCCTCATTTTAGGAAGGATGTAGATTTACTTGAGTGTGTACAGAGAAGGGCAACAAGATTGGTGAGGGGAATGAAGGGATCCTCTTACCAAGAGAGGCTTAAGTTCTGCAAATTGCAGTGGCTGGAGACTAGGCACCTGCACGGTGATCTGATTGAGGTATATAAGGCCTTGAATGGGTTGAGCACGCTGAATTCTGATGGGATCCTTCCACTTGTTCAGATTACGAACCTAAGGGGGCATAAATTCAAATTAAGAAAAGACAGATGTAGAATAGATGTGCGGAAATTTGTCTTTAGCCACCGGGTGGTTAATTGCTGGAACAAACTTCCATCTGTCGTGGAAGTTGATAGGTTGAATAAATTTAAGGAGGAACTGGACAGGCATTTGGAGGGAATGGTGTGATTTTTTTTTTTTTTTTGGCTGATGCTGCATAAGCTCATACATTTGCTTTCTTGCATCACATGCCACTACTACTACCACCACGTATGAGTGATATTTTCTATAGTAGAATTAGTCCATTTTGACTGCCAAGTCTGCATTAAGTGTTGTCAGCTGCTTTTTCTCTGCCTTGATATTGTTGGAAGGATCAGTTGTGAATCCAAGGCACTTGGTGGATCTCCTCTTGGAAAGACTGTGCACCAGCCCACGTCTGACAACCTCGAAGTCCACCGGAAGTGCACCAGCCAGCACCTGCAGAGCATGGGTGCTGATGGTTCAACAGTCCCTTTTAATGGTAAGAAGGATGGCATGTTGCATTGTTTCTAGTTTCCGCCTGTTCACAGCCATAATAGCTTTGTGAAACCCCTGATCCATAGCTGATAATGGGCACAAAGACAGCTCTGTAGTAAAGAGAGAGAGAGAGGGTATGCTTTTTCAGGCCCCAATTTCATTGTGAAATTTTATTTACTAGTGCAGTGTAGTTGTGAATTTTCTTCTAAGGTGAGTCAGGTGTGGTGTGAAGGAGCGATTCTATCCCATATGATGCCGAGATATTTAAGTTCTGAGGACAGTCGGATAGTCCTGTTCTGTATCTTTATTTTTGGTGGTTTTGTGGGATGGAGCATCCCTTTCAGTAGTAGGGAGTTTGTTTTTGCAGATGAGATCTGTAGGTATTTTAATCAGTCCATTCCTGCAGGGCGACAAGATCCCCATTTGCTGTTTTCTAATTATTGTCTGGAGTCCGCTGCCAGGGTAAGGACCAGATCATCTGCATATGCCCGAGAAGCAACATCTTGTAGGTTCATGGTTAGAAAGCCATCTAGTACTATATTCCATAGGACAGGCCCCAGGACTGAACCCTGGGGGCATCCTCTGTGAACTTTTTGGGAAACCAAGCTGTATGGCGCTTTAACTGTTATACTTCTTTGTGAGAGATAGTCCTTGATGCAACAGTAGAGGTTTTATGGCAGGTTGGCTGTACGGAGTCTGCCAACGACGCTTGGCCACCAAAGTGAGTCAAATGCTCTGCCAAAATCGACTGAGATCATCAGGAAATATTTTTTGGTGGAGTTTCTGGCAGCAGAGATGATACTTTTGTACATCCACAGTGGAGGAGCCCTCTTTAAATCCATATTGGTTTGGTGATAGTAGGCCTGCATTATTATAGTGGGTGACTATTCCATTACACAGTGGGTCTCAAGAAGTTTACTGAAAACTGAGAGAAGTGCTGTGGGCCTGTATGAGTTTGGCTGGTCCTGTGGCTTATTCGATTTTGCAAGATGAGGCATACATTGGCTTCTTTCCGGGCAGGTAGGAAGTGGCTAGTGTGTAGGCAGTGGTTAAACAGTTTCAGTATGTCATCTGGGATGTATTTTACCATTTTCTTTATTATTTCGGGCTCTATTGCCTTGGATTCCATTCATCATGGATCATCTTACAATGGAATTACTATGGATTCCATTGAAATAGTGATGACATCAGGCCTTACTGTAATATTGAGGCTACATGCTTCTGCTACCAGGATATGTACAATACAACTTGGTTATAACGAGCATCAAGGGACCAACAAATTTCCTCATTATAACCATTACTCGCTATATCCGTGATAGCGGAGATGGGGAAATCCCTAGGGCCATTAAACAATGAACACTTTATATTAGTGATGAGTTAAATCTACCTCCTATTTTTTAAAATTCTCAATAACTTGATAAAAAAGATAATTCAAAAAACAAAAGAAATATTAGAGAGAAAAAAATATATTAGCATATAAGCATATTTTTATTAATATTCTTGTATAAACTACAATACACTTAATATTAAACACAATTTATTACTCTGTAATTAAAAACAATACTAATTAATAATAAACACAATTTCAATTAGTCTTTATTTATGAATCTTAAAATTGATGTTGTTTTAAAGATTTCACTTTGATATTTCTTAAGTTTCCCCTTAAAGCATTCAATGCGTTAAAAGTCTCATTACTTGCGTCAGTTTCTTCAAAAAAATAGACTGTGTCCATTGCGCCATGAGCTTGTGAGATTGTCGGCACTGATTTTGATTCACTTGTAATCCTATTGTCATCACAATCATCGTTGTTATCATCATTGTTGAGCACAGCATCTACAATGTCACTCTGTATGAAGACCACTAGTTAACAAGTTGTCATCGACTCGTACAAATTCATTCATGTTATCTGTATTAAAACCTACAACGTTGTTAAGTAGCAACCATTTGGATAATGGTAAGTTATTTTCTTTGTTTCCATCATCTTCATCTATGATTGAAATTTCATTTGAATTTAATTTCGATTTCTTGAAGCAATTTGATATGGTTGTCGAAGTAACGTTGTTCCACTCATCATTCAATAAATTTATAGCACCCAATATCGATATAGACGCTGTAAGTTTCCATTCTCTTTGACTGATCAGATATAGAACTACAAATCTTTTATAAAATCCTCTCAAACTCTTTTGATTACTCCTGTCTATTGGTTGTAAAATTGATGTTGTATTAGGAGGCAGAAACACTAGTTTAATGTTGGACAAATTTTGAATCTGGGGATGTGCAGGACAGTTAACTAACAATACAATATTTTTCTTCTTTTTGAGCAGCTCCTTATTCCAATCATTTACTATTTTGCAAAAATATTAATATCAACGTAGAACGTATTGAGTATTACAGCTCTGATTCATACTATCCAATCATTTACGTATTACCGAAAAATATCCGAAGTCATCCAAGCTTTTTTGTTTGCATTGTAACACACAGGAAGTTTCCTTACATTTTTGAAACACCGAGGTTTTAATGATTTTCCGAAAACAAACAGTTTTTTTTTATCAGTTCCTATCATATTTGCACATAAGAGTACCGTCAAGAGCCTTTGAATTTAAATGTATTGTCAGGTGTCAAATTATAAAAGTCCTGTTACGTTGCCATTGTAGATGTCTTCATCATTGAAATGATGAAGATTTCCCAGTTTGCTGGGAAATGCCAGAGATTTAAAAGTGTGTGGGAATTGTTCATGTGTAGTGTCCTGTACCGTTGTTCATCTTGTCATTTAGCTGTTGGACCCGTACTGAGTACCAACATTGCGCCACTTACACCTTGGAGGCAGACCAGGAACCCAGTAGCCTTAGATTCACTCTGGCAGGTTCTGCCATTTAATTTCCTGGTATTTTGGCGGCTAGGACCTAAAAAAAAAAAATCAAATCTGCATTATTGTAGGGGTAATATTGCTTAGGTTTGCTAGGCCGAGTTTTGGGCTTAAGGTAATTTTATCATGTTAATTTTTTGATGTGTGGGGCTTTCGCTATGATGAAGGTAGAGGGGAGGGAGGATTTGGGGGAAACACAGAAGTATAGGGCCAATAAAGTAGATAGCTGCAGTTTTCAGTGGGGCATGCCCATGCCCCACCAGAGTAGAAGTTTGGGGGTGGTGAGGAGGGAAGGGAACAGAGAATGTCCCCTCACCTATTATTCCCATTTCCTTGGGGGGTGATGTTCTCTGTTCCCTTCCCTCCCCCAAGGAAATGGGAATAATAGGTGAATCGGGCTAGAGTGCCCTCTTCAGATTGCCATCAAGCTGTTTGCAGCTGTGCTGCGTTTAGTCTGTTCTTTGCTCTCTGTGCTGCGTTTAGTCTGTTCTGTTTTGTTACGCATGGGGCAAGCCCGTCCTTGCTTTTTTTTTCTGTGTGATCAGCACTCTTCTTGTCCAAGTTCTGGTCTCCTGTGGGTTTCGGTTTTCTGTCATATTTGGCGGTGATTTTTATCAATCTCTATGTATGTTACTGAGAATAGCTATTAGTGTTTTTCTCCTGGTGACTAGATCTTGCGCATACTGGGAGAGTGCCCTATATTCCTCCTCACTGTCCAGGAAGTGGTGCTCCAGTCCTTTTGGGAGGTATCTCAATCTTGTTATTAGTAACCGTTTGAGGTCTTCATAGTGTTCGACAGTCATAGACTATATGGCTCCAGCTTTCGCTCTCCCCACATATGCAATTGGGGTCCGAAGCCAAACAGCTTCTCCTTGTACGGTCCTTGTCCGGTTAATAGTGTTGTCATATGGTACCCTGGGAAGTACCAGGCCGGCTGCTTTGGGTATATTTTCCGGAGGTCTGGTAGAAATCTTTTTGTTACTTTGCCTTTTGTAGTCTCTGTCCACTTTCTCTGCCAAAGGTCTAGGAGGTGGGTCTAATTTTTTCGTTTTTTAGGTTGCCCGCTGGGTCAGTCGTGTATGCTTAGTGGGTGGTGGCCACTCCCCTGGCTAGCAAAAACAGTAGCCCTGCCCGCACAGCCTCCAGGTCCGGGGGAGCACTCCAGCAAGTACTTGCAAATGCTGGGGTACTTACCAGGTTGCAACTTCTTTGTGTAGTGAACCATTTAAGTAATGCTTCATCGACATCTGTAACCTTGCACTTTCTAGAATTTTAATTTTTTTTTCTGTTATGTTCTTTTCCAGTGCTGATATGTAAACATCTTTATTCTTCCACAACGTCAATACATTTGAAGAGGAAAAAAAAAACTTTTTACACACTTCAACATTTTTTGCACCACATTTAATTTCCACTTTTTCGCCAATCGAGAAACACTTTATTTTATTAGTAGACATGTTTCCGAAGGAAGGGTTCATTTCTAACTGATTTTACTTTAAGAATGATAGTGATCTGCATACAACGTTATTAGACTTCCCACAATACAACGTTCTTAAATGTCCCAAAATGCATTTAAAGTTCTTAGAAGTTCCGAAATAAATTTATGGTTCAGTGAATACAAGACAATCTGTAAATAGGGTAATGCGACAAACAGAATGCCAATGCAGTATTGTATAGCCCCGTTCCCAGAGGACAAGGTCATAAACTGACCGCTAATCTGATGTAGGTGGTCATAAAGCTAAGTTGCCCTTTTCATTTTTGTCTATTCTGAGAATTGGGTTTTTCCAACTACCCGAGCAATTTTGTGGCGCCTCCGTAGCCAGGTGGGAAGGAGCAGCAGTGTGTAGCACACGCTTCTTGATTAGACTGGGGTTCGAGCCCGTCACCACCAAATATGGAGGATGTGGAAAGGTCAGGGAATGACCACCGCATATCCCGGAGCAATATGGCCTTAGTTGCTAATGCTCCTAAAAACCAAATAACAAACAAACAAACCAAAATTTGTTTGGTATATCTGTGTAGTACGCTAGTTATAACCGTGAGTGATTGTATGGGAATACACGTAAATTAAAATCATTATGGTTTTTTGCTCATTACAGCCATGATCTTGTTATTTCTTGTTATTCCTTACATTTTTGAAACACCGAGGTTTTAATGATTTTCCGATAACAAACAGTTTTTTTTTTATCAGTTCCTATCATATTTGCACATAAGAGTACCGTCAAGAGCCTTTGAATTTAAATGTATTGTCAGGTGTCAAATTATAAAAGTCCTGTTACGTCGCCATTGTAGATGTCTTCATCATTGAAATCTTTCCTGATTTCTGCCCAAACACGGACAATCCATTCATTTGCCCTTATTGGATCTGCAGATCGAGATTCTCCACTAATTTTTGCATAAACGATGTTATGTCAGTTTTTAAATCGATCCAGCCAACTGTTGTTACATAAAAAATCCTCACATCCAAATTGTTTTGCAAATTTTTCTGCTTGAAACTTCAAGATCGGACCATCTATTGAAAATCCAGCACTTTTTAAGTGCATGTGTTGTTATCATATGGCACCAGGGGTTCCCCCCCATCTCCGCATTGCTTTCATTGTGGGTGAACCAGTCTCCACATTGCTTTCACGTTTTAACCAAGTTCGACTGTATTTAAGGGAAACAAAGACCATTCCTGGCATAATTGTATAATTATTCAGAAAGACAGCTGGATGGACTTGCCCACAGAGAAGTCTCCATCCTTGATAGTTACCACGCACACTCTTAACTTGCACTACTTATCACTAATGTAGAGATGGTAGCAATTTTTCTCACAGTAAGATTCCTCTTTACTATTTGTTCTATCTGTTTGCCGTCTGGGAATGACATTTCTCTGGCAACTCTTAATTAATGATTTCATTAAATAATTGCTACCCTTTGTTCTCTCACTAGATTTCACTGGACCCAATATTTTGTGCAGTATTGCATTGCCAACGGGTTCAGTGCCTTGCCAATGGGTTCTGTAGCATATGTTAAAAATGAAAACTTTCTCTTTTTAAATGTTCTTCTATATATTTCTACACATGCATACCTGTAAGTTTACTGCCACTAATCTTTCTTATTGCCCTCTTCCCTGTGTACTTGAAGTCAAAGAAAATTTGTATCAAAGCAGTTACTTCTCCGTGATTTTCACTCTGTGCAGTGGGAGAGAGAGAGAGTGTCATATGTTGGTTACCATGGAAGATCGAATCTTCCAAATGCCTTGATATATCTGACAGAGTTTAATACTGCTAGAAGCCAGGAAACCAGTCATTGAAATAGTAAGTATATCAAAAAATATTGTTCGAGCAGGCAGAATCAGCAATTCCAAAGGTATCACTCTTTTTTCCACCATTTCCAAAAGCATGGTGGAATACAAAATGCTCAGCAGCCATCAAAAAAGGCACAAAACAAGGTGTGGGGTAATCTAATAGGCTTCAAATTTGCATGTACCAATGCATGTTATGCCCGACAGCAGTTCCAGAAGGAATTTTGAATCCTTTTCACATCTTCCATCCAAGTGGCCAATCACAAGGTCTTCTGAAAAAAAATCCAGAAAATGAAGGGAAAATATACATCATATGCTTCATCAGTCCTAGAACATAATGGCTGTGCAATTGCAAATCAAAACTGTAATTTCCAAAATTTTGGGGGGAAATATTCACTAAACACTATTCTTCCCAGAGTTTCTTGCTGTGAAACAAAAATTTGTACAACAGTCATTAGAGCTGGATCACCTGCTCTGTATACTGTAGTGGTCATTAAAAGGCAAAAAATCTATCTTGAAGAACAGTTCTAGATTTTTGGTATAAGGCAAATTGTGCATGCATTCCCCAGAGTAGAAAAAGGGTCCAGAAATCTGATTTGAACAGTTACTGTCCTATTGCTCTGACCAGCTGCTTAAAAAATCTATATTAGAAAAATCTATCTTGAAGAACAGTTCTAGATTTTTGGTATAAGGCAAATTGTGCATGCATTCCCCAGAGTAGAAAAAGGGTCCAGAAATCTGATTTGAACAGTTACTGTCCTATTGCTCTGACCAGCTGCTTATGCATGATTCTGTAAAGAATGCTCAGTATTTTGTCATGTGGTATTTAGAAGTTAATGGTCTTCTTTCCAGCACACTGTGTGCTGGAAAGGTCATTTTCCTGAATTGCAAGCACCTGGTGTTGATTTTCTTTGTTATGGAAAAAAATAGGATCAATTCAGATATTTATTTTATATTTTTACTTCATGTTTCGCTGACACTTCTTGGAAGCTTTCAAGACTAATTATGATCTTATAATTTCTGATCCACACCTTCTTGAGTAATGCCCAAAACAAATTTTTATTTATACAGAAATGAAAGTATGTTTTTGGTATTGCTCAAGAAGGAAAGGTCAGATAGACACTAAATTTTCAGCATGTGTTTTTTTAGTTTCTGTGGAGACAGGTTCTGATGTTTTTCAAAATTTCCACACTTATTTAGAATATAATTCTGTAGCATTATATTAAATATCATATCAGTGGCTTAACCCATATTACATGTGCACCAATTCTCGACTCCACCCTACCCTAAAAAAACTGCTACGCAAATCTTGTCCTTCACACTATCATCACGTGATTGGGTTTTGGTAAACATTCTTGAGTATGGTATAGAAGTTTATAATTGTCAAGATAAGTAATTTGACAATCAGAGGTACCTGAAATATAATGCAATGCATACAGTGCCTAACTTTTTTTTTTTAAAGCATACTTGCATATTCGTAAAGTGCCTGCTGTCTTTACTATGTTTGTTTGATATAGAAACTTGGCTCCCAGTGGACAAATTTTATATTTGGATCTTTTAGAAAGATATATTATGTTATCTTAAATTTAATTAAAATCTAATTTTAATTAAATTTAGGATAACTCATAAAATTTGGCAATTTGTTTTCCATAAAATTTCAAGTCATTTTTCTACATAAATGGAAGTATGCTTTGAGTGTTTGATTGTTACTTGAAAAGAAAAGGTGAACTGAAATTTTAGTTTGAGATTGACACCAAAGTTTCAGTGTGTTCTGTTAGTCCATGGGAATGTTGTAGAATCAAATTCCAATTCTGAAATTTAATTATTAAAGTAAATAATAATAATAATAATATCAAATTATTAAATTTATCGATTTAAGAATTCAAAAATTTGATAACTAATATTTAATTATTTAATTTTTTTATTTAATAACTGCTAATTATTAGTTATTAAATAAATTTTTTAAAATAACTAATAATTGCCTCCATTGTTTTCATATTGATATAGCAGATACTGGAAGTTTATACGTAACTTGTAGCTGTATAATCAGTATCAGCAGAGGATTATAAACTATAAATTATAGCACTACTTAGGTGTTTAAATAATTTAACTTTTCACGTAGATCGTAATGTACGACAATAATATTCGTAGAACTTTTAGAATCGGTGATTAGCGTGAGAGTTCGATCCACGTAGGGAACAATAGATAGTTAAATTTATCTATTATAACTATTTAGAGTTACAAATGTAATGTTATAACTTAATACTAACTATATAATATCAGTGTAGATACACCATAGTTTACCCATAGATTTGAACTGTGTATGTAGTTTTAATTGCATCTCATATTGTGGGTGCCTTCACAACGTGATATTGCACTACTTCAAATAAATAACTTTGCTCTAGTAGAGAAGACTACTGTTATTTATTTTTGGTGGATACCACCGCCCAGACGATCGTTTCGAAGCTATTTGGCTTCATCAGTGAGTGGGCAGGTCCACTGAAAATAAATAATATTAGTCTTCTCTACTAGAGAAGCATTATTTATTTGAAGTAGTGCAATACCAGCTATCTCATTGTGAAGGCACCCACAATATGAGATACAATTAAAACGATGCATGCCTTACATATGTAGTTCAAATTTATGGGTAAACTATGGTGTATTTACACCGATATTATGTAGTTAATTACCTAAACTCATAAGAAATTATGCCTTGTGCATTTCATCTTCTATAACTTAATACATATAACTTAAACTTTATAGGAGATACGAAATTCATATAACGTAACTCGGTCGGTAGGAGATAAAACTCAATACTGAAATATATATAGTGTTATTACTGCATTGGGATATGTTTAGTGTTATATTTTTAATTGTATTGAAATTTAATTGAAATCAGGCCTGAGATCAGAGCAGCAAAGCAAAAGGCTCAAGGTAGTGGGAATGCTGTGGCTCAGGGGAGAACTGGGGGGGGGGGTTATCCTCTAAATCACAGCTTTTGAAATGTACTGCTTGTTGCCAAGGCTCCCCTTGGCAACAGCAGCCTGGAAAATAAGGTGTGTGGGTTTCAGCGACTCCTGGGAGTCATCACGGAACAAGTAAATACATGGACTGTGTTATAAACTCCTCAGCGACAGATTTTCCTGCATTTTTCATAATGTACTCTCTTACAGATTAGTAAGCTCTCAGTAAGCTGTCTCTGTTCCATATCAACAAACACCTAGAAAATCTGGCAGGGTCTCTTAAGACAGTCAAGAGACTTCAATCTTAAGAGGGTTTCTTAAGACAGTCAAGAGTCTTCAATCAGGGGACCTACTAGTGGTGGAAACAGTGAACTGCAGACATGTGGAGAAATTGCTAAAAGTTACAAATTTTGCTGGAATTCCAGTAAAAGTTTCTTCCCATGCAACCCTAAATACATCTAAGGGTGTTATATCCAGCTGAGATCTATTTTTTTTTTTTTTTATGTGAACCCCAAACACGAGAGGTATTAGAATACTTAGTACCGTGCTTGAGTTGGAGGTTGAGAAGACGAAAGAAGATATTTGTTGACATTGGACTTGAACTTCTGTAGATTGTAATTTTCGGGAAATACGTATGAAGGAAGGTTGTTCAAGAAAACAGCAGTTGAATGAATAAATGAGGAAGATGAAAAGTTGGTTCTGTGGGTTTGAAGTTGGACAGTAAATGGATGTTGGCTGGTGGCAGCACGTGTTTGGACTGTTTTGAAAGAGAGAGCGGGAATTATAGAAGCCAATTCAGAAGAACAGTGCCCATGGAAGTATCTGTAGAAGAGGCATGCAGCAGAAACAGTGCGTCTATGAGAAAGCGAGTGGAGAGACTCTGTTAGAGATGAATCATTAATTAACCTAACTGCCCTCTTCTGAATGGAATCAAGAAGCCTGAGAGAGGTTTTGGGGGCACCACCCCAGATGTGGGAACAATATTCCATGGCAGGGCGGATTTGTGATTTATACTGTTTGGAATAAAAGTAACGCCGAGAGCGAAAGAGAAAACCAAGTTTTTTTGATGCAGAAGAAGCAATATTTGTAATGTGCTTGTGCCAAGAGAGATTAGAAGTCAGGGTAATCCCCAAAAGAGATATATCATTTTGCCTAGAAATCAGAGTGTCACTAAAGATAAACATAGGAGCAGAAGAATCCTTTTTGCGAGATATAAGACAAGGCTGAGTTTTAGAAGGGTTGAAATCAACTAAGTTGTCTTTGCCCCACTGGAGAATTACCTGAAAATCGGCATTTAAGGAATTGGTAGCAGATTTTCGAGAAGTTGAAGCTGATTGAGCAGGACAAGGTTTCTCAAAATGGAAAGTGGAATGCAATGTGCTATCATTGGCAAAACTATGGATAGGATTTCCAGTCAATGGAAGAAGGTCATTAATATACAAGAAGAAAAGAGTGTGGGAAAGAACTGTACCTTGGGGGACACCGGCATTAGCGGAGAAGTTAGAAGACAGAGAGCCATCTACCATCACCTTCAGTGAGCAATCAGAGAGAAAACTGGATAACCAATTACTAAAAACAGTTGGCAAACCATAAGATGCAAGCTTGTTTAGAAGACCTTTATGCCAAACACGATCAAAAGCCTTTGAGATGTCAAGAGCAACTACTTGTGTTTCACCGAACCTTTCCATTGAATTAGTCCATAAATGGGTAACATATCACCAGTGGATCGACACTGACGGAATCCATACTGGCGATCGTTGATCAGACGGAAGGTTTCTAGGTAGTTTAAGAGTTGGCGGTTAATTGATTTCTCCATTACTTTAGAAAGAGTAGAAGTAATTGCAATGGGACGATAATTGGATGGGAGGGATTTGTCACCCATTTTAGGAACTGGCTGGATAAACAAACTACATAGTACATATCCCACACACTTTTAAATCTCTGGCTTGTCTGATACAGAAAACATACGAGGAGATGGGAGAAATCCCAGGTGCCGTCAGACCCTCAACATATCTAATAATAATAATATCTGCTTCTGCTTCTGCTTCCTATGCATCCGGCTTCCAAAACATTAAAGCAGCTGCAGAACAAAATATAATATCACTTCTTCACACGTCACTCCTTCCTATAACAACCAACCCTTTCCATTAACAGAACTCAAAGAATCATTAAATAGATCATCCAATAGTGCTGCATGCCCAGATGGTATTCATTACATTATGCTGAAGCATTTATATGAAAAAGACTTGCTTAATTTGTTGGTCTTCTACAATCGGATCTTCTATGAAAAAGCTTATCCTTCTTCCTGGTGCCATTCTTTTATTATTGCCACACCAAAACCAGGAAAAGATCCTACTCTGGTTCAAAATTATAGGCCCATATCTTTCATGAGCTGCTTGGGTAAAATTTTCAAAAGGATGGTTCATACTAGGCTCACTTACATCCTGGAAACACAGAATCTTCTGCCAGATCATCAGCATGGCTTTCAAAAAAATAGATCAACTCTTTTCTTGCTCATCATAGCCGAATCTCATATCCACAATGCCTTTGTCAGGAAACAACATCTAGTCATGGTCAACTTAGATCTTGAAAAGGCATTTGACCCTACCTGTCATCATGGTATTGTTATGGATCTTTACCCTCTGGGATTAAGAGGCCATTTGCCTGAAATAATTAAAAATTTCCTGCAGTTTCACACTTTTCAGGGCCAGTATAAAAGTATACTCTCTGCTTCTCACATTCAGGAAGAAAGAGTCCCTCAGGGATTGATACTTTGTTCAACACTTTTTGCAGATAGAGTTGGCAGCATGACATATGATATCCCAAAAACTGTAGAAACTTATATGTATGCAGATGATCTTACCATTTCTTGAACACCAACTCCAACTTGCCATAACCAAAATAGAATTGTGGACTTTAAGGAATGGTTATCGACTATCAGATGGGCTTGATCCTGAATTACAAATCAACACTACTCCATCTTGATCCTAAATTACAAATCAACACTACTCCAATCCCACTTACTACTAACGTCAGATTTTATGGTCTGATATTAGACAGCAAGCTTAATTTCCAAGCTCACATCACTCATTTAAGAAATGCTTGTCTAAAGCATATGAACATACTTCGATTAGCCTTGCCCATGTCTTGAGGAGCTGATCAATATACTTTACTTCACCTTTACAGAACTTTAATCTGTTCATGCTTAAATTATGGTTGTCTAGTATATGTCTCTGCTAGAAGCACTACTTTACACGTCTAAATATCATCCAGCACAGTGCTCTGAGGACTGCATTGGGCACTTTCAGGACTTCTCCAATCCAAAGTCTTTATATCAAAGTGCATGATCCTCTATTATATCTTCGTAGGAAAACATTACTGCTCCAATACGCTGCTAAAATCCAGTCTTCCATCACACTGCAGTTGGGAGTATCTTTATAATACTCAGTGGGATTTGTTCTACAACAAAACAACAAACTAATTCACTCCTATAATCTTTGATATGGTTACAAGCTACAAAATTCATAGGTGGTAGATGACTCTCATCAACCGGTGCAATACCACCACTTTGCTTATTGGAGGCTTGAAGTGGTGAAACCCATGTTTATTCTCTAGAGCAAAGTTTCCGGCATCCCCCCTCTTTCAGCCCATGCACGGTACCAAGTACTATAGGTTTTGATACCTTTTGTGTTTGGGGGTTCCATTAAAAAAAAAAAAAAAAAAAAATTAATACCTTATGGTTCCCCCTTCAATCAAAAATTATACTCTCTTCAGGTAAGGTAGATCTGATACTAGTAGTGTTCATGAAGGAGTAGCCATATTTTTAGACCCTTGCCCAAAATTCATCCGCAATTTCCTTTGATATAGATCCTTTCAAGTTCATTATTGACAAGTTCTCTCTAAAATCTTCATCCAAAAAGAAAAAAAATCCCATAAGATTCTATTCTCAGCAATAAGAATAAATCCTATAACCAAAATAATTCTGAAAACAGTGAATTCATACTTTTATGAATCTTACAATCTCCTGTAATTCTCAAAGTATGAATTACGCTGAGAGATAACTACAAATATCACTAAAACTTCATGAGCTATGGATGATGCAAAAATGGTTATAGATTATCCAGCCAGAAATGTACTGCCATTCATTTCTGTACCAAATTATAAGATTTGTTCTGAACTTGAACTTCACTTGGATAACTATTCTCTTCCAGTAGTGAATAGTATTTGCCTTCTAAGTTTAATTTTTGACGAGTTAAACCTGAAAGGAAATATAAAACACCCAAGTACTTATTGTCAGAAAAAACAAAAAGAATATTCTAGAGCCATATCAGTCATGTGGGCTGCAGATTGCTATACCTTACTTCTCTTGTGTCGATCCCTAATCAGATTCTGCTAGGGAGAGTGCATTATCCTGTCTCACTCCTATTCAACATTCAGTTCTCAGGATAGCCCTAGGTGCTTTCAGATTATCTCCAATAAAAAGTCTATATATTGAAGCCTGTGAAGGCCTTCAGAATGTCTGGAGAAAGATGTTATTTACTGAACTATGCAGACAAGATCCAAAGCTATGTATATATATACACATTGTGTGTGTACTGTATATATTAGGTCAAAGTCTCGATTGATTTTTCAGTTGTGACTTGGACCTAAAATATCAATGCACGTATAATGTCTAATTGTTTAATTCTACAAAAGCATTAAGGCCACATAACCGCAACATTGTCACAACAAAAAATTTAATAAAAATAGAACATAAGCTTAGAAGTAGATTTCAAGAATATATATATACAGATTGCAGTAGTTTATGCATTAATGCAGTCACTGATGTTTGCAATACTAATTCCTTTTTCTTTTCTTTTTAATCTATTTTACATGGTAGTAGTAGTGAGTCGATATGCTAATGTGTACTCATACTGCCCCCTATAGCCTAATTTTTTGTATTTATATATTCTGGTTCAACAGTGACTTTGTCAGTGGTATGGTTGCCATGTGAGTGCCAGGTCCTGTTCAATTATAATTTTTGACTGCATAAATAAGGGCCACCATTATTCAAATCCATTGCATTTGCAGATCGATCAGTGTATCAATTGATCTGCAAATGTTCGTCTACACATAGATTTGTCTAATGTTCGAATTGCAGTGATTCCCTGGCCATTATTATTGGCCTTGTGGTTAATAATGGTAAGTTTATTTTATTTTTATAGTATAAACCAAAGCTGTGATGCTTAATACGTTCTTCATTGATCTCAATATTTGTAAAAGAATAAGAGAAGCTACCTTAATATGATACGTAGAACACTTCCGTATGATACTGTCCAGAAATTAAAACAAATATAACATTACAGTAAAAAATTAAATTGAAAACAATTAAAAAAATCAATTGAACACAATAAAAAATTAAAAAATTAACTAAAGGAATGTAACATAAATTTTGCAAAACAATTTTCCTTCCTGAGGCTGACTTCTTAGTTTTATTAGGTGACTCCATTGTCAGGGAAACGGGAAATATTTTTTGTAATAAGGATAGGTGAACTAGAACCAGAGTATGTCTGCCGGGAGCAACTATTAATGATTTCACCAACAGACTGTCAGATTTTAAGGGGAGTAAAGAGAATATTATTATGTGGGGAACTAATGACATTAAGCATAAACGATCTGACAATTTGTTAGACAAATATAGGACCACGCTGAAGAAATGCCGCGAGTTAGGTCAAAATGTATTTGTGTCTGCAATTCTGCCCAGGCATGATAGGAGGTATTATAGCATTAGCAAAGGCAC
The DNA here is from genome assembly GCF_048544385.1 of Mastigoproctus giganteus. NCBI lineage: Eukaryota > Metazoa > Arthropoda > Arachnida > Uropygi > Thelyphonidae > Mastigoproctus > Mastigoproctus giganteus. The sequence continues at coordinate 113,240,203 of NC_143582.1, read as the reverse complement.
ATGATGCAAGAAAGCAAACTTATATAGCATCAGCCAAAAAAACACCTTATTTCACCCTTCCACTCGCTCCAAATATTTGTAAAGTTCTGACTTGAATCTATTTAAGCTATCAACTTCTACAACGACAGATGGAAGTTTGTTCCAGCAATCAACCACCCGCTGGCTAAAGGCAAATTTCCACACATCTATCCTACAACCGTCTTTCCCCAATTTGAATTTATGCCCTCTCAGGCGATTATTTTGAGCAAGAGGAAGAATCCCATCTGCATTGAGTTTGCTCAATCCATTCAAGGCCTTATACACCTCCATTAGATCACCTCACAGTTGTCTAGTCTCCAGAAGTTGCAATTTGCAGAACTTAAGCTTTTCTTGGTAACACCAACCCTTTGTTCTGCTCACTAATCTTGTTGCCCTTCTCTGTACTCGTTCCAACAGCTTACATCCTTCTAAAATGCGGCCTCCAGACCTGTATACAGTAATCAAGGTGTGTGTGCCTAACCACTTCCTTATACAAGGGGATAATTACCTTCTTATCCCTGATAGAAAAATTCCTGTATATCATTGACAAGACACCATGAGCTACTCTTGCAGACCGTCTGCACTGCTCAGAAAACTATATATCTGCCTGCACAATTATCCCCAGGTCCTTTTAATTCTCTAGCACTGTCAGTGTGGTACCAAAGAGTTACTCTGGGATTACAGCTTCCCATATGTAGTACTTTACATTTGTCAATGTTAAACTTCATTTGCCACCTCTCAGCCCATCTGCTCAACTTTTCTAGATCCTGTTGCAGCAGTGTACTGTCATTGGTGTCATTAACATCCCTGCCAACCTTCGTATCATCTGCAAACTTGGATATTAAGCCTGATATACCATCAACAATATCATTTATAAATACAGAAAACAAAAATTGACCCAACACTGAACCCTGAGGGACTCCACTAATAACATTAATCCACGAAGAGCAGTGTCCATTGATTACCACACTCTGTCTTCTCCCACTCAACCATCCCTTTATCCATAGCAGCAATTTGCCTCCAGTGTCACACTGCTCCAATTCGTGCAGCAGTATTCCATGTGCAACAGTATCAGAGGCCTTTCTAAGATCCAAATATATGATATGAAAGTTATTCTTTGCAATCAGTTCCTTTGTGACTACATCATAGTATCCAATCAAATTTGTCAGACAAGACTTCCCTTTAACAAACCCATTCTGTGTCCAAGCTATAACTGAAGTCATGTCTAAATGATCTTGCAATGCTTCTTTAAGCAGTGCCTCCATTAATTTTCCTGGAACAGAAGTTAAACTAACAGGTCTGTAATTACCTGTGTCTCCCTTTGATCCTCTTTTGTGGATTGGGATCACATTTGCACATCTCCAGTCCATGGGTACCTCCCCTGAGTTCAGGGAAGCTCTCATAATTATGGCTAAGGGTTTGCTTACTTCCTTTGCTTTCTCCTTTAATATAACTAGATAGATTGCATTCACCCCAGGTACCTTTCTTATGTTTATCTTCAACAATTTCTCCTCCACTTCCCTCTCAGTTATTACAAGATTATCTAGCTTCCTACCAGAGTTGAATACACCTCTGGCATTCCCCTCCCTGAATAACTCCTCATGTGTGAATGTAGATGCAAAATATTCATTTAGTTTGTTAGCTACCTGAGCAGGATCATCAACAGTTGAACCATCTATACCAAGTGGAACAATCTGATTCATTCCCTTCTTTCTAGAGTTTACATAAGTAAAGGACTCTTTGCTGTTTTTCTTTGCATCCTTTGTCAAAGATTTTTCGTAACCTGCTTTCATCTGCCTAACCTCCTTTGTAACTTGGTTACAGACCAGCTTATATCAATCCTAGGCTTCTGTGTCACATGTAATTTATATGTATCCCATGCATTTTTCTTCTCTGTCCCATGTCCTTGAGGTTGTCACAGACATTCTCTCAGATATGCCAGACAAGCTGTACTTGCTACCTGGGAGTCTAAAACGCTGATGGAACTGATATTCGGGTGACACTCAAGTCAAGTGGACCCAATTTCGGCGAAGTCTGGACGGTCTATGACAGCCAAATCCTCTGCTTGCACCTTCACGATGGTGGGACTGTTAGTAATCCTGGGTATAACCTCCATGCACAAGTACATGGTGGGTGACCACCCAGGTGTGAACCAATGTAAGCAGGGGTCGAGGTGTGGCGCCCACACCACATGGAGGAACGCCGCCCCTCTATGTTACCAGGCAGTACTAGGTGGTAGATGACTCATCAACCGGTGAAATACCACCACTTTGCTTATTGGAGGCTTGGAGTGATGGAACCCATGTTTAGTCTCTAGAGCTAAGGTCTGGCCAATCCTTCCCTATCTCTTCCATCATGCAGTGTGATTGATGATTTTTGAGGTTATGATGAATGTCGTGGCGAGATCCAATATTCCTTACATTTCAAGGGTACAGCTCTAAAACGGTGTTCGCAGGCCGGCCGTTAGTTAGTACTCCGGACCAAACCTATTGGTAACTCTCTAGGAGGCTTCCGGATCAGCTAGTGTATAATCTTGTACCTCTACTCTGCCAGATAGTGACTGGAGGGAGTCCGAGTAGTGTGTATGCAGGGAGCATTGTCGAGGCCACGTTATGTCAAGGATCTGGGTATATTCTTACCACATGTACGCCATATCCAAAAATTTCATTACTTCATACAGCATGTCCCATCTATTTTTTCTTACTATTGAATACACCATGAATTGTCAAACTAATAGAGCAAGCTTATCTGTGAAAAGATCTAAACCTCCCAAGGACTTCCTAATTCATTTCACAAATATATGTGGTCTCAATTCTAATCTAATCTCAACGATGTCCATTTCCACTTGCAGTCTTATTATTATTATTATTAGCCATATGGTACAAGGAAGCCTGAGGCTTATGCTGCACCAGCCAAAAAAAAAAAAAAATTCCCGAGTTACCCCCCCTGTGTGTGTGTGTGTGTGTGAGAGAGAGAGAGAGAGAGAGAGAGAGAGAGAGAAGTAGAAGGCATCACCAAGAAAGAGAAGAATGATGATATCCAGCTCAGGACCCTGGGTTTGCCAAGCCCATACTCACCAGATGTCAGCCCCACAGGGTAAGGCTCTCCACTCGCTGTCTCAGAAGTACTGTTTCTGCTGCATGTCTCTTCTACCGATATTTCCAGTGGGCACTGTTCTTCTGAATTGGCTTCTATAATTCCCGCTCTCTCTCTCTCTCTCTCTCTCTCTCTCTCTCTCTCTCTCTCTCTCTCTCTCTCTATCTCTCTCTCTATCTCTCTTTCTCTTTCTCTCTCTCTCTCTCAAAACAGTCCGAACACATGCCGCCACCAGCCAACATCCATTTACTGTCCAACTTCATACTCACAGAACCAACTTTTCATCTTCCTCGTTTATTCATTCAACTGCCGTTTTCTGGAACAACCTTCCTTCATACGTATTTCCTTAAAATTATAGTCTACAGAAGTTCAAGTCTAATGTCAACAAATATCTTCTTTCGCCTTCTCAACCTCCAACCCAAGCACGGTACTAAGTACTATAGGTTCTAATACCTCTTGTGTTTGGAGTTTACATAAAAAAAAAAAAAAAAAAAACCCTCCTGATTTGATTTAAAATATTGTGATCCATATGACAGGGGTTTTGCAGTGCTGTATTTGAACAAAGAGAGTCAGTGTAAACTAAATATTTTGCAGATGGATGAAGAGTAAAATTTTCTAGAGCTAGTTTTACTGCATGCAGTTCCGTTGAAAAGTTGCTGTTTCAAGTGGAAAATAAGCTGATATAAAAGTTGCTGCTGCTCCAACAGTGGAATTATATTTGGAACCAACCATATATATTGGCATGAAGTCATCATAGTTTTGAATATAGCTTGCGTGGAGTTGTTGCACTTGAGAGTCAGTAGACGATTCTTATCCCACTGAGGAAAATAAGTATCACAGATCAGTTGAGGATAGGGAGTCCATGGTAGGTGAGAGTAATTCTTTACCCCTTGCCTACTGTGGAGAGGAACATTCCAATTCTGTGATATCTCAAGGAGCCATAGGCTGCTCATCTTATTTTACTAGATTTGTTTCTATAGAGATTGAGTAGAGGTATGGTTGAATAGGATACGAAGAGCAAGTTTGTATTTTGGCTGCATATTTATGTAATAGCATCCTTCTGCAGAGGTACAAAGTGGGCTCATGAGCTTCAGTATATAGACTATTAGTTGGTGATGTCCTATATGCACTAGCATATAAAATGCATTGTGACTTGTGCAGCTTGTGATGAAGTGGGAGAAAATTTGGTATGGTGGTTTACCATAGACTAACAATGAAATGAGGAGACGGTAAGAAATTTCAGACAGGTATAAGGGGAATTTACAGGGGTTGTAAAAGAATTACCAAAAAGGTCGCACTGCAGAAGTTGATACAAGATGCTCAAAAAATATGGTCACATGACATCAGTACAGCATATGATCCCCTTATTACAAGGGTTAAACAGGCCTGACAGTGGTGAACCGTGCTCGATATAAGGGTGTATATAAAATTCTGTAACAAAAAATCCCATTCTTACACCAGTGCATACCTTACCTCATCAAGTAGTTGGCTTTTGGCATGATATGCAATGCCCTTGGGCATCCCACGTGTTTGATCACTGGTGATTATACTATCCATGGAAGTCATTAAATATCTTTTCATGATATTCCTCCTCCATTTGAGCTCTATATGCAGTGGTGATGTCATGCATTGAAAGAAAATCTGGGCCAAGCATATCCCTAAAACATTGCACATAGGGTTCAGGATCTGTTTTGAGTATGTCACTGTGAAATGAGGAACACTGGGAATGATGCAAATTAACAGCCAAAATTTTAAATCATGATTTTACATATATTTTGAAATTAATTACATTAAAAAATAACAGCCAGTTTTCAACCATTTACCTGCCTGGAGGCAGATAAATGGTTTCATAACTGTATGCATTTTCCACTGCTGTCAGTGTTTCAATGAAAGTATCATTAGAGCAGTTCAGCTAATGTTGTGCCTTGAAGTCAACTATGCTGGTCTGGCATTAAAGTGTTACTATTTCAAGCATTTAACATACTCAGTGAAGAACTTTGGGCTTTAAAAATAAATGTGGTAAATTAGGAACTATCTTATTCTTGACGGCCAACAAATCTTCATCAATTTGTAAGACAATAGCAGATTGGTTCTCAAACAGCATGCCCGGCAATATTGATGTGCTATGAGATTAGAAAAAAACTTCATTGAGTTCAATTGCAATCACTATTTAGATGTGCCATGAATATGTATTTTGACTTCAAGTGCAACTTGAGTAACAAAAGACTGAAAATCAATAGTGCAATAATGTTTACTTATAGAAATTGAAATAATGACAGCTGCCAAATATAAAACAAATGATACAAAAAACAGTGGGGAAATGAAGTTGCCAAATGAGATTTTGGTTGAATTAGTATCAGGAAAGAAAAATTTTAAAAAATCCAGGTTTTAGATGTCCCCATATCAGATCTGGGGGGGGGAGGCATTCTTAAATCTTAAAAAAAAATAAATAAATAAAAAAAAATAAGCTTTTTGCATGGAATTTTATGCTATCCCTATCATATTAACAAACTGATGTGCTAAACTTTCTGTGATCAATGAAGAATATTCTACCATCAGTGTGATACCTTTCTTCCCATCCTTCCTGTAAACAAAAAAAATCTTGAGCTATTTAATTAAAAAAAAAATAATAAAATAGTATGGACTATGTACTCAACTAAGGTGGGAGGGGTGGAATTACATACCGGCAAAGGTCCTAAATCATCAACACTAGTAAAACGAGGTCTATTTGCTACATTATTTTGCCCAGAAACCGGACTTGGCTTGCTTGTTCGAGGATCAATCTGCAAAAACAAAACAAACTGAACAATGCCTCTTCATATTAAAAAGTAGCAAAAGGATTTATCTAACTTTATGTAACCCACCTCCATATCCAAAAATTTCATTACTTCATACAGCATGTCCCACCTACTTTTTCTTACTATTGAATACACCATGAATTGTCAAACTAATAGAGCAAGCGTATCTGCGAAAAGATCTAAACCTCCCAAGCACTTCCTAATTCATTTCACAAATATACGTGGTCTCAATTCTAATCTCGACGATGTCCATTTCCACTTGCAGTCTGCCAAACCCCATGTACATTTTCTGACAGAATCTCAGTTATCGGTTGATTCAACTACTGCTCATCTCAGATGCCCAAATTATTCGCTGTATGATTCCTTTCACCTCAAAGGTGGTACTTGTGCATATGTCCGTTCTGATATTCCCTGTCAGAGACGTGGCAATTTGGAATCTCCTCTCTTTGATCTTCTCTGGCTTAAAATCTCTCTACCTCATTGTGTAAATTCATCTGTTGTCTGTACCGTTCTCCCAACTCCACTAATCACTTGGAGCTCTTTGACTTCCTCTCTTTGCAACTTGACTTTCTCCAGTCCAACTTTCCTAACAGTGAGGTAATTTTCCTTGGTGATTTTAATGTTCACAACTCCAGCTGGCTTCCATTTTCTAGTCAGACCGACCCAGCAGGTCGAGATGCTGAGGCTTTTGCAATTACTAATGACCTAGCACAGATTGTTCATTTACCTACAAGAATATCGGACAATCCTAATCATACAGCCAATACACTTGATCTTTTTCTCACAAAGAACCCTTCTAAATACACGGTCGAAGTGAGAGGTCCTTTAGGCACTTCAGATCACAACTTGGTGATTGTCTCTTCTCCTATGGAGCCTTTATCTTGTCTCTTCTCCTATGGAGCCTTTATCTTGTCTCTTCCCAACCTTGTGTTTTTTGGCATTACTAGGATGCAAATTGAGATGACCAGTGTTGATTTCTTTTCTCCTTTTCCATGCTCGGATTACTGTTTCAAGACTTCTGATGTCAACGTGTGCTCAGATTGTGTCAGTAAAATTATTCTTGCAGGAATGGAATCCTTTATTCCATACTCCACTTTAAAATCTCGTCCTTTATCTAAACCTTGGTTTTCCAATAAATGTGCTAAGGCTGATCAAGAGAAGAATGTTGCATATCGTAATTGGCTTGTTTCTAATTCTTCAGTTTCATTTTCTGCCTACACCAAATCTCGCAACAATTATAAAGGAGTTATTAATCAGTCCAAACTACATTTTGATCAGGCTAAGAGTAGTAAACTTGCTTCTTGCCCTAATAGTTTGCCGAGCATTCTGGTCTCTTGCCAAAGCTATTGCCCGCAACTTTTGCACATCTCTGCTCCCACCTCTGTCCAAACCAGATGGTAATGTTGTCACTTCAGCCACGGATAAAACTGACCTGCTAGCATCCCATTTTTCTTCCAACTCATGTATTAATGATCTTGGTAAAACACCTCCCACCATTCCCAGCACGCTCCATTCAATGCCTCCTGTGGTCTTCCGTCAAAAGGATATCAGAAGGATTTTGACAAATCTCGATGCTAAGAAAGCTCCAGGTCCTGATGGTATTTCTCCACTTGTTCTCAAAACCTGTGCTCCTGAACTTACTCGTATTCTTTGCCGCCTTTTTTCACTTTCTTATTCCAAAGATGTTTTTCCTTCTGCTTGGAAATTTGCTCATATCCAGCCATTTCCTAAAAAGGGTGACAAATCCCTCCCATCCAATTATCGTCCCCTTTGTAATTACTTGTACGCTTTCTAAAGTAATGGAGAAATCAATTAACCGCCAACTCTTAAACTACCTAGAAACCTTCCGTCTGATCAGTGATCACCAGTATGGATTCCGTCAGTGTCGATCCACTGGTGATATACTGGTTTATGTTACCCATTTATGGACTAATTCAATGGAAAGGTTCGGTGAAACACAAGTAGTTGCTCTTGACATCTCAAAGGCTTTTGATTGTGTTTGGCATACAGGTCTTCTAAACAAGCTTGCATCTTATGGCCCCCTCAACGTGGGCACCTGTACGTGGTGAGGGGACCTCCCAGTGATGCTGCTGGTTTTCCAGATTAGCATCACTGGGATCCAACGCCCATACCTTGGTTCCAGGGTTACACCATTGGAATCCGGCGTGTGCAGCCGTGCGCCGCGACCCGTGGAAGCGGAAAGGGGGATCCTGGTGGTTGAGGGGCCCAGCCTTAATACACCACTTTGGCCCCTGCTTCGACGAGACGGGTGGTCCCGGACCGGCTCGACTGGGATCAATCGGCGGGTGGTTTTATACTGCTAGGGTCAACTGCGTTCCAATAAGTCTCCCTCCCTTTGGTCCTGGGACGGGATAAAGACTTATTGGTAACGTGGGTATGGTGCTCTAAGCGAACTCGGCGTCCCATTCGTGTATGCAGTACCTGCTAGTTCACGAGTGGGCGTCCCCTCGTAGGGCTCCGTGGTGGGTGAGGTACTTAGGCATCAGACATTTTTTCTTTACTCATATGAGTAATTTAAATTCTTCTTCTGTGGTCCCAACAAGGCCACTACCTAACCGAGACGATAATACTGACACCAACAATGCCAAAAGAGCCAGAACTGAGGATAAAACACCATCTATAACACCGCTATTCCTCATTCTCCATTCGATCGGAGAGCAGTCAATTGGGAAGATGTCACCCTTCTTCATCCAGAAAGGATTAGAAGGGTTGGCTGGATCACCGAAAACCGTAAAACGGCTGCGTTCTGGCGATCTTTTAGTCGAAGCTTCAAGCACGAAGCAAGCAGAAAAAATCCTCAACGCGACATCCATAGGGGGAATACCGATTAGCGTAACACCCCACAAAACATTGAACTCTTCACGAGGTGTCATTTCAGAGTGGGATCTTCTTCACGTTTCTGAAGAAGAGATCTGCTCTGAATTAAAAGACCAAGGAGTGACGGCTGTCAAGAGAATATCAATGCGGAAGGATGGGAATCTCGTCCCTACCCGAGTTTCATCATAACATTTAACACCCCACGGCCTCCAAGTTCCATCAAGGCAGGCTACTTAAACTGCCCAGTGCGGCTTTACATTCCGAACCCACTGAGGTGTTTTAGATGTCAGAAATACGGCCATTCCCAAACAGCTTGTCGTGGTAATCCTGCCTGCGCTCGATGTGGTACGAAAGACCACGAGAGCAAGGAGTGTTCAGCTTCCAAACCAATTTGTATAAATTGCCAAGGAGAACACCCTGCCTATTCTAGAGCATGCCAGAAGTGGAAGGACGAGAAAGAAATTCAAAAAATAAAAACAGAACTGAACATATCCTATCAGGAGGCCAGAAAACGCATTCAACCAATAAATAGCGGGAAACCTTCATACGCCCAGAAGGTTTCTGCAAAGTGCACGATCGGTACACAAACGGAGATGACTATACCACCAAAAGAGTCATTTACTCCGATTTCACGCTATTTATTGCATTCACAAAAGCCCACCCAAAAAACACAGTCAGCTGCCACTCCTATTTCCGTACCTCCTAATGCTCCACCACTACCAAAACCAAGTGGTAAAGTAAAGGTGCAAACATCGGAAGGGTCACCTGCAATACGAGAAACAATGGATGTCGAGGATAAGGAGGTATCGGATGACCCAGTTCTGGAAATCTTTGCAGAAGAAGATATGGACACAGGCCAAAGACCTGTGTTTCCAAAGAAAGATAAAGCCAGGACTGAGAAAATGAAGCCCTCAGCCCTTCGGAAACCACCTGATGGACCCAACAAATCCAAATAATGGGAAAGTTTAAATTTCTACAATGGAATTGTCGTGGATTCCGTCGAAATAGTGACGACATCAAGGCGCTCCTGAGTAAGCATGAGCCTACTTGCTTTTGCTTACAGGAGACGTATTTAAAGGCAAATGAGGACCCATACTTGCGTAACGTTTTCGTTATACGAAAAGACAGAGATGCGGATGGACCTGCCCACGGAGGCGTCGCCATCCTTGTGGGTAACCACATCCCATTTCAAGCTACACCACTTACCACCAACTTAGAGGCTGTAGCAGTTCAAGTTACTGTAGGGTTTCTTTTAACTGTTTGTTCCATCTATTTGCCACCTGGGAATGACATCCCCCAGGCAGACCTTGATGATCTCATTAGACAATTGCCGCCACCTTTTCTGTTACTAGGGGATTTTAATGGACACAATACTCTGTGGGGTAGTGTAGACATTAATGGAAGGGGTCGGACTATAGAGCACATGCTTGAAAACAATGACCTGGCCCTTCTAAATGTTGGACTTAACACCTTTTGCCACATGCCTACCCGTACATTTACCGCGATCGATCTCTCTATATGCTCGCCCTCTCTCCTTCCCATGTGTACATGGGAGGTTGAAGACAATATTTATGGCAGTGACCACTTCCCCGTGATATCCACCCTTTGTAAAGGGAGACCATGCCACCCGTCCAGGATGCCACGGTGGAAGATCGGTCACGCTGACTGGAATGCCTTCAAAAATCTAGCACTATTTGATATCAACACAGTCAGCAAGGAACCAATTAATGACGCGGTAAAGTACATTACAGACGCTGTTGTCCTAGCAGCGGCAATTGCAATACCAAAGACTTCGTCTCGGTTTCCACCATTTCCAAAACCCTGGTGGAATTCCAATTGCACTGCAGCAAGAAAGTCTCAAAACAAGGCGTGGGGTATTTTTCGCCGGTACCCCACCGCAGATAACTTAATAACATTCAAACGTGCACGTGCGAAAGCACGTTACGTAAGACGTCAGAGTCAGAAGGAATCTTGGATCAAATTCACATCTTCTATCAATCAGGCTTCATCATCTAAGCTTGTGTGGGATAAAGTCCGAAAAATGAAGGGGAAATATATATCCCACCCTTTTTCGATTCTGGAGTATAATGGATCTGCAATTGCAGACCAAACTGCAATTGCAAATACTCTTGGGGAGGTATTTGCTAAAGTGTCTGCCAAAACATCTTACCACCCTGAGTTTCTGGCCCTCAAACAAAATGTTGAAAGGCAACCTTTGAAATTGTCGTCAAAGAACTGTGAAGAATACAATCAACCCTTCACTGAATGGGAAATGAAAGCGGCACTATCACTATCCCAGGCGAGTGCCGTAGGGCCGGATGACATCCATTATGAGATGATAAAACATCTTTCGTCTCAATCTCTGGATCAGTTGCTCTGTTTGTACAACAGAGTTTATCTTGAAGATGAGTTTCCGGACTCCTGGCATAAGGCAATCGTGCTTGCGTTTCCAAAACCAGGAAAAGATCCAAAATCTCCGAGTAATTACCGTCCCATTGCTTTGACAAGCTGCTTGTGCAAGATCCTGGAAAGGATGGTGAATGCCCGTCTCATGTGGTATTTAGAAGGGAATGACCTCCTTTCCAAAGTTCAATGTGGTTTCCGAAGGAACAGGTCAACACTTGACCATCTTATAAGACTGGAAACATCTATCCGAGATGCTTTCCTTAAACGTGAACACCTGGTGTCAATTTTCTTTGATATCGAAAAAGCGTATGACACGGCCTGGAGATTTGGAATCTTAAAGGATATCCATGATCTGGGTCTGAGGGGCCATCTAGCCTTCTTCACTAAAAATTTCTTATTGAACCGGTCATTCCAAGTTCGTGTCGGCTCTGTTTATTCTCAATCTTTTTGTCAAGAAGAAGGAGTCCCCCAAGGGTCAGTGTTAAGTGTTACGCTTTTCGCTATCAAAGTTAATTCTATTACTGAACAACTTCCTCGAACCGTAAACAGCGCCCTCTTTGTTGATGACTTTACCATCTTCTGTCAGTCATGCAACATGAGGGTTATTGAACGACAATTGCAGCATGCCATTGACCATGTAAAAACTTGGGCAATGGCTAATGGTTTCAGGCTATCACCACAGAAGACCGTCTGCGTACATTTTTGTCGCAAACGGAACCTTCACCCTGAACCAGAACTCAAACTTGGACAACACATCATTCCAGTAGTACCTGAGACAAAATTCTTAGGTCTCACATTCGATAAGAAGTTGACATTTTTACCACATATCCGTCAACTGCGAACAAGGTGCACGAGGGGATTGAATCTCCTTCATGCCATCTCCTCAAATAAATGGGGGGCAGACCGATGCACTTTACTGCGTCTTTATCGTACACTTGTTCGTTCAAAATTAGACTATGGGTCCCAAGTGTACGCATCGGCTAGAAATAGCGTACTACGGTGGCTAGACCCACTGCACCACCAAGCCATCCGTACTGCAACTGGAGCATTCAGAACATCTCCCGTCCAGAGTTTATACGTCGAAGCAGGTGAACCACCACTATTGCTCCGACGAAAGCAATTGTCGCTAAACTATACCTTCAAACTAAAATCCCTGCCAGACAACCCAACGTGGGCTTGTGTTTTTGAGCCACGATGGGAAACGCTTTATAAAACCCGTCAGACTGCTAACCGATCCTTTGGCATCCGTGTCCAAGATCTGCTCAGAGAGCTCAACATTACGGTAGACAATGTTGCAAAGTCACCAAGGCATCTACTTCCACCCCGGCATGCTCGCTTACCATCATGTGACTTCTCCATAAAATGTTGGGGTAAAGCCATAACTCCGTCCTCTGTCTACCAACAACTCTATGCTGCCCATCGATCCGATTACTCTGATTTCTTGCCTGTGTTCACTGATGGCTCGAAGTCAGAGTTGATTGTAGGATCTGCTGCTGTCTTTCCAGATTGTACTATATCTGGGAAGATTCCCCTCGAATGCAGCATATATACAGCTGAGTTGTATGTAGAGCTAGCCTTGGACCACATTAAAACCCGGAAGCATCAAAGATGTATAGTGTACACTGACTCTTCAAGTACACTGCAGGCTTTATCGGGGATGAGATATAATCCTCATCCAATATTGACCCGGGTTCAGCAGACTTTACATTCTTTGTTTGAGAGTTCACTCGATATCCGTTTCTGCTGGATCCCAAGCCACATTGGGATCAGGGGAAATGAACTGGCTGATGCTGCGGCCAGATCACCAGAACTCCAAAACACGTATTGCCTGTTAGTCCCCTATACAGACTACAGGCAAATAATACAAAAAAAGATTAATTCCCAATGGCAACAATCTTGGCATGAGCAAGTCACAAACAAGCTCTATCAGATAAAGCCTGTAATCGGACATTGGCAGTCTAGTCTGCGCAGGAACTGCAGAGAGGAAGTTGTTTTAGCTCACCTCCGCATAGGACACAGTCATCTTACACATGCTTTTCTGCTGAGGGCAGATGACTGTCCTATGTGCGAGAACTGTGGCACCATTTTAACTATTTATCACATTTTAACCGTGTGTCCACGTTTTACCCCTGAACGTGATTTTTATTTTACCGCTTTTAGTCATCTGGCTGAGCCTTATACACTCAGCCAGATTTTATCCGACAATGACCACGTGTCTGCTGTTTTTAGCTTTTTAAAATCAATAAACGTTTTCGCTTATGTATAAAATTTACATTTTATTGTGAAATTTTGTTGATTTACCTTTTATACATTTGCTAAATTTTTTGACATAGTGACCTAATTAATTAGGTCACTGAAAGTTTACTCTTTTATACATGACCTGGTCTTGGCGCATTATAGCCTAAGTTGCTAATGCGCCAATAAAACCCAAATCAAACTCAAACGCACCTTATGGTTTGCCAACTGTTTTTAGTAATTGGTTATCCAGTTTTCTCTCTGGTCGCTCAGTGAGGGTGATGGTAGATGGCTCTCTGTCTTCTAACTTCTCCATTAATGCTGGTGTCCCCCAAGATTCAGTTCTTTCCCACACTCTTTTCTTCTTGTATATTAATGACCTTCTTCCATTGACTGGAAATCCCATCCATAGTTTTGCCGATGACAGCACATTGCATTCCACTTTCCATTTTGAGAAACCTTGTCCTACTCAATCAGCTTCAACTTCTCGAAAATGTGCTACCGATTCCTTAAATGCCGATCTTCAGGTAATTCTCCAGTGGGGCAAAGACAACTTAGTTGATTTCAACCCTTCTAAACCTCAGTCTTGTCTTATATCTCGCAAAAAGAATTCTTCTGCTCCTATGCTTATCTTTAGTGACACTCTGATTTCTAGGCAAAATGATATATCTCTTTTGAGGATTACCCTGACTTCTAATCTCTCTTGGCACAAGCACATTACAAATATTGCTTCCTCTGCATCTAAAAAAGTTGGTTTTCTCTTTCGCTCTCAGCGTTGCTTTTCTTCCAAACAGCTGCTCACTCTGTATAAATCGCAAATCCGCCCCGCCATGGAATATTGTTCCCACATCTGGGGTGGTGCCCCCAAAATACCAAAACCTCTCTCAGGCTTCTTGATTCCATTCAAAATAGGGCAGTTAGGTTAATTAATGATTCATCTCTAACAGAGTCTCTTCGTCTCATGGACATACTTTTTCTCCTGCATGCCTCTTCTACAGATACTTCCATGGGCATGTTCTTCTGAATTGACTTCTATAATTCCTGCTCTCTCTTTCAAAACAATCCGAACACGTGGTGCCACCAGCCAGCATCCATTTACTGTCCAACTTCAAACTCTCAGAACCAACTTTTCATCTTCTTTGTTAATTCATTCAACTGACGTTTTCTGGAACAAACTTCTTTCATACGTATTTCCTGAAAAGTACAGTCTACAGAAGTTCAAGTCTGATGTCAACAAATATCTCCTTTCGTCTTCTCAACCTCCAACCCATGCACGGTACCAAGTACTGCTGGTTCTAATACCTCTCGTTTGGGGTTTTCATAAAAAAATAAATAAATAATACAAGATCACTAAGTCTTAATTGTTTATACAGTAATTTCAGAAGTGTCGTCAATAAAATGAGTGAATGTGGACTGCTGGTTAGGACAAGAAACGCTGAGATAATAGAGCTTAAAGTAATGTGGTGCCACCCGGAGATAGGGGATGAAGAGTTTCACTATGGTACGTATAATGTATTTAGGAAGGATACGGAGGTTAGATGGGGTGGTGGGTTCATGCTTCTTATCAAAAGCAGCCCGAATGTGACAAAATCTTTCTTGAATTGAGACATTACGCATGCTAGTATAGAATCTGTATGGTGTGAGATAATTGGAAGCAAAGGTATAATGAGAGTGGGAGTGATCTACGAACCAGGTAATTGTGAAGATTATGATGGGAGCCTCTACATGCAAATAGAATGAGCAAGTAAGCGTCTTCTTATTGGAGATTTTAATTTGCCTCTAATTAATTGGAGCAAATAAGAATGAAACTCTACACGGGGGAAAAATATTTAAATCAGCTAGATGATTGCTATTTGTATCAACATGTCAGGGAAAAGAATTCTCTATACCTTTTCATCACACGAACCAGGTAACATAATAGGGCTGACAGTACAAGAATCAGTAGCAGGAAGTCTACATGGAATTCTGTGGTGGACGATGAAGAGAGATGTTGCAGTAGTTATAGGCAAAGAAATGTATAATTTCTGGAAAGGAAATTACAATGGCTTATGATGCTACATGGCCTCTATTAACTGGGTAGATATCTCACAGAGTGAATACAATTGAATTATGTTATACCTTTAAAACATTAATCACAGAAGCCTTGAATGCTTATATACCATTAAAAAAATACTCCATCTGTAGGATTCCAAGTTGGATGAATAATGAAGTTGCTAGATTACTTTAGCATGGAACTTGATGGCATGGAAATATTACAGAGCAACAAAAAGTACTGAAGTCTATAACAGCTACATGGTGGTCTGTAATAGTGCCACAGAAAAGGTTAGGCTGGCAAAGGCAGATTATGAGAAATCACTGGCAAAAAGGGGAGGGGGATAAGGAATTCTTGATATATATATAAATGCAATGAAGAGAACGACAAACCAGATCGGACCCTTATGTAACGGACGTGGGGTAGTATTAGATACCACAGCTGCAGTTGCAGATTAACTCAACAGTTACTTTGCACTGATATTTTCAGAAAAAAAACCATTTACGTGAGTGATAAATTATGGGAGTGAAGTTGAAAAAAAGGTAATTAATGATGTTGAAATTTCACAAATTTATTTAATGAAAATACTTTTGAGCCTACAGGCCAGTAAGGCTCCTGAGGTTGATGGCATATACCCTATAAACTTAAGGGAGGTGGCAAGTGAGTGCATTGAACCCTTGAGGCTATTTATGACAGCACCACTGGACCCAAAGATGATTCCGTTGGATTGGAAAAGTGCCAGTGTATCTCCAATACATAAGGGTGGTTCTAAAAATGAAGTGGGAAATTATTGGTTGATTAGTCTAACTTCAGTAGTAGCGAAAATCTTGGAGACTGTGAACAAGGGTGGAATTCAGGATCATTCAAATGGAATTCTGAAGGATACTGAGCATGGTTGTGTAAAGGAAAAATCGTGTTTAACTAATCTGGTTAGCTATTTTGACAGGGTCACAAAAGAGCTGGACTTAGGGGATAATTTTGACTTTGTTTATTTGGAGATCAGCAAAGAATTTGGTGAAGGTTACTTTATAAGTTGGAATAGATTGGAATCACAGGGAAAATCCTTAGATGGATAGCTGGATGGCTTCAGGGCAGGAGCAGAGGGTTGTGATAAATGGTCATTCCTCAGATTAGGTTGATGTAAGAAGTGGGGTTCCCAAACGATCAGTATTAGGACCACTGTTGTTTTTGATTTTCATAAATGACAATGATGAAGGGATAGGAGGGCGTGATGTCTAAATTTGCAGATGATGTAAAGATTGGTAGAGTAGTTAATGATCACTGCGAAGCAGAGCTTCTTCAGAATGACCTAGGTACATTCAGAGATGGTCAAAAAATGGCAGCTTTGGTTTAATGCAGCAAAGTGGAAGGTATTGCACCCGGGGAACAGTAAACCCAAAATAACTTGGTGGATTTGAACTAAAGCCGACAGTGGAGGAAAGGGACTTGGGTATTATGATACTGTCAGAAGTTTTACATGCATTGTAGACTGGTTGCAAGGAAGACCCATGGTGTCCTATCAATGATTTATTGAACAATTGTGAGTAGAGATAAGGACGTCATAATCCCATTCTATAAGGCTATTGTTAGACCACACTTGGAATATTGTTTTCAAGTATGGAGACTGCATCTAAAAGAAAGATATTGTACTTCTTGAAAGGGTCCAAAGATGGGTAACTCCCTGGTGAGATTGGCAAAAGGACATGCATATGAGAAAAGACTTTGAATATGTGTATTTGAATATATATATGTATATATATATATAATTATTATTGTATTTGTATTATCATTCTATTGTGGTTTAATTCGTCTTTGTTCATCATTAATGTCATTGTTTTTAGCCATGATGGCTAATTAAACATTGTCCGCGCCGGTGTTTTTTACCTATAGATATTAAGTTAATACATTACTGGTCTTTAAGCTAGCCTATTCTCGGTTATCTTAATTACCCGTGGCCTATACATTTAGGATTTTGCAACTTGTTGCACATTACTAAAGAAATTTTCATAACACTTATTGATGAAAAACTGTAGCAATAGGCAAATTATCAATATTATTTTATAACTATATCTATAATTTATACATTTTTATACATTTTTGTATTACATCACACGGACGTCAATCCCCTACTTCATCGGGGGCTTTGAGTGGATTGACGGCCCATTCGATGTAATGCATTTTTTACTTACCCGTTTCTGTATGCATCTATCACAGCTTTGCCATTAAATTAATTCTAAATTCCAAGGTTCTTTTTGAATTTTTTTGGCCTTATGTTTATATTATTCTTCTTAATTGTTGTTAGTTAAATTATTATTATTTATTATGAATTAAATTAATTCTTTATAATCTCTACAGCAACTGTGATAGAATACACAAAGCCCTACGGGTAAGTTTTTTTGTGTATTGCAATACTATTACTTACTTGACGTGTTCCAGTGGAAGTCGAGGAGTCGAAAAGGGAAAGTTTCCCGCCTTTAACTTGTTTTAAGGATGGCTATTTTTATGGTGCAGTCACATTAACGTTTTACTTTGTGCCGATGGTGTATTGGCTGAAGTCCCCGATTTTTAGGCCAATGTCTATTGTGGATTTTGTTATTGATTCGATGAATTTATTTATTTATTTGTGTATTTACATATTTGTGTATTTACATTATTTTCTGTGAATATACCCAACCTCAGAGGCCTATTTGAAGAATTATTTCGATGTTATGGCCGTCCAATTGTGCAGTACGTCAGAGAATTTCAGAGACATAGTGTTAGGGAGGCTAAACATGAGCAGCATTTGAGGTTTGCCCATCGATGCAAGACGCATAATCTCATACCACGAGGCTTTCAAACAAAGCTACCCTTTGAAGATGAACGATTATTTAATATTACCAAGTGGTATCAAAAGAAGGTCCTTAATATATGGATCGAAAAATTGCATAACAATTTATACCACATTAGGAGAGGAAAAAGGCAGTGCTTTGACAAGATAAGTGACAAGTTGACTCCGATGCACTTAGCAGGAGTGATTAGTGTGGTGGCAACTAAAGCAAAACAAATTTCGGACAGTTATAAACGGAGACAAATGGGGAAGTTTGACAGGCTTAGAGAACAAACCAAGTTTAGGGGCAATAGTGATAGCACTACCAAGGATTTTGTGGTGAATATGAGTAATATACAACTAAATAAAGAGCAGTTGGAGGTTCTAAATTTAGGACCGAAATTTGCCATGGTGCCACCCAGATTACCCGTTGCAGAAATAGCAATGGGCGTGGAAAGGGCTATAAAAAAATTTCCTGAAGTTACAGCTAATGAAATTCGAGTAAAAGTAGCAGCTATTCTCAGTCAAGCTAAAAATGCCCCCTCCAATCTTAATGTGAAGCAAAAATTAGCGCTAAGAAGCCTTAAACAAGATGATAGCATTGTAGTCCTACCTGCGGACAAAGGCAGAGCAACTGTGGTTCTTGATAGGGAAGCATATAGAAATAAAGCGTTGGATTTATTGGAAGATCAGATAACTTATAAAGTTATTCAGAAAAGTCCACTTCTTAGTTTGGAACGACAAGTGAACAGAATGGTACAGGGTTGGCTTAAGTCTAACAAAATTTCTAAGGAACAATATTGGATGCTGCATGCTACAGGTAGCCAAATGCCAAGATTTTATGGCTTGCCCAAAATTCATAAAACAGATGTGCCACTTAGACCCATAGTCTCATTTATAGGCAGTCCAACCTATGCGCTTTCTGGTTTCTTAGCCAAATTATTATCTCCACTAGTGGGACTTTCCGAATATAGTATTAAAGATAGTAAAGACTTTGTGCATTTTATTAGAAGCCAACGCATAGAAGAGAATGAAATCATGATATCTTTCGACGTGAAATCGCTTTTTACATGTATTCCGATTGACCATGGGGTGTGGTGTGCACACATGGCATTACGGAGGGACACCACCCTAAATACTAGCACACAGCTAAAGCTAGAAGATATTGAGGAAGGAATAGAGTTATGCCTCTCAAGCACCACTATGGTGTTTGACAATACTATGTATAAGCAGGTTAATGGTACAGCCATGGGCTCCCCCATTAGCGCAATTATAGCTAATTTAGCTATGGAGGAGCTCGAGGCCAGAATATTTAATGTTAGTGTTCTCCCTATGCGCCCCTGGAAAAGGTACGTAGATGATACGTTTTCAATTATTCGGAAGGGGAGTGAAGATCAGGTGTTGAACATCTTAAATGGCTTCTCCCCATTCATACAGTTTACATCGGAGGCAGAAGAAGGAGGAGTTTTGCCGTTCCTAGATGTGTTGGTCTGTAGGGAAGACCGACAGTTAAAGACTAAGGTATATAGGAAATCCATGTGTAAAGGGCAGTATTCGCACTACAGCTCAGCTCAGACCAACCATCATAGGAACAGTGTGATAAGAACATTAGTTGATAGAGCAAAATCACATTGCAGTTCCTCCGATGATAGGAAGTTAGAGTATGAACGTGTCACGACGGATCTTGCAAAATGTGGCTACCCCCAGAGGATTATAGAAAAATATGTTAAAGGAAACCAGAGGAGAGGCGAGTCTTTTACACTGACATCCACTGCATACATTCCCCATTATCCGGGTCTGACTGATCATATAGCTAGAATACTAAGAAAGTACCAGACACGTTGTGTGCAGCTTCTGGGGCGGAGGCTGCACACAATCGTGTCTCAGGTTAAGGACCCCATTCAAAAAGAGAACACAAGCGGGGTCGTGTATAGCATTAGATGCCCGGATTGTGGGGAATGTTATGTAGGGGAAACAAAACGCTGTCTCAAAGATCGTCTGGGGGAACACACTAAGGCAATAAGAAATGCGGAGTATGGCAAGTCCGCCGTGGCCGAACATTTTTGGGAGAAGCAGCACCAGATCTCCCCGGACGATGCTATCATCACCGATCGGGCGCATAAGTTCTGGGACCGTAAGTGGCTCGAGAGTTTGCGGATCTGTTCTACAATCAACATTAATAGAGATAGAGGTACGCGGATTCATCCCCTCTTTGAGGCCACTATCCTCAGAAGGGATGAACGGTTCCGTATGACTCCCGCTCGAGCCACTTCCGGTTCCACAACGCAAGAGAACGGAACACGTGAGAATGAAACACGTGATGAGTACCATAAACCTGCTGATATTTAAAGATGTACTGCAGAATAAGAAAATACCGCTGAAGAAGAAGGCTGGAGCCTTTGAAAGCTATGGTTTTTTATCGCTTTTAACTTAGTATATTTTAATGCATTTTATTGTTCATAATGTAGCAGATTTTAATATTTTATATGTATAGTTTATCGTAAAGTTAAATTAATTGTAAATACAGGTTATTATAATTTATTATAAACACAGTTATTAAAAGTCCAGTTTCCTTTGTTTTTATTTCTACGCAAGGTTGGTGCAAAACACTAAAATCCACAGTATGAATATACCCAACCTCAGAGGCCTATTTGAAGAAGACAGCTTTTTGGTTGTTATCTGGATTTGTACATTCAATTTTTAGGTCTGCTGGGTAATTGTTCTTTGCTACATTTATAAAGCTGTCATGGTTGATCACGAGTACGTCATCTATATATCTGTAATGTTTTATATTGTCCGTAATGTTACTTTCATAATGGTGCAAGTAGAGGTTAGCCATGGCGCATGAACTGCTGGATCCCATAGCTATCCCCCTGCTTTGTATATACATTTTGCCTCCCATTAGCATGTAGTTTCCTTTGACACTGATTTTTGTGAGGAAACTACATGCTAATGGGAGGCAAAATGTATATACAAAGCAGGGGGATAGCTATGGGATCCAGCAGTTCATGCGCCATGGCTAACCTCTACTTGCACCATTATGAAAGTAACATTACGGACAATATAAAATATTACAGATATATAGATGACGTACTCGTGATCAACCATGACAGCTTTATAAATGTAGCAAAGAACGATTACCCAGCAGACCTAAAAATTGAATGTAGAAATCCAGATAACAACCAAAAAGCTGTCTACTTAGACAGCGTAATTGCCATCCACCCAGACAAAATATATACGCATCACTATGATAAAAGAGACCATTTTAATTTCGAAACAATAAAACTCACACACTGGGAAAGTAATATATCAAAGCATATACATGGTAATACCATAAGAAATCAAACAAACAGACTATTAGAAATATGCAACAATATAAATAGCGGAAAAATAGCAATACTAAAACTCATCAAAACACTGGATAGAAACAAAATTCCCAAACAATACAGTAGATATCACATAAAAACTGCCATATACGCAAATATTAGAAAACACCACCCCAACGTAGACCCATATACATTTATCAAAAACCAGCTAAAAATAAAAATAAAATAGTAATTACTCAGAAGAGTATCCCCTTATTTACTAGGTTTATTGCACTCAGGCAAGGCTCGTCGCCTGACTGCACTACGACCTATTGCCAAAATTAACCCCCCCCCCATAGTAAGAGGCTGTATATATGTATAGGGCTTTGCATCTGGACAAATAAGTGCTGTTACGCCTTGGAAAAGCGGTACCGGCACTGTCCAAGGTAAGGCATAAAACAAATGTAAAAATAATGTAAATACACAAATATGTAAATACACAAATAAATAAATAAATTCATTGAATCAATAACAAAATCCACAATAGACATTGGCCTAAAAATCGGGGACTTCGGCCAATACACCATCGGCACAAAGTAAAACGTTAATGCGACTGCGCCATAAAAATAGCCATCCTTAAAACAAGTTAAAGGCGGGAAACTTTCCCTTTTCGACTCCTCGACTTCCACTGGAACACGTCAAGTAAGTAATAGTATTGCAATACACAAAAAAACTTACCCGTAGGGCTTTGTGTATTCTATCACAGTTGCTGTAGAGATTATAAAGAATTAATTTAATTCATAATAAATAATAATAATAATTTAACTAACAACAATTAAGAAGAATAATATAAACATAAGGCCAAAAAAATTCAAAAAGAACCTTGGAATTTAGAATTAATTTAATGGCAAAGCTGTGATAGATGCATACAGAAACGGGTAAGTAAAAAATGCATTACATCGAATGGGCCGTCAATTCACTCAAAGCCCCCGATGAAGTAGGGGATTGACGTCCGTGTGATGTAATACAAAAATGTATAAAAATGTATAAATTATAGATATAGTTATAAAATAATATTGATAATTTGCCTATTGCTACAGTTTTTCATCAATAAGTGTTATGAAAATTTCTTTAGTAATGCGCAACAAGTTGCAAAATCCTAAATGTATAGGCCACGGGTAATTAAGATAACCGAGAATAGGCTAGCTTAAAGACCAGTAATGTATTAACTATAATATCTATAGGTAAAAAACACCGGCGCGGACAATGTTTAATTAGCCATCATGGCTAAAAACAATGACATTAATGATGAACAAAGACGAATTAAACCACAATAGAATGATAATACAAATACAATAATAATATGTACTCTGTTTGTACCCATGCATTGCTAAAACAGCTACTGGGACAACAGAAAAAGCTAGTAAGAAATTAAATAAAACTACTATAATAGAATATTAAAAATAAAATGCGAAATGAACCATCATAATACAAAAGAATAATTATATATATATATATATATATAGATATATAGATATAATAGGCCTCCTGGCCGATTGGTCAGGTGCGGGAGTGCAGTAGCACACGCTCTTTGAGTAGACTGGGGTTCAAGCCCCTGACTGCTAAATACGGTTGATCTGCCAACCTGCACTGGACCAGCGTGGCAGATTATGGTCCATTTCCCTCAGCATGAATTGTTCAGGAGGCTTCCGTCCTGCAGTGGGTTGATAATGGCTGCAGTAGACCTTTTTTTATATATATATATATATACACACACACAGGGTGATTCACTACCAGTGCGACAAACTTGCAGGAGGTGTAGGGGGCACAAAGACGAATTGGAATCGCATAGCATTGCAGGGTCCGAAATGCCTTCGTCATGCGGTAGAGGACGTTGAACGGGAGGTCACATGATCGCTGACTTCCAGCGATCCCGCTGGAAGTCAGCATTTGCGAACCGTTTCGTTGAAGAAACCAAGTAGCAAAAGTCCTCCGGAGTGGATAATCCGCAGGCTCCAATGATTGGACGCGTTGCAGATGGTATGAACTCATTTGGTTTGTTGACAGTATCCTCCCTACAGTGGATTGGGAAATACCCAATCGTTGGCCTATCGCTCGAGTACTCGTACTCGGATTTCCTTCTGCAAGACGTAGGACATTTTCCTCATTGTCTGGTGTCCTTGTCGTTCGCTCCTGATTCATAGTATCTCTCGTGAAACAACCAGTCTCTCGCGTAACCTTCTGTGCACACATGCGAAAATTGTATGATGAGGAGCACACCTGTGCGGGAAACATTCCTGGTACAAGTGCAGAGCGGCGCGCCCATTACAGTCTGCAGCTCCATATGCGAGGTGCATGTTGGCCAGTTAAACATTTGAATACTCGTCCATCCTACTGCCTCAGGAACTGGTTCGCAAATGCTGACTTCCACACGACCTCCCGTTCAACGTCCTCTACCGCATGATGAAGGCATTTCGGACCCTGCAATGCTATGTGATTCCGATTCGTCTTTGTGCCCCCTACACCTCCTGCAAGTTTGTCGCACTGGTAGTGAATCACCCTGTATATATACATACATACATACTGATCACTGAATTATGACCACCTATGTAATACTTCTTCGGTCC
Source organism: Mastigoproctus giganteus (assembly GCF_048544385.1). Classification (NCBI taxonomy): domain Eukaryota; kingdom Metazoa; phylum Arthropoda; class Arachnida; order Uropygi; family Thelyphonidae; genus Mastigoproctus; species Mastigoproctus giganteus. Next base: position 113,216,042 of record NC_143582.1, on the reverse strand, counting down.
TCCTTTTGCTCTCAGTACTGCAGCTATCTGACGTGGCATTGATTCAACGGGAAGCATTTGTAAGGTATGGCCGACCAAGCTGTATACAGCCAGCAATGCAGGTATGGAGGTGCCTGGTGTATCCAGACGCCTGATATTCTTTTCCATAGTGTCCCACAAGTGCTCTATGGTATTGAAATCGGAGTAGTTTGGATGTCAATCGATATGCTGGAAGTCAGAACTGTGTTCCTCAAATTATTCCTGCACAACAAGTGCTGGATGGCTCGGCTCACTGTCATCTTGGAAGATACTATCGCCATTCGGGAAAAAGTTTAACATAGCAGGGTGTACACAGTCAGCAAGGCAGTTGATGATAACGGAGACCTGTGATACCTTGTTCCACATGCACCAGGGGTCCAAGTTCCTGCCTGTGAAACATGCCCCACACCATGCAACAGCCTCCACCAGCCTGCATTTTTGTTACCATGCATGATGGATTAAGAACCTCATGTTGTTGATGCCCAATCTGTACACGACCATCCACAGTTTGGAGTAAATAACGTGATTCATCCGACCAGCACACCTACTTCCAGTCTTCTAATGTGAAACTTGCATGCTCTTTGCACTAGGCGAGTCTTTTACGCCCATGAACCTTGGTTAGGAGAGGATGCCGTAGGGGTCATCTGCTGGTATAGCCCATAAGTGTGAGAATGTGACGCATGGTCACACCATATATTGTTCCGGGTTGGCCCATATTGTATTGGGTAGTCAACTCTTCAACAGTGCTGTGCCTGTTTGCCTGTACAAGTCGTCAGACCCAGCGCTCAACTGTAACATCAACCTTTCTCTGACCTTTACAGGTTTGTTGTCGGGTCGTTATTTGACCATTTTGACACCAGTCCTGGTACACTTTAACTGCAACACCTCTTGGACACCCCACCAGTTCAGCCGTTTGGTAAATCTAGGTACCAGCTTGTCGAGCACCCACAATCTGCCCTTTAATCTGTCTTCCTTTTACCCATTACGCTTGGAATTTTACTACCTACTGAACCATTCACACTTTATCTATGCTATGTAGGTCAACTAACTCCGCACTCTTGTACCTCACATGGTCAATGAGTCATATTCAGTTTTCATAGGGGTGGTCATAATTCAGTGATCACTCAGTGTATATGGGACCAATGAGCCAAAACATCATGACCACTTACCTAATATGATGTTGGTCCTCTACATGCAGCCAAAATAGCTTGTAGCTTGTGAGTTATGGACGCTACAATATTTCTAAATGTGTCTTGGGGTATCTGGTACCGACACGTGACCAGCAGATCCTTTAACTGCTGTAATGGTCGTGGTTGAGACTCTGCAGATCAGATTTGCTGTTCCAACACAAACCACAGATGCTCAATGGGATGGATGTCTGGGGAATTTGGAGAAACTTGGAAGTCTTCATCATGTTCCGCGAACCAGTTTCGAACAATCCGGCAGTGTGGCATTGTGCATTATCCTGCTGAAAGATGTCACTGCCAGAGGAGAAGACCGTTGCCATGAAAGGGTATACCTGGTCTGCAATCATGTTTAGGTACAAAGTATGTTGAGGGTCAAACGGCACCAGGAATTTCTACCATCTTCGCTGTATCGAGGGACAGTATTCTGTCAAGACCAGAGATTTAAAAGTGTGCGGATCATGTGTTGTGTAGTATGTTGTGCCCATTGTTCTTCTGGCCTATTGGCCATCGAGCCTCTGATCGGACCCAACGTCCGTACTATGCCAACGAGGAGGCTGGCCAGGTGTACCTAGAAATTTATTATACTCTGGCAGGTCCTGCCGCCAGAGTATAATTTCCTGGGATTTCAGCGGCTGGGTCCTAGAGGAAAAAAAAAAAAAAAAAGATAATTGCGGTGGTATAATTGCAAGATCGCTATTAAGAGATAGTATGTGGGGTTTGTTCGCCGAAATTACCATGGGGTTGTACACTAAAATTACAAGTTCTAGAGGCCTAATGGGGCGGGCAATAATTTTGGTGCTAATTTAAATTTGGATGCGTGGGGCTTTCGCGGTGTATAGTCAAAGAGAAGGGTAGGGAGACTGAAGGCTGGGGGGAAGAAAGAGAAGTAAGGGGCCGATAGGGTAGATGGCCCCTGCAGTCAGTGGGGCATGCCCATGCCCACCAGAGGGAAAGGGGGATGGCAGGAGGAGGAGAAGACAGTGAGCCATCTCTCCCCCCCCCCCCCCCTTGCCAAGGAATAGGAGTGAAATCAGGTCAAGGTTACCAGCCCAGATTGCCATATGGCTAGGTGGCAGCAATGTGCTGCAGTCATTTCTCTGAGCCCTTGCATGGTAGTCTTGTTGTCTTGATCAGGTTGTCAAATGCCTCTGCTGGATGAGGTTGTCTAATCGGGTTGTCACAGTGTGATTTCTTTTTTATTATTTTTATTTTATTTTTTTTAGTTGGTCACTTACAGGTCAAGTCCAGTTACCTTATTCATGTCATGTTCATGTATTGAATGAGATTGTCACGGAAGGTGGATACATCTGTGGGTTGTCATAGAGATTGTGACTTCAGGTAGACTCAGTTGTGAGGTTTAATTCCTTGGTTGTTTCACCCTGGTGTCAGTTCATCATCTGGGAAGGTTTCCGTGGTTGTGTAGACTTTTTGCTGGTCTGCACGGCATGGTTGTTTACTGCAGTGGTTGAGGCTGTGGGAGCATCCTTCTCCTTGTGAAGAGGTCCTGGGCCAGCTGCGTGAATGCCTTGTATGTGTCAACTTCAGTTATGGCGAGGTCTTGATTACGGAGGTTAAGCTGTGTTCTAGTAATGAACCTGCAATAGAGGTCCTCATATAGTGGGCAACTATACATTAGGTGCTCCCATGTTTCATGTTCACCACAGACGCAAAATGGCGTATCACTCAGTCCAAATCCTTGTAGTTTGTCTCTAATGGCTCCGTGTCCCGTCAGCAGGTAGGTGGTGTAGAGTCCCGGTGAGAGCCATGGTGGATAATTCGGGTATACCAGCTGTATGTTGGGTAGAAATTTTCTAGTTATTGCACCTTTGCTGGTGGTCTCCCAGCAGGCCTGCCAAGTTTGTTGGAGGTAAGCGGAGAGACGGTTCCTTTCTACTTTGGGATCATTTGACAGATCTATGGTGTAGTCGAGGCATGTTGCTGTTCTACCTTTGGTCAGTTGTTAGAGTAGCCCATGCTTAACAATCTCCAGGTCCAGATGGAGGGATCCCGTTAGGGCCTGGAGTGCGTAGGTACTTACAGTGTTACATGTTCTCGAGATGGTTATGAGTATGTATCGCTGCGTAGTCTCCAATTTTTTTCTAGTTCACTGCAGTGGTAGCCTTGCGATACCATATTCCAGCAGCATATGTAATCGCTGGCAGGAAATCATGAATCATCTCAAGCAAAAAGAACCAAAAAAGATTATTCCTCATCAAACCTACCTTCTTTCCAAATCATACATTCATTTACCAACAAAACTTGTTAGCAGCTTATCTCCATTTCTTCTATAGAAGAGCATAGAGGCTGTGGCAAGTACTCCTAAAATAGTCAAACGACTTTTCTCAGATCTCTTTGTGCAAACATCTCATACTAATCATTCTAGGCAGCTCTTGAAGCAGATGACCTTTGGAGGCTTAATTTTAAACACATGTAAAGCAGGTCATTTCAGAATGAGATGTTCTCATCTTAATGTTCCCAAGGAAAAAATTACTGAAGAACTTGATGCTTGTGTCATCAATGCCAATAGAATCATGGCCAAACAGGATAGTGTTCTTACCCCAACAAGGAACGTTATTCTTACCTTCAGCACTCCGGATTGCCCTGCATCAGTTAAAGCTGGCTACCTTACTTGTAAGAGATGTTGGCGCACTATAGCCATAGATGCTGATGCGCCAGAAAAATCCTAATAACCAACCAACTTGTAAGAGATGTCTATGTATTACAAATCCACTTAGATGCTTCAAATGCCAAAAGTATGGACATTCCCAAACATTATATGAAAGTATGGTTATTTTCCCTTTTTGTGGCTCAAAAGACCATCCCCTTTTGGGTCATCAATGCCAATAGAATCATGACCAAACAGGATAGCGTTCTTACCCCAACAAGGAACGTTATTCTTACTTTCAGCACTCCAGATTGCCCTGCATCAGTTAAAGCTGGCTACCTTACTTGTAAAAGATGTCTATATATATTACAAATCCACTTAGATGCTTCAAATGCCAGAAGTATGGACATTCCCAAACATTATATGAAAGTATGGTTATTTGCCCTTTTTGTGGCTCAAAAGACCATCCCCTATTTGAATACACTGCCATAGCACTATAATCTCCTAATTGTCAGGGTGCTTATCTTGCATATTTCAAAATTTGTAAATGATGGAAAATGGGTGAGAAAATTTTAAGAGTACAAGGTAGAGCAAAATATCACGTACTGGCAAGCATGCACACAGATATTAAACTTGATGCTTTCAAAATCATATGCCAATGCCCTTTTCAACAAAGACAGATTTTACAATTCCTCCTAAAATATCTCTTTCTCAGCGGAGGTTATCTTTCTTCCTGGATGGCAAGACACTGACAGCAATGAAAACAGTACAACAAATTCTAGTAATGTCAAGCCAACTAACAATGCCCCCAACTTAGAATCGCTGACAAAGGAGAAAGATTGAAATCCTGCATGCAATGAACACTGCTCAGTGCAATCAATGGACACTGCTCTTCGTTGACTAATATTATTGGTGGAGTCCCTCACTTTTCGGTGTTGGGCCCATTGTTGTTTTCTGTATTTATCACAGTAATCAATGGACACTGCTCTTCGTTGACTAATGTTATTGGTGGAGTCCCTGAGGATTCATTGCTGGGCCCATTGTTGTTTTCTGTATTTATCAATGATATTGATGAAGGTATATCATGGTTAATGTCTAAGTTTGCAGATGATATAGTTAACAGGGTTGTTAATAACAGTAATGATAGTATGCTACTACAACAGGATCTGGAAAAATTGAGCAGACTGGCTGAGGTGGCAACTGAAGTTTAACATTGACAAATGTAAAGTACAGTAATACCCCGAAGTTACGCGATAGGTGGGTCCGACGAAAATCGCGTAAGTCGAATTCGCGTAAGTCGGGGTACAACTTTGCATATAAATACATATAAATTTTGCTTAATTGGGACCAAGGACTAACAAAAACACTAGTTTAGAAGAAAAATATTAATAAAATTGCAGTTCTTTATACATATTAATACAAAATATGTATTAAAAAAACAAATGACTTACGTAAAAAAAGTTATTTCGATGTCGATGGCTTCATAAAATCTAACAAATTCGTCTGACGACACAGCGCGTTCTTTTTTTCACGCAGAATTTCTTCGTAGCAAGCTAATAATTTTTTTATTCCTTGCTTTGTAGCTATAACGCGTTCTTCGTTGGAGTCTATATGTTTTCTAAAATTTTTAAGCCCTTTACAATTGAGCCCTTTTCAATTTTCAACCTGTCAAGTTTGCAATTGTCATGTGCTTTTCGCCGTTGCTTCATTTAGGTCTGTAGCACGTGCAATATCACATGGTCTTTCATTTCGCTCAAAGCGTTTCACAATTTCATATTTTTTCTCTATTGACAGAGGCGGACTGGCCATAAGCCTTACCGGGGAAACCCCGGTGGGCCAGTGTGATTTTGGCCATAAACCATAGTATGAGGCCACTATAAATTTTCCCGGTTAAGAATTTTTGACCCAGTCCGCCTCTGTTTATCGATAATTGCTTTTCTTTTTCTCTCTGAATCTGCAGTGTCTTCACCAGGACGCTTCCTTTTCACACCTTTTAATTAAGTATTTTACTCATTTTTAGGGAATAAAGCACAATTACAAAACGAGGAGGCACCCTTAATACACATAAACAAAGCTGTGCGCATGTAGCAACTGAATAAACAACACCATAAAGGCAGAGATACACCATTAACACCTCACATTTCTAGGGGTTACTACCATAAAAGAATAAAAATCCAGTTGCGTTTCTGCTAGTGAAATCTGTTATAAACTGGTAGTAAACTCGATCTAATTGCATTTGCGATTATACCGATAGCTGGAATTGTGTTGGTTTTTACGTTATTATGGTGAAATGTGTTTCCCCTTCACTGATATAAAAAACATAAAAGCAGCAAAGTTGAATTTTGTTCATCTTTCGCTCTCATTCTTCGCCGTCGCACCGTATATCGATAACATATGAAAAACGACCTTGAAGATAGTGGGCAGCAGCGTTGCCAAACGAAAAAATCAAGAACCGCGTAACTCCGAGTTCGCCTAAGTCGGGGTAGCGTAAGTCGGGGTATTACTGTACTGCATATGGTTAGCAGTGACCCCCAGAATAACTTATCAACTGGGTGGTACTACACTCAGGGTAGTGGATAATGAGAAGGACCTGGGAATAATTGCGCTGACAGATATAAAGTTTTCTGAACAGTGCAGACAGGTTGCAAGAGTAGCTCATGGTGTCTTGTCAATGATATACAGGAATTTTGCTAGCAGGGATGAGGTGATTATCCCCTTGTATAAGGCAATAGTCAGGCCACGCATTGAGTACTGTATACAGGTCTGGAGGCCTCATTTAGAAAAGAGGAGAGCTGCTGGAATGAGTACAGAGAAAGGCAGTGAGATTGGTGATGGTTGCTGTTACCAAGAAAGGTTTGTCCTGCAAATTGTAGCTTCTGGAGACTTGGTATCTGCAAGGTGATCTAATTGAGGTTTGTAAGCCCTTGAATGGTTTGAGCAAGCTGAATGCTGATGGGATTCTTCCTCTTGCTCAGATTACTCACCTGAGGGGACATAAATTTAAATTGAGAAAAGACAGTAGTAGAATAGATGTGCAGAAATTTGTCTTTAGACAGTATCCTGAAAGAGGCCTCTGAGGTCGGGAAAATTCATGTCTAGGAAATAAGTGAACTCGTAGACCAACCATTAGATGAATTTTACTGTAACTAAAGTTTTTACAAATAAATATCAAAAAACAATTTATATAATTTACTATAATTTATAATAAACTGATGGCTGTATATTGCGGAATCCAAAAAATATAATAAAATATTCGCTATAAAATATGCTAAAAGATAAAGATTAAAAGCGCTAAAAAACCTAAAGCTTTCGAGAGCGTCAGCTCCCTTCCTCAACAGTAATAAGACTTCCTGCAACATCTCCTTATATAACAGGCTCACGGTACCTCTGCACATGGTATTCCTCCATGTGATTCCCTCGGCACATGGGCAGAACCGAAAGTGGACATGGCTCGGGTATGTGGCAAACAAAATTGTTCATCCGTACTGCGGACAACTGCTTCAAAAATAGGATGTATGCTTATACCTCTGTCCCTATTCATGGTATTCTTACTGGATGAGCCAATCCGTAAACCCTCTAGCCACTTACGCTCCCAGTACCCATGCGCATGGTCCATGATGACCGCATCCTCTGGGGAGATTTGATGCTGCTTCTCCCAAAAATGTTCGGCCACAGCAGACTTATAATCGGCGGTTCTTATAGCATTTAAATGCTCCCCCAGATGATCCCTAAGCCGTCATTTTGTCTCCCCCACATAACACTCCCCACAATCCGGGCATTCTATTCTGTATACAACTCCATTACTGAGGTCTTTTGGTATACGGTCTTTCACCTGGGACACAGCTGTATACAGCCTCCGCCCGGGAAGCTGTACACAGGTGTCTTATAACCCCGTAAAATTCTCGTTAGATGCTCAGTAAGGCCCGGATAGTAGGGGATGTATGCGGTGGCTACCTGAATGAATGGCTCCCTACGTTCAGACACTTCTCTACTATATCTGTCCAGGATCCTCTGGAGGTATCCGCATTTTCTAAGATCTGCCGTGACATGATTAATTTCCTTTTCTTTATCCTCAGAGATGGTGCAGTGTGATCCTGCTCTATCAAATAGGGCTTTTACTACACTGTTCTTATATTGTCCAGCTTGTGCTGAGTTGTAATGGGTTTATTGGCCTCTATACATGGGTTTCTTAAACACTGAACGTCTTAAGTCTGGAACCCATCCTAGAGACCAATACATCCAAAAATAGGGTACCGCCTATTTCCACCTTTGAGGTAAATTGTATAAATTGGGAGAAGCTATTAAGCCAGCAAACTGCATCATCCTCCCTCCCCTTCTGGACCAGGGCAAAAGTATCATCAACATATCTCTTCTGGTAGCCACCGCATACATCCCCTACTATCCGGGCCTTGCTGAGCATCTAACGAGAATTTTACAGGGTTATAAGACATGCTGTGTATAGCTTCTCGGGCGGAGGCTGTACACAGCTGTGTCCCAGGTGAAAGACTGTATACTAAAAGACCTCAGTGATGGAGTGGTATACAGAATAGAATGCCTGGATTGTGGGGAGTGTTATTAGGTATTAGGTATGTTCGGGGTCTGACGGCACCTGGGATTTCTCCCATCTCCGCGTATGTTCTCTGTATCGGACAAGCCAGAGATTTAAAAGTGTGTGGGATATGTACTGTGTAGTTTGTTGTGCCCATTGTTCGTCCGGCCTGTTAGCTGCCGGGCCCCTAATGAGACCCGACGTTACCAATACCTGCCACAGGGAGGCCGGCCGGGTGTTACCAATATTTGTACTCTGGCTGGTCTTGCCACTTACTTTCCTGGGATTTTAGTGGCTAGGACCAAGAAAAAAAAAAAAAAAAAAAAAAAAAAATCGAGGTTGATATTAGTGATACTTTACAAGTTAGTATTAATAGTGCGCGACGTGGGGCTGTGCGGTGAAAGTGAGTTTTAAAAACCAAATAGGTTCGGGCAAGAATTTTGATGTTCTCTTTTGATTTTGACATGTAGGGCTAAACGCTGTGCAAGACAAAAGTTTGGGGGGAAGATGAAGACTGGGGGGAGGAAATTGGAAATAAGGGGCCGACAGAGTAGATGGCCCCTGCAGGTAGTGAGGCATGCCCGTGCCCCACCAGAGTGAAAAAATTGGGGAGGCAAGGAGAGGCAAGCCTCTCCTCCCCAGGAGTTTGGAAAGAAAGATCCGCTCAAGAGAGTGCGGATTTGGGTCGCCAATAGGCTGTTCCGGCGGGAGAGTGCCACCGTATGTCGTCTCCTTGCAGGCCCTAAAAAACTGGCCATTGAGTCTCATCTAGGTGGGACACTAACAGGGAGTTAAATCTGGGATGTCATCCTTCCAGACTGCATGTGGTTTGGGGCCTATTTACTGGTCATTATCTTGGGGTCATAATCAAGTCATTATGGGGTTTCATCCCTTCCGTGATGTTTGCTAGTCCTTACACTACCTTTTGTCATTATGTAGTGGGTCTATGCTGCAAGGTCTTGGGGCAGTGTCCCTTTGTTTTGATGTCACGACTATTTAAAGGTATTTTTCGCTCCCATTGGCGGTAATCATGCCTCTTGTGGTTATACAATATATTGTCACTTGTCTTTTCCCAGTGCATTTTGTAGTCAGTCCAAGGTCTGTATAGTCGGCTGCTATTTGCAGTTTTGTTTTGTCTCATTCTGTTAAGGTCTTCTGTATATGGCGGCTAGTGTTTGGCGCCTGCTAAATAATCCCTGGGCAAAATCAGTTAAAGCTAAATATTCTTCTTGTGTATCTAGTAGATGTGACTCGAGATCCCTCGGTAGATAGTGAACTCTAGTTATTAGTCTGCATCTAAGGTCTTCGTATTGGACACACTCAAACATAATGTGCACCCAGCTTTCTTGTTCCCCGCAAGTACAACGTGGATCCTCCACTATTCCCAATGCTGTAAGCTTTGCATTGAAAGCCCCATGACCCTTAAGGAGGTAGGTCGTGCAAAGTCTGGGTTGCAGCCAGGTTGGAAGAATGGGGTATACTCTGTCTACGTCCGGGATGAACTTTTTGGTGATATTCCCTTTTGTTGTGTTTGTCCAGCGGTATTGCCAGGTTTCTTTTAGGTATTTCTGCAGCCTGTTCTTTTCAGCCTTGTGGGTTGCATTGTTATCCACTGTGTAGTCTTGGTGGGTGCAAGGCATTCCTTTGGTTATATAATAGGCTATTCCAGTACGTATGATGTCCAGGTCAAGGGGAAGGGCTCCGGCCAAGACCTGTAGGGCAACAGTGCTAGTGGTGCTACAGGCTCTGGTAATGGTTAACAGGATAGTTCTATGGATTGAGTCGATTATGCGTCTATTTACGGCAGTTGATGCCTTGTGATACCAAACCGCAGAGGCGTATGTTATAGCTGGTAGGAATGTCGTTTTATAATATAAGGAGAGCACGCGACGTTTAAGTCCCCAGTCACGACGAACCACATGTGCTAACAGTGCAGAGTACTTCCTTATCTTTGTTCTTAAATGTGTGAGATGCTGCTTGAAGGAAAGATTACAATCTAATATCACCCCCAGGTACTTAAGCTGGCTTTGGAGTTTCACTGTGGTGTTGTTCACCTTTATTTGAGGCGGCCTGTGCAGGTCAAGGGAGCCTTTCAGTAAGATTGAGGATGTCTTAGTTGGTGAGATTTTTAGGCAGTGTAAGATGGTCCAGTCCTGTAGTATCCTGATGGCATGGTTTGCTTTTACCTCCAACTGGGTTCTACTGTCGGCAGCAATTTTCAAGATTAAGTCGTCGGCAAAAGCTTGGGTTTGGACGTCACCAAGGTCCATGGCCAGGAACTCATCCAAGACAATGTTCCACAACAGCGGCCCCAGGACAGAACCCTGGGGGCAACCCCTGCAGACACGGCGGTTTACCCTACCATAGGGTGCCACGACACTAATACTCCTGTCGGTAAGGTACGACTTGATGGTGAGATACAAATTGCAGGGAAGGTTGGCCCGCCTTAGCCTTGCCACGACACTTGGCCACAAAATGGTGTCGAAAGCCCCCGCAAAATCTATGGAGATGATTAGGTAGTATTTACTGTTGCAACTGGCCACACCGTGCAGCAGATGTCTAAGTGCCTCTACTGTCGAAGACTCAGGCTTAAAGCCGAACTGGGTGGACATGTGCAGTTCAGCACTCTTGTAATGTGTGTCGATTCGGGCATATAGCATTCTCTCAAATAGTTTGCTGATCACTGGTAGCAAAGCTATCGGTCTGCAAGTGGTTGGCTGTTGTGGAGGCTTCGTGGGTGTTTTTGGGATCAGCTTCAGTCCCGCAGTCTTCCAGTTCCTTGGGAAGATGCCTTGATGCAAACAGTTGTTAAACAGATTTAGGAGGAGTTCGGGGGTCAGATCCGTTACTTTTTTGACAATTTCCGGTTCGAGATAATCGAGGCCAGGTCACTTATTATTTCTTACGTGATTTGCCGCGGATTTGATGTCATCTAGCGTGAACGGTGGTTCACGGGAGTCAGTGGTGTATATGTCATTTTCTTGGCATATTCTATGCTGTTCAGGTGAAGTAGGCATGGCAGTCTCCGGGAAAATAGTGCCCAGAATATTTGTGATTGACTGTTGCCATGTGGTGGTTTGGCTCCCCTGTGGTGTCAATGTGGTAGAAATAACTTCCCCCCTGGGGAGTTTGTTTGTGATTATCCTATAGACTACCCCCCATGGCTCATTATTTCATGTTATGCCTGCCAAGTTTTCCCAGGCTCTTTGTTTGCTCTTGTTTATCGCATCCGTATATCTGTTTCTTGCTTCTCTATAGCGCTCCTTTAGTATCTGGACCTCAGCAATCTGGGGAGTGTTATGTGGAGGAGACAAAACGACGGCTTAGGGATCGTCTGGGGGAGCATTTAAATGCTATAAGAACCACCGATTATAAGTCTGCTGTGGCCGAACATTTTTGGGAGAAGCAGCATCAAATCTCCCCAGAGGATGCGGTCATTGTGGACCACGCGCATGGGTACTGGGAGCGTAAGTGGCTAGAGGGTTTACGGATTGGCTCATCCAGTAAGAATACCATGAATAGGAACAGAGGTATAAGCATACATCCTATTGTTGAAGCAGTTGTCCGCAGTACGGATGAACGATTTTGTTTGCCACATACCCGAGCCATGTCCACTTCCGGTTCTGCCCATGCACCGAGGGAATCACGTGGAGGAATACCATGTGTGGAGGTACCGTGAGCCCATTATATATGATGTTGCAGGAAGTCTTATTACTGTTGAGGAAGGGAGCTGACGCTCTCGAAAGCTTCAGGTTTTTTAGCGCTTTTAATCTTTATATTTTAGCATATTTTATAGTGAATATTTTATTATAGTTTTAGCATTCTGCAATATACAGCCATCAGTTTAATGTAAATTATAGTAAATTATATAAATTGTTTTTTGATATTTATTTGTAAAAACTTTAGTTACAGTAAAATTCATCTAATGGTTGGTGTATGAGTTCACTTATTTCCTAGACTTTTAGACAGTAGATGGTTGATAGTTGGAACAAACTTCCACCTGTTGTAGTGGAGGTCAACAATTTAAATAAGTTCAAGGCAGAACTACACAAACATTTGGTGTGAATGGATGGGTGAAATGGAATTTTTTTTTTTTTTTTTTTTTTTTTTGGCTAATGCTAACAGTTAGGTTGAAATATGAACATTGGAGAGAAAGCAGGTAATGTGGGTACAATTTTCCTACTACATACCAATAATCAGATGATTATTGGTCATCCAATATTTCCAAAATGAGACAAATTTATATAGGATTGAGGGGAAAATAAGCAGTCAGACCAACCTGCTAAATCAAAAACCAAATAATGCAGAAAATCCTTCAGTGGAATTGTACAGGTCTAAGAAGCGGTAGAGATGAATTAAAATATCTAATATATCAGCATGATCCTGCCAGCATTTGTTTAGAGGAAATATATTTATCTTCAGGTTGTACTCCTCAGTTCTCAAGATATATTCTGACATGACAGATGCCTTGAATCTCTGGCAAGAGGAGGAGAAATTTAGTTCGCAGAAATTTACTATCCGAACCTATTCAGCTTTGCACCTCTCTAGAAGCCACAGTTGACATTTTTCTTGGCATTACTCTCACTCTTGTCTCTATTTATATTCCACTGAACATCTGCTCCACTGCAGAACTTGACAGTTAACTAAATCAACTGCTCCTCCCTGTATGCATTAGCATTAGCAGAGGCATATGATGCAAGAAAGCAATTTTATATAGTATCAGCAAAAAAAAAAAAAAAAAACCTTTCCATTCATCCAAAAGTTTGTCTACTTCTTCCTTGAATTTACTTAATCTATCAACTTCCACAACTACAGATGGAAGTTTGTTCCAGCAATCAAACACAAGCTGTTAAGGGCAAATTTCTGCACATCTATTCTAAAACTGTTTTAACCTCAATTTGAATTTATGTCCCATCAGGTGATTAATCTGGGTGGGAGGAAGAATCCCATCAACATTCAGCTTGCTCAAGGGCTTATACACCTCAATGAGATCACCTCTCAGGTGCCTAGTCGCCAGACACTGCAATTTGCAGAAATTAGCCTTTCTTCGTAAGAGCAACCCTTTGTTCCATTCACTAATCTCGTTGCCCTTCTCTGTACTCGTTCCATCAGCTCTACATCCTTCTTGAAATGAGGTCTCCAGATCTGTATACAGTACTCAAGGTGTGGCCTGACCATTGCCTTATACAAAGAGATAATCACCTCCTTATCCCTGCTAGCAAGATTCCTGTATATCATTAACAGTACCTAGTGGTGAGCTGTGAATATTTTAACAATGGGCTCGCAGTTTTCCGACTTTCTACGAAGTAAATTTGATCGGTCATGGAAGTGACGTCATCCGCTGCTTCCAGCAGTGGTGCCTTCCACGGTCACACTATCAGTAGTGTGATTAGAGCGTGTGACGCATTTTTTGTGACCGGTATCTCGAGTCAGGGGCGGATTCAGGGGGGGGGAACAGATGGGGCTTATTACCCACTTAACCATGTGTATAAGTGAATGTGTAAAATGTTTAGGTCTATCTAAAAAAAGAAAAACTTAAAAACATGGTCGTCATGCCTCCCCTTACGATGATAACTGGATACAATAGTGTCTGGAGTTCTAACTTTTTAGAATTCTTTAATAGTATGATGTCACAATCATACTTCCTGAATTTACTACTGCAGTAAGTATGACTGCTACAATACAAATATTTGTCAACAATTTCTTTTTTTCGTCTCACATTTTCGTTACATTCCATTGTTAGATTTCCTTCACTGCTGTGCATTCTGTTTCAACTGCAAGATCGGTACTTCAATCGACGCTGTTTTGCAGAGACATTTAGATACATTGCAATTGCAAGTATTCATCTCTTGCTTTAGCTATTGTAAATTCATTGTATCTTGTCTTGCAGAAATTATGAAATTTGTGAATGATCAATAAAATATTTACAATAAAAAAGCTCTTTTATTTTGTAATCAATATATACAAATCAAAATACTTAAAAGAAACGTGAAAGATGTCTCACATAAACCATCTACACGTGTGCCTAGCATACGTGCAACTTTTTTATTTATCTTTTTTTTTAACAACTAGGGAAATATAATGGATACATTTTTTTCATGATAAAATTTTAATATTGCGAATAAAAAAATAACATGAAATATTTCCCATATAACAAATAACATAAAAACTATCACGAAACATTCCACAATATAAAAACAAATATTACATAAAAAACAAACTTTCTAGAAAAAGTACACAAAAATCACAGATTACATGAAAAAAAATTATTACAAAAATATTCAAGAAAAATTTATTCTAAAAATTGCCATATACTTCTTTTATTTTTCTTGAATTCTAGAAAAATAAAATTTCTAGGCAAGGTGATATATCGCTTTTGGGTATTACCCTGACTTCTAATCTCTCTTAGCACAAGCACATTACAAATATTGTTTCCTCTGCTTCTAAAAACCTTGGTGTTCTCTTTTGCTCTCAGTATTACTTTTCTTCCAGCCGGCTGTTCACTCTGTATAAATCGCAAATCCACCCTATCATGGAATATTGTTCCAACATCTAGGGCCTTGCCCCCAAAACCACTCTCAGGCTTCTAGATTCCATCCAGAAGAGGGCAGTTAGGTTAATTAATGACTCATCTCTAACAGAGTCTCTCCACTTGTCTCATAGATGTACTTTTTCTGCTGCATGCCTTCATGACAATTCATGGTGTATTCAATAGTAAGAAAAAGTGCAGTGGGACATGCTGTATGAAGTAATGAAATTTTTGGATATGGCGTACACATGGTAAGAATATACCGAGTTCCTTGACATAACGTGGTTCACAATGCCCTCCACATAAACACTACTCGGACTCACTCCAATCACTATCTGGCAGAGTAGAGGTAGCAAGATATACACTAGCTGATCCGGAAGCCACCTGGAGAGTTCCCAATAGGTTCGGTCCGGTGTACTACTAACTAGTGGCCTGCCGGCGAACACTGTTTTAGAGCTGTACCCTCGAAATGTAAGGAATATTGCATGTTACTGTGATGTTCATCATAACCTCAAAAGTCATCAGTCATACTGCATGATGGAAGAGATGGGGAAGGGTTGACTGGAACTTAGCTCTGGAGACTATACATGGGTTCCACCACTTCAAACCTCCAATAAGCAAAATGGTGGTATTGCACCGGTTGATGAGAGTCATCTACCACCTAGTATTGCCTGGTGTGGACTCCACACCTTGACACCTGCATGCGTTTGTTCACACCTGGGTGGTCACCGACAGTGTGCTTGTGCATGGAGGTTATACCCAGGATTACTAAGAGTTCCACCATCATGAAGGTGCAGGCAGAGGATTTGGCTGTCACAGACCGTCCGGACTTCTCCGAAATTGGGTCCACTTGAATGTCACCCGAATATCAGTTCCATCAGCATTTTAGACTCCCAGGTAGCAAGTACAGCTTGTCTGGCATATCTGAGAGAATGTCTGTGGCAACCTCAAGGTTTTTGTCTATCAGCAACCAAAACTACAGCCATTTACTTTTGTAAAAACATCAGCTACATCCAGAACCCGAATTATCATTGGGAAATCAACCGATATCAATTAACTGCAATATCCGATTCTTGGGCATGACGTTTGACATCAAACTGACATTCCAAAAACATGAACTGTTGTATGAAAAAGCTGAATATCCTGAAAGTCATCACTATGCTCTTCTCCATCTGTACCGAGCTATAATCAGATCTCAATTAGATTATGGTGCTCCAGTTTATGACTCCGCTTGAAAGACTCTGCTAGCGTGTTTCAACACAGAACAACATAGCACACTTAGGATTGTTCTTGGAGCATTCAGGACTTCGCTAGTCCAAAGCTTTTATATAGAATCCAATGAACCCCCACTCCACCTTTGGAGAAAGATGCTGCTCCTCAACTATGCGGGGCACCTACGTAGCCAGGTGGGAAGGAGCAGCAGTGCGTAGCACACACTTCTTGATTAGACCGTCACCACCAAATATGGAGGATGCGGAAAGGTCAGGGAATGACCACCGCATATCCCGGAGCAATATGGCCTTAGTTGCTAATGCTCCTAAAAACCAAATAACAAACAGACAATCAACTATGCGGTTAAAATAAATAGCCTTCCGTCACATCCTATCTGGTCACACCTCTGTGAGCCTCAATGGATAAACCTTTTTAGGAATAAATCTCGAGCAAACAAACATACAGGAATCCACCTACAAGAACTAATTCAGCAGTGGAATATGCATTTGACCAATTCTCATCAAGATGGAGAAATCATGCAACCTCCATGGAAAGCATGCATATCTCCTTGTGATGTTTACTTCCAATGTTGGGGGAAACACTCCTTGAACAATCAACCTTTTCAGAAACTACATGCAGCCCACTTCTTGTTCAAATGCACAAACTCTGCAAATTTATACAGACTGCTCCAAAAGTGACACAGCTGTGGGAGCTACTGTGGTTCTACCAAAATTAACAGTCTCTGTCAATTGCCATGGAGGGCTGTCATTGCAGAGACACTATGCCATTAATATGGGTTTGACCTTGATTGCTAATAACTCCACTCTGAAGACAATAATCTATACAGACTGAGTGCAGTGACAGCCCTCCATGGCAAATCTTGCTCTCCACATTCATTTATAAATCAAATAACTAAAAAAAAAAAAAAAAAAAAAAAAATTGGATCTTCATAACAATAGGCAGAGTGTCACTTTTTGTTGGTTCCCAGGGCACATTGGAATACCACGAAATGAGCATGTAGATAAAGTAGCAAGAAATCCTACTGACAATAACAAATCCAGATTCCTTACACAGACTATAAAATAATCATATGCCGAATATGCAGTGCAAAAATGGAGAGAAATTTGGCATAACTAGTTAAATAAGTTACGAATTATAAAACAGAATCCAGTTTCCACTCAAACATGACATGAAGAGGTTGTGCTTGCCAGAGCACATATTGGACATACCAACCTTATGCATCGAGGCACCTCCGTAGCCAGGTGGGAAGGAGCAGCAGTGCGTAGCATACGCTTCTTGATTAAACTGGGGTTCGAGCCCGTCACCACCAAATACGGAGAATGCGGAAAGGTCAGGGAATGACCACCGCATATTCCCGGAGCAATATGGCCTTAGTTGCTAATGCTCCAAAAAACCAAATAACAACAACAACAACCTTATGCATCTCTATTTACTGCAAGGAAATAATCCCCCACTATGTGTGAACTGTGATTCACCACTAACTGTTAAATATATTCTTGAAGAGTGCAATCATTATCAATCTGCCAGATCCACATTGTTCCGATCCCTCTGTAACTTCAAAGAGTCTCTTCAACTAAGACATTATTGGAGACAATTCCAATTTATCTGAATTTTTCCACTCTCTAAAACATATTAATATATATTTATATATGCTCTTATAAACTTTTTTTTACTAAACTGTTTAGTACCTCTCCACAGGAACAGGTACAATTTGGCCATAGTAGCCCTTGCACCAAAAAAACCAACAAGAACAACAGCTTGATGTATCAGAGGAGGATTTCGTACAAGAACTAAAAGATCAAAATATAGCGAACGTTAAAAGAATAGTTATAAGAAAAGACACGCTGCTTGTTCATACTCACACAGTCAGCTTCACTTTTAAAACATGGAATTGTGTCAACAACAATAAAAGTTGGGTACCTGAATTGACAGGTTT
Source organism: Mastigoproctus giganteus (assembly GCF_048544385.1). Taxonomy (NCBI): domain Eukaryota; kingdom Metazoa; phylum Arthropoda; class Arachnida; order Uropygi; family Thelyphonidae; genus Mastigoproctus; species Mastigoproctus giganteus. The sequence goes on along the minus strand of NC_143582.1, from coordinate 113,197,985 downwards.
GACCACATGTTTCTAACCCAGTCAAATATTTTTATTGTGAAAAATATTGTCACTCTGAAACAAGCCTGCAGAGCTGTAGCACCCTGTGCTTCATGTTGATCTAAAGAACACATCCGCAAAAGTTGTTCTTCTGAAACCCCACATTCTCCAAACTGCCAAGGTAAACATGCAGCCTTTTCAAAGGACTGCATCCACCGGAAATGACTGAAAAAAAATCAGTAATGTAAAGTCGAGCCTAAAGTCTCAGAGCAAGGAGCATTCCTTGTTACCTGGTACAGTATATGCACCAGTTGATGAAAAGCTAAGTTTTGTATCAATGCAGACTGACTGTTCAGTGTCTTCTAATACTTTGCACATGATTGCTACTCTCCTCATCAAAAGAACAACCTTTCCAGCAACATGCCACAAATGATACTTCCAGATAAAAATTCTACTCAATAACCAACTAGAAACTCTTAAGGAGGTGAAAGGGTCAGATATTCGTAATACTGGTGTGATGGATAGTGATGAGAACTCATATCAAGATGATGTAATCGTTGAAATTCATCCTATGAGTGAGATAGACCCTGGAAGGCCTTTATTCCTAAAAAAAGAGAAAAAAAAGTCTACAGGCACAAGCAAAGCTCTTCTTATAAGCAAACTTATAAGCAAACTCTTCTTCTAATATACGTGGTCTCAATTCTAATCTCAACGATGTCCATTTCCACTTGCAGTCTGCCAAACCCCATGTACTATTTCTGACAGAATCTCAGTTATCGGTTGATTCATCTACTGCTCATCTCAGATGCCCAAATTATTCGCTGTATGATTCCTTTCGCCTCAAAGGTGGTACTTGTGCATATGTCCGTTCTGATATTCCCTGTCAAAGACTTGGCAATTTGGAATCTCCTCTCTTTGATCTTCTCTGGCTTAAAATCTCTCTACCTCATTGTGTCAAATTCATCTGTTGTCTGTACCGTTCTCCCAACTCCACTAATCACTTGGAGCTCTTTGACTTCCTCTCTTTGCAACTTGACTTTCTCCAGTCCAACTTTCCTAACAGTGAAGTAATTTTCCTTTGTGATTTTAATGTTCACAACTCCAGTTGGCTTCCGTTTTCTAGTCACACCGACCCAGCAGGTCGAGATGCTGAGGCTTTTGCAATTACTAATGACCTAGCACAGATAGTTCATTTACCTACAAGACTACCGGACAATCCTAATCATACAGCAAATACGCTTGATCTTTTTCTCACAAACAACCCTTCTAAGTACACGGTCGAAGTGAGAGGTCCTTTAGGCACTTCAGATCACAACTTGGTGATTGTCTCTTCTCCAATGGAACCTTTATCTCATGGCTATTCCCAACCACGTGTTGTTTGGCATTACAAGAATGCAAAATGGGATGACCTGCGAGACTTCTTTTCTTCTTTTCCTTGGTCGGATTACTGTTTCAAAACTTCTGATGTCAGTGTTTGCTCAGATCGTGTCAGTGAAATTATTCTTGCAGGAATGGAATCCCTTATCCCACACTCCACTTTAAAATCTTGTCCTTTATCTAAACCTTGGTTTTCCAATAAATGTGCTAAGGCTGTCCAAGAGAAGAATGTTGCATATCGTAATTGGCTTGTTTCTAATTCTTCAGTTTCATTTTCTGCCTATGCCAAAGCTCGCAACAGTTGTAAAGCAGTTATTAAACAGTCCAAACTAGAGTTTGAACAGGCTAAGAGTAGAAAACTTGCTTCTTGCCCTAATGGTAGCCGAGCATTCTGGTCTCTTGCCAAAGCTATTGGCTGCAACTTTTGCCCATCTTTGCTTCCACCTCTGTCCAAACCAGATGGTTCTGTTGTCACTTCAGCCAATGATAAAGCTGACCTGCTAGCATCCCATTTTTCTTCCAGCTCATGTATTAATGATCTTGGTAAAACACCTCCCACCATTCCCAACACCCTCCATTCAATGCCTCCTGTGGTCTTCCGTCAAAAGGATATCAGAAGGATTTTGATGAATCTTGATGCTAAGAAAGCTCCAGGTCCTGATGGTATTTCTCCACTTGTTTTCAAAACCTGTGCTCCTGAACTTACTCCTATTCTTTGCCGCCTTTTTTCACTTTCTTATTCCAAAGGTGTTTTTCCTTCTGCTTGGAAATTTGCTCATATCCAGCCAGTTCCTAAAAAGGGTGACAAATCCCTCCCATCCAATTATCGTTCCCATTGCAATTACTTCTACTCTTTCTAAAGTAATGGAGAAATCAATTAACCGCCAACTCTTAAACTACCTAGAAACCTTCCGTCTGATCAACGATCACCAGTATGGATTCCGTCAGTGTCGATCCATTGGAGATATTCTGGCTTATGTTACCCATTTATGGACTAATTCAATGGAAAGGTTCGGTGAAACACAAGTAGTTGCTCTTGACATCTCAAAGGCTTTTGATCGTGTTTGGCATAAAGGTCTTCTAAACAAGCTTCCATCTTATGGTTTGCCAATTGTTTTTAGTAATTGGTTATCCAGTTTTCTCTCTGATCGCTCACTGAGGGTGATGGTAGATGGCTCTCTGTCTTCTAACTTCTCCACTAATGCCGGTGTTCCCCAAGGTTCAGTTCTTTTCCCCACTCTTTTCCTCTTGTATATCAATGACCTTCTTTCATTGACTGGAAATCCTATCCATAGTTTTGCCGATGATAGCACATTGCATTCAACTTTCCATTTTGAGAAACCTTGTCCTGCTCAATCAGCTTCAACTTCTCGAAAATCTGCTACCAATTCCTTAAATGCCGATCTTCAGGTAATTCTCCAGTGGGGCAAAGACAACTTAGTTGATTTCAACCCTTCTAAAACTGAGTCTTGTCTTATATCTCGCAAAAAGGATTCTTCTGCTCCTATGCTTATCTTTAGTGACACTCCGATTTCTAGGCAAAATGATATATCTCTTTTGGGGATTACCCTGACTTCTAATCTCTCTTGGCACAAGCACATTACAAATATTGCTTCCTCTGCATCTAAAAAACTTGGTTTTCTCTTTCGCTCTCGTCGTTACTTTTCTTCCAAACAGCTGCTCACTCTGTATAAATCGCAAATCTGCCCTGCCATGGAATATTGTTCCCACATCTGGGGTGGTGCCCCCAAAACCTCTCTCAGGCTTCTTGATTCTATTCAGAAGAAGGCAGTTAGGTTAATTAACGATTCATCTCTAACAGAGTCTCTCCACTCGCTTTCTCATAGACGTACTGTTTCTGCTGCATGCCTCTTCTACAGATACTTCCATGGGCACTGTTCTTCTGAATTTGCTTCTATAATTCCTGCTCTCTCTTTCAAAACAGTCCGAACACGTGCCGCCACTAGCCAACATCCATTTACTGTCCAACTTCAAACCCACAGAACCAACTTTTCATCTTCCTCATTTATTGATTCAACTGCCGTTTTTTGGAACAACCTTCCTTCATACGTATTTCCTGAAAATTACAATCTACAGAAGTTCAAGTCCAATGTCAACAAATATCTTCTTTCGTCTTCCTAACCTCAAACCCAAGCACGGTACTGAGTACTATAGGTTCTAATACCCCTCGTGTTTGGGGTTCATATAAAAAAAAAAAAAAAAAAACAGACCAGATAAGTGATAAACAGTGCACACACTAATTTATTGGAATTGTGGACTTAAACTAATCTAGAAAATGTGTATAGCCTGTTAGGCAAATAAATGCTAGCTGTTTTTTTTTTGTCTTCAAGAAACAAATCGGACCAATCCAGTATTTCTGTCAATTAAACATTACATCATGTACAGAAAATACAGGCACCCCTGTAAGATAGCATATGTAGGAGTTTCACTGTTAGTGAATTCTTTATCTTCTAGACCTGACCCACTAGTAACATCTTTGGAGGCAGTTGCCACGTGTTACTGTAGATTAGAAATAACTGTTTTTTTATTATTTTTTTAAAAATTATTTATTTATTTATTAGGGTCACCCGGAAAGTTATTTCATCTACCCATGTGTATTGTGTCTGTAAATGCATGTATTCTCTGGTTGATTTGCCTGCTTTGCTGCCGAAAATCCCCTGGTTCCAGGGGAAGGGGACCTTGCTATTTACGCCTGAGACCGACTAACTCAGCCAAAGAGTGAAAACAGCCCACAAAAACTTCCTCACATCTTCAGCGAGATTTGAACCTGGGCCTTTTCCACCCAATGTGTGGAGGAGAGGATGGTGGTGATACTACTGCTACCCGGACAGACTAGATTTGAAATAAAAATTCTCTCCCCCCCCCCCCCAAATCATAATTGTACTCTTGCTGAATATGTGATTTATTCAGCAAGTTACCTGTCTCTATTTTTATCATGGGTGACTGGAACACTCACCACTCACTATGGCAGAGGTCGGCAACCTTTTTTGAGTGAAGAGCCATTTTTGGTTTTATAAAAAAATAGTTAAAGAGCTGCAGTTGCATGTTCAAAGAGCTGCATGTGGCTCATGAGCCTCAGGTTGGCAACCCCTGCACTATGGGGTTCCCTAAACCTAGACAAAAGAAGACAGTTAATAGAAAAATATTACTCGACATTGCTAAACAGTTGTGCTTACACTTGTGCATTTGCCATCTAGATCCCGTTCAGCAATTGACCTTTCATTATGGTCCCCAACCTTATTTTCTCTTGCAGAATGGACAGTTGTTGGCAGCCCTCTTAGTAATGATCACTTCCTGGATCTGTAAACTGTGGACAAACTCTCCTCCTCAAACCGACAAACAAACAGCCTGAAAATTTGACAAAGCAAATTGGATAAACTATCAAAAGTATCACATTTAGATATATTGTTATCTTGTTACACAACAGATAATGGCAGCTGCAGATTCTATACCTGTTGTCCAGTAAAATTCGGCCCCATCCTAGTGTTGGAATGAAGCATTGTAGTTAATGCAAGGGAAGAAAGAAATAAATATATGTTTGGTAAACATCCAACTCTGCTAATTTCATACAGTTTAAGAGAGCAAATACTAGAACTCATCACATACAAGAATAAGTAAAAAAGAAGCATGGGCTTGTCATGTTACTACTATAAATAGATTCACAGATATATCCTCAATCTCGAACAAAATTAAAAGAATCAGTGGTAAATGGTTGATGGCTCTCATGAACCGGTGCAATGCCACTGCTTTGCTTATTGCAGGCTTGAAGTCGTAAAACCCACTTTTAATTTCTAGCACAAAGTTTCCAGCACCCCCTCCCCACTTCTCCTTCAACCCATGCATGGTACTAAGTACTGTAGGTTTTGATACCGTTCGTGTTTGGGGTTTTTATTAAAAAAAACCTTCCCATAAGCACTCGGTTACTACAGGTGAATGGAGTAGAAGTTTTTGATGCTCATGACAACACTAATGCTCTAGATGCATCATTTGTGTCACTGTCAGCTATGCTTACGAACAAGTCTTTTGACTGGCTCGAAAGCATCATTATTAGCCATTTTCAATCCACTGAGTGATGAAGGTCTCTACAGCAACTTTACAGTTCCTCCTGTTTTGTGCAATGGCCATCCATTTACTACCCATGAACCCTTGAATTTCATCTGTCCATCTGCGTTATTGTCTTCCAGGTTTTCTTTTCTCTCGTGGGTACCATCCTGTTATTTCCTTAGTCCATCTGTCATGTCTTCGAGCTATGTGTCCTGCCCAAGACCATTTCAGTCCTTTTGTTTTGCAACCTGTTCCATTTGTTTCTCTTCTTATATAGCAGGTCTGATTCCTAATATAATTTGTTCCATTCTTCGCTGTGTAGTTTTTCAGCTTCTTTTCCATTCTTTTGGTGAGTGCCCAAGTTTCACTTCCATAAGTCATGGTGGAGTATATATTGTTTCATTATTTTACATTTCAGACAAATTGGGATATTGCTCCTCAGTATGTGACTATATTTCCTGAATGCTATCCATCTGAAATTTGTTCTTCTCTTGCCTTCTAGCCATTTATCATTATTACAGCTAATGACTTGTCCCAGATAAGTACAGGCAGTTTTCGCTTGACGAGTTCCTGGGTTTACGAGTTTTTTTCCCCAATTATCAAGTATCAACAAAATTGAAAATATAAGCTATATTTTCTATAAATATAAATAGAAGCTATACAGTACAGTGTACTTCTATTTATAGCTTATATAAATATAAGCTATAAATAGAAGCTATACAATACAGTGTACCCCGCTTTACGATATTAATCAGTTCATTAAAATATTGTAATGTGAACCCAATAACACATTGTTTTTTGGTAATTCGTTTCAAGATCATGGAAGTTGAAATTTTGGCTGTATAACTAAGCTATTTATCTCTCTAAAATGTCATTTTTAAGGTCCTGAGTATGACCTTAATGCCATATAAAAGGTCGTGAGCGTGATTTCTAAATTGTATTAGTTACCAATTCAAATCATTAAAATTCACTACACTTTCATCATTATCATATGTTGATTTATAAGAATTTTAAACACCTTTGTGATATTTTTCTAAAGCACATTTCTGGAGGTCACGACCATAAAACAATAAAAACAATTTGCACTTTCCAGTTTATTGGGCTTTTCTGTTATTGCAAGCAATTATAAACAGGTAGTAAACTTGATGTTATTGCATTTGTGATAATACTGATAACTGGAATTGTGTGTTTTTTTACGTTATTATGGTGAAACATGTTTCCCCTTTACTGAAATCTTCAATCATATAAAAAAATTTCAGAATCTTCTCTTCATTCTTTTTTTTTTTTAAGCTTCATAAACTTGTTACTCCACGTGAATCATGTTAGTTGCAATTTGTGTGTGCCGTTAAATAATGCTTATGCATGCAATCGTGAAATTTATTAAATTTATTAAACGAAGATTATCTTGGAAACAAACGCCTCTTGAAACATTTCTGAAGAAAATGACTCCTTGTGCAACAAACCAACGAGTGCCGAGCCAATAATGAGTGATAAACGAGTGTGCATTTAGTCGATGATGATGAAGAATAGACATTCTTTAACATTTGTAAATTGTAAATAATTTTTTTATTATTATAATTTGCTTGATTTTTCTGGTTACTTTTTCATTTCTTTCGACAAATCAATCATTGTTTAAACATAAGCTAATTAGCTAACTAATTTCATTGTTGGGAACGTAACCCCTATTTTTAACCTTATGTCTATGGGAAATTAATTCCCGCTTTACGAGTGCGCACTAGGAACGAATTAACTCTTAAAGTCGAGAACTACCTGTATATGAATCCACCTTTTCAATTACTGCTCCTTCAATCATTATATTCCTTTCTGTGACATACATGTTCATCATTACTTCTTTGTTTTAGTCATATTCATCTTTAGTCTGAAATCCTTATTAACTCTGCATAACTGATTTGGATTTTCCTCTAATTCTTTATGATTGTGGCTTATGATCACAATGTTCTCTGCAAATCATAAATGATTTAGGTACTCTCCATTCACATTGACTCCTTTCTGCAACCAGTCCAATCTTCCGAAAGCTTCAAGGGCAGCAGTAAACAACTTCGGAGATTTTGTGCCTCATTGTTGAACTCCTTTCTCAATCTTAAATTTGCTACTGCCTTTGCCAAGTCTAATAAAGGAGGTAGCATTCTCATATATTTTCTTCAAAATTATAATGTATGGGGTGTTAATGCTTTGTCTTTCCCGTGCCCAGAATGCCTTCTCATAATCCACAAATGGCAGGCATAATGGTGTTTTATATTCGTTTCCTTTCTCCATTAGCTCTGATATTATATGAAGGTGATCCCTAGTTAAGAATCCTGTCTTAAAGCCAGCTTGCTCTTCCAGTTGATTCTAATCTGTTAGTAATGACCCTTGTGAACAACTTGTAGATGACAAGTTGTTCACAAGGGACAACAAGCTAATTAATCCATAATTTCCAATTTCTGATTTGTCACTGTTCTTATGCAGCAAAATTGTGACTGGGTTATTTCGCTCCTTAGGGGTCATGCTAATGTATTTTGTGAAGAGTCTTGCCAGTTTCTGTGTCATGTCTCTTTCTCCTAATTTTAGCAACTCTATAGTAACTTCAACTTCACCTGGGGCTTTTTGATTCTTCCTTTTCTTCATTGTATGTTTTACTTCATCAGGAAGGATATCGGGTATGTTTCATGTGTTGCTAATTTGTGATCTATCTTCCCTACTGCTGGCATCATTTCCTTGCTCCTTATTAGCATTAGTAGAGGCATATGATGCAAGAAAGCAAGTTATGCAGCATCAGCCAAAAAAAAAAAAAAAAAAATTCCAGTTCACCCCTCCATTCATTCGAAATATCTGTCCAGCTGAGCCTTGAATTTATTTAGGCTATCAACTTCCACAACAAGGGATGGAAGTCTGATCCACCAACCAACTACCTGCTGGCTAAAGGCAAATTTCCGCACATCTATCCTACATCTGTCTTTCCTCAATTTGAATTTATGCCCTCTCAGGTGATTATTCTGAGCAAGAGGAAGAATCCCATTAGCATTGAGCATGCTCAAACCATTCAAGGCTTTATACACCTCTATCAGATCACCTCGCCGGTGTCTTGTCTCCAGACACTGTAATTTGCAAAACTTAAGCCTTTCTTCATAAGTGCAACCCTTTGTTCCATTCACTGATCTTGTTGCCCTTCTCTGCACTTGTTCCAGCAGCTCTACATCCTTCTTGAAATGAGGCCTCCAGACCTGTATACAGTACTCATGGTGTGGCCTGACCATTGCCTTATACAAGGGAATAATCACCTCCTTATCCCTGCTAGAAAAATTCCTGTATATTATTGACAAGACACCATGAGCTACTCTTGCAGCCCGTCTGCACTGCTCAGAGAACTTCATATCTGCCTGCACAATTACCCCCAGGTCCTTTTCATTCTGTACCACTGTCAGTGTAGTACCACAGAGTTGATACATTGCTCTGGGGTTGCTGTTTCCCATATGTAGTACTTTACATTTGTCAATATTAAACTTCATTTGCCACCTCTCAGCCCATCTGCTCAACCTTTCCAGGTCCTGTTGCAGCAGCATAGCATCAGTAGTGTCCTTCACAACCCTCCCAACCTTTGTATCGTCTGCATACTTAGACATTAAGCATGATATACCATCATCAGTATTATTTATAAATACAGAAAACAACAATGGACCCAACACTGAACCCTGAGGGACTCCACTAATAACATTAATCCACGATGAGCAGTGTCCATTGATTACCACTCTCTGTCTTCTCCCCCTCAACCACCCCTTTATCCATAGCAGCAATTTGCCTCCAATGCCACACTGCTCCAGTTTGTGCAGCAGTCTTCCACGTGCAACAGTATCAAAAGCCTTTCTAAGATCCAAGTATATAATATCAAAGTTATTCCCTGCATCCAGCTGTTTTGTGACTGCATCATGGTATCCAATCAAATTGGACAGGCAAGACTTCCCCTTAACAAAACCATGCTGTGTCTGAGCTATAATTGAAGTCTTGTCTAGATGATCCTGCAGTGCTTCTTTAACCAATGCCTCCATTAATTTTCCAGGAACAGAAGTTAAACTCACTGGTCTATAATTACTTGTGTCAGCCTTTGATCCTCCTTTGTGAATTGGGGTCACATTTGCACATCTCCAGTCTATGGGTACCTCCCCTGGTACCCAGTCTATGGGTACCAGGGGGAGTATATATATATAATACTTTATAGTAGTCTTCTGCTATTTGAATGGCTTCTCTGGTATTTATAAGTACACCATCGCTATTCTTCAGTTTCAGTATTATTTGTCTTTCTGTATTACTTCTCGTGGCTGCTGATTTAAGTCCTTTGTTTTCCCTTAATGCTTGTTCTACTTTTCTCATGTTAAATCTTATGTTCCTCTCTGACTCTCTAATGTCTGCATAACTCAGTATACTCAATTTTGTCCTTGTTGGTGTTTATCTTACTCTTCATTTGTCATCTTCAGTTCATCATGACAAGCGTTTCTTGACTAATGTTTTTCTTTTTTGGATTTCTTTTTTATATTGTAAAAAAGAAATCCAAAGGGTCTCCTCTTGGTGTACAGCTGATGTGCACTTGATTCATTTCTTCTTCTTGTTTCAGCCAATCTGATGATATTGCAATTCACATTTTCTAATTCCTTTTCCAGCTGTAATACCCTCTCTTCACCGATGAGCGATCTTACATGGCAGCCTGATAATACCCAGAGATTCTTAGCACCCTCTTCCACTCTGATCCTCTTGCTGCCATAAGAGGGAGATTGAAAGCTGCTGAGGACTGATGGCCATTTGTTATGTCGTATTGCCTTAAAGTACTGGAGGGTTTGGTCTTTTCCTCTTCACGCTGACCAGGCGTTTTGAAAGACGCCTGGTCAGTGTGAAGAGATGGCAATGTTATGTCATGTTATGTCACTTTGGCAATGAACATGTAGACCATGTTTGTTGTAGTTCGTTATTATTCCATATTAAAAAATTGTGCTGCAAGCACAATTTTTTAATATGGAATAATAAATTCCCTTAATGGAATTTATTATTCAATGATTGTACGTCTAAGTGAGGACTCCCTAACTGCACTTCTACACCTATATAACAGAATTTTTTCAGAGAGCCATTATCCTACTAGCCAGTGCCATTCTTATTTGTTAGCCTTCACAGTTAGGTAAAATCGTACTTTCCCATAAAAATTATTAGCCTAATACCCTAGTTAGTTTAGGGAAAACAGTGAAAAAAGATATTCAACACCAGACTGTGGTTTCTAGAGACAAGTGTATCAAGTCCAAATCAGTATGACTTCCAAAAGAGTAGGTCAGTGCTGGATCTTGCATTTAAAGTTGAGGCAAATATTCATCACATAATATTCATAAATGTACAGGAGAGCGTAGAATAAAAACATACCTGAAATGATCTATTAGTCAAAAAGTTACAGATAAAGTTCAGGAAATTACCTTAAAGGCCCAAGTGTGTTCATTTCTGAGGAAGGCATCCTCAAGAATGAACATTTTTATATTATTATTATTATTATTATTAGCCACATGGCACAAGGAAGCCTGAGGCTTATGCTGCAACAGCCAAAAAGAATTTCTAATTTACCCTGAGAGAGAGAGAATATCAGAAGTAGAAGGGAATCATCAAGAAAGAGAAGAATTGTGATATCCAGCTCAGGACTCTGGGTGTGCCAAATCCATACTACCCAGATGTGAGCACCTGCATTTAGTCATGTTATGTCTGGACATTGAAACACTTTTGATAAAATGTGGTGATATGGGATCCTTCAAGATATACAGCAGGCCCCCATTATAACGCGGTTCGCTTTACGCTGATTCGCTATAACGCTGTTCTTATATTATAACCCGTATCTGACTCTAACGCTGTCACAGATCACTATAACGCTCTTTTACAGATTGCACTTGTGGCATATTTAACGAAATCATTTCATTTGATGGAGTCGATAGCTTGAAAATGAATTGCAAAACAGCATTAAAACGTTTCCCAGGCTGAACTTGAGAAATTTTCCCACGCTCAGTGAAATTTTCCCGCACGCTAATTTAATTGCATTACAGTGACCTTTTACGTAGTTCCGAGATCAACATTTTAATAAATTATCAAGTATATTGCTTGTAATATTTGCGTTATATGCATTTATCCAAAGACTAATCATCACTCAGTACAGTATTAGACATCGTGCGTAACGGATAGTTTATTGAACATTGTTTCATAATTAATGCAACCAACGCAGTTACATTTTCGAAGAGTTAATAATGGCCAATAAGAATGAAAAAGCAACAACGTTTGGGTGCAGTACGAAGACTATATATAAATGTAAGAAAAAGACTGAATTTGAAAATCAAATTAGATGTTTTAAAGCAAATCGATTCCGGTCAGCAACATGCGGATGTGTGCCATAATTTAGGACTTGCAAGTTTAACTGTAAGAACAATTATAAAAAAATAAAGAATTAATTTTAGCAGCAGGAAAGATAGCTGTTCCACTGCAAGCAACTAGGGCGAGCTGACTATTAGTATTGAAATGGAAAGACTTTAACTAATTTTATTGAAGATAATATCCAATGCAGAATTCGGTTAAGTTAAATATTATAAAAGAGAGAGAGAGAGAGAGAGAGAGAGAGAGATATTAACCAGTATGATGATCTGAAGAAAACTCACCTAAAAAAAAAAAAAAAAAAATGTGGATCCATTTAAAACTGGTAAGGGCTGGTTGAATAGATTTAAAATCCAGGGAAAAGCCGCAAGTGCAGATGAAGGAGCCGAAACTTTCAAAAAAACTTGTTAAAATTATTGAAGAGGGGTATTATGTGTTATACTTCTCAACAAGTTTTTAACATAGATGAAGCAGGACTTTTGTGGAAACGAATGCCTAAAAGAAGTTTCATATTGAAAGAAGAAAAAAACATGCCAGGTTTCAAAGCGGCGAAGGATCGGTTGACTTTATTGTTGAGTGGTAACGCTGCGGGGATTTAAAATTAATACCCCTTTTAGTTTATTTGGAAAAGGACCAAAGTGCAACCCAAAATCGACACATTTTTAATGATTAAATTCATCAATTAAATTAAATCAATTTAGATCAATTAAATTCATGATTTTAATTGGAATTTTAAGTTTAATTTTGATACGCAAGTAGTTACCACATAATTATGTACGTATGTAATGCAGAATATTTTATATGTACAAATATTTGAATATTAAATATTTTGACTGACATTTGTGCATCTTTTCACTGCCATTTATTATTGATTAGGAAATATCCTATGGCACCGACCGCAACTCACAAATACATATGTTACCTTATGGGAATGTGGCGCTCGCTTAGTGCTCTGTTTTTCCGGAACGAATTATCAGCATAATTTGTTTCATACACAGGTGACCCCTGTCACCTGTGTATGAATTGGGCCTTCAATGTAATGTAATGGCCTTCAATGTAATCTTCTGAACTTTATCTGTAACTTTTTGACTAATAGATCATTTCAGGTACGTTTTTATTCTACGCTCTCCTGTACATTTATGCAAGATGGAGTTCCTCAAGGCTCCGTGTTAAGTGCCATCTTCTCCATCAGGATCAGTCAGTTGTATAACTAATTGCATACCTGAGACAGTTGAAATATATCTTTTTTTTTGCAGATAACCTTGCTATTTTCTGTCATTTTCAAAATATCCATCTAATTGAAAGGTGACTACAAGGAAGAATCATAAACAGATTAATTTATTGTGCTAAAAATAATGGTTATAGATTTTAAAGAAAAAAACCACCACAGTACATTTTTGTTGAAGTGTAATTTACATCCTGAACCAGACCTCCAAAGAGATTCCCATCAAATTACTTTCGAGCAGAGTATCAGATTTTTAGGTCTAATGTGTTTCAGAAAATTAAAATTTCTTGTCCATATCAAACATGTCCACATAGGTTGTCTAAAGAATCACCAAGTATAATTTCTGCTATGGCTTGAGGTGCAGATCATTGCACTCATAAATTTGTATAATTGTCTCTGATCATAATAACATGTAGAATTGGTCATAAGTAAATCATGAACACCATTGTAGAGTCTTTTGTGAAAGCAAAATCCCTTTCCTTTACCTTTGCCAGTTATTATATCTCTGAATAAATTCCAAATTGTTATACTATGATTACTGATCCCCCAGTGGTTCCTTCACATGAAGATTCTTAATGCAGAAGAGTTACTGCTGATAATTAGATCAAGAGTATTACTTTCTTTTGTTGTCTCTCTAGTATGCTTGTGTAGAAAGCAATCATCTAAAATCCAGAAATTTTTGCTACTGTGTGAGTGGCCAGCCACAAGTTTCACTCAATATCTGGAAAGTTAAAATCTCCCATTATGAGATATTCTGATTTATTGGCTGCCCACTCATTGTATGCGTAATTCTTTATTATGCCCATCACATTTGTACTCCTCCCACACTCCTATTCACATTTTTGTCTTCCCAGATGCCTTCATCACACCACACCGACTCAACATTGCACTTCCTTAGACTCAGAGTGCTTCTTAATGAAGAGCATGACTCCTAGTTAGATAGCCTATGTGTCTATATATGAAAAAAAAGGAATAATAATTGCTGGATTTCTCTTGGTCCGATTTTAATGAAATTTCGTGAGGCTTGACAAATTGAGAATTGAGTTAGTGAACGGATGGTCAAAAAAATAATTGCCAGATTTGTATTGATCTGATTAATAACATTCTCTCTGTTAACCATTCATTAGGCTGTTTAATGAGAGAATGCTGTTGGTGTAGCTAATAATTATTAAACAATTACTTACAATAATTGACTTTTAACTGATTGTGTAATTAATGTGAAAATTAAAACACTGAATTGCTGGTAAAGCATTTCAAATTTATGAAAAGGAGAAACTCAAAAAGTTTTGTATTTATTATCCCAAAGTTATTTTTCATGTTCATGAGTAATTTATGTATCTGTGTTAATTTTCTCTAATTGTACTGGTTCAAGTTTCCTGTGTCCATGGCTGTGAAATGTTACAATCATATTTACTATTTCTTGCATATTACAAAAATACTTTATTCATCATCCCACCTGGTAGTGGGAGGTAGTTAAACTTCATCATTAGATGAAGGGGAATTTTAGGTACTATTAAAATAGTGTACCTTCTGGTTTGGAAAGTACACTACAGTAACTCTCCCATATAAAAATTAGGGCTCTAAGAGTTCTTAGAGATCAGAGCAACTATACAACTAAATCTGACTTCTGTTGCAGAAAAAATCTATGAATAAATATGCAATGCTGGCTCACCTTGATAGCAAGCCACAACATAATTTTGTTAAGAGATCTTTTTTGACCATTGTGATAAAATTTTAATAAATAATCATAAAGGAATTGAACACCCAGAGAAACTTTGATATGATTTATCATATTTTCTGGACTGTAAGCTGTACCAGAACTTAAGACACCCCCAAGTTTTAGAAGACATTGTGCAAAAAAATATTTTATTTCATATATCAGAAACATGAATTCACGAATGCTTAATAAACAAAATATCAGTGTAGAACAAATTTACTTGTAGAATCTCCAAAATGTGGTACAATCATACTGATTGAGATGTATAAGGTCTTGAATGGTTTGAGTATGCTCAATGCTGATTGGATTCTTCCTTCCTCTCGCTCAGATTTCCAACCTGAGGGGACATAACTCAAATTGAGGAAAGAGTAGTAGAATAGATGTGCAGAAATTTGCTTTTAGCCAGCAGGTAGTTTATTACTGGAACAAACTTCCATCTGTCATTGTGAAAGTTTATAGCTTAAATAAATTCAAGGAAGAATTGGACAACTTTTGCAGCAAATGGATGGGTGAAATGGGAAGTGTTTTTTTTTTTTTTTTTTTTTTTTGGCTGATGCTGTATAAGCTTGCTTTCTTGCATCATATGCCTCTG
The DNA here is from genome assembly GCF_048544385.1 of Mastigoproctus giganteus. Classification (NCBI taxonomy): domain Eukaryota; kingdom Metazoa; phylum Arthropoda; class Arachnida; order Uropygi; family Thelyphonidae; genus Mastigoproctus; species Mastigoproctus giganteus. The sequence continues at coordinate 113,182,646 of NC_143582.1, read as the reverse complement.
CTAATGCTAATATGGCAGAAGAGGCCCTTGTGCCAAAACCCCCAAACACACAACAGCTACATGTTGCTACATCTTTATTGATCTCTTATTAGGCTTTGTTTGAAATATGGCTCTTCAGTTTTTATGCTGCAGACAGCATATGAAGTGGCTTGATTCCATACACATTGCTCTCCAAATTGCATTTGGGGCTTTTTGAACATTGCTTGTTTTTTATAGAGAAGCCTCTGAACATCCACTTCATCTACAGTGAGAAATTCTGCTACTGAATTATACAGCTAAAATCAGCAGCCTCCCAGAGCATTCCATTTGGCAATACATCATCAAATCCAAGCGAGATAATTTCTACTGCAATAAACCATACCAAAATAAACCATCTGAAATTAGGCTACGAGAATTAAAAGCATTCTGGGGATTAAATGTGAATAATACACTTTATGATACTAGTATGGAAATCCATGGCAAATGCCCCTGATATACATTCATAGCCCTTTTTTTTCCAGCAATGGGCAAAGAACACACCCTCCAGGTTCTATCATCAAGCAATTACATATAGCTTATCTTTACAGCATAGCAGTGTCACTCAAGTGTATACAGATGACTCAAGATGGAGGGAAGATGGTGCAGCTGTAGTTCTGCCAAGTGGTGGCATCTCTCAATAGTTTCCTTTGAAATATGATACTTTTACAGTGGAATTATTTGCTATCTTTACTAGCCTTGGATAATATTAAGCAGTTATATTCTCAGACTCGTATATACTGACTCTTTAAGCACTCTCTGTGCTCTTGGTTCAATTCTTCTCCTAGTCATCCTCCATATCAAAAAATTTGAAAACAGTTAGTAGAGCTTCACATATTTAATCATCCTGTAATGTTTTCTTCGACCCTTGGGCGTTCTGGTTTCCCAGGAAATGAACAGGCTAACGCTGTTGCCAAGAGTTCCTCTATTCTGATCTCACCTTCCTGTAAGATACCTTATGTTGATAATAAAACTGTAGAAGAAATGGTTACTTATTTGGAAAGATCAAATGAACAATAGCCTACTTGAGATAAAAACTGAGCCTAAGAAAGAATAGGAAGGAAGAAGTCATAACCTTCCAAATTATGAATTAGTCATACTCGCCTAACATGTTACTTCTTCACAAAAGATGACCCTTCACACTGCAATACAGGAACTCCCTGGCTTACGTAACACTTGACTTACGAAAATTCGACTTTATTTAAGTTTTTGCTGGCTGGTGCAAACTTAAAAAAATCATGGAAGCATATTTTGCATCCCGTAGGAATAAATGGAGGTATTGTGAAAATATCATAATGTGAACCCGATAACACTTTTTTTTTTTTTTTGTAATTCGTTCCAGGACCTTGAAAGTTGAAATTTTTGCTATATAACTAAGCTAGCTATCTCTCTAAAAGGTCAATTTTTATGATGGAAATTGCATTACACTTTCATTGTTATCATATGTTCCATGATAAGAATCAATTTTGAACGTCTTTGTGATATTTTTCTAAAACACATTTCTGTGGAGGTCACTACCATAAAACAATAAAAACAATTTGCACTTTCTGGTTTATTGGGCTCTTCTGTTAGTGCAATCTATTATAAATAGGTAGTAAACTCGATCTTATTGCATTTGCAATAATACCGATAACTAATTCTGTGGGTTTTTACATTACGTTATTATGGTGAAATGAGTTCCCTTTCACTAAAATCTTCAATCATATAAAAAAAAAAAATAAAATAAATAAAATTTCATAATCTTCTCTTCATTCCTATTTACTTATTACAATGGTAAAGGGAAAGGGATCAACGGAAAGTGCAAGTGCTAGAAATTTAAACAAAATTGATTTAGAAATGAAGATGATTAATTAAGAAGTACGAAGCAGGACAAAATTTGTCATCTATTGCACGGAATTAGGCCTCCCTGCTTCAACAGTGAATACTATTTTAAGGGACTGTGCACATATAAAAGAACATGTTAAAGGATCAACACATTTAAGGTCGACAGTGATCACAAAACAGGGTTCAGGTGCTATATTGAAGATGGAAAAGCGATTAATAATATGGATGGAAAATCAGATTCAGAAGCGAGTGCCCCTGAGTCCAATGGCCATTCAAGCAAAAGCAAGAAGTATTTATGAAGCTATTAAGGGTAAGTATGGCAAATCCCAAGCTAAGTTCGTGACAAGCAATAGGTGGTTTAATAGGTTCAAGCATCGCACTAGTTTCCGAAACATTAAAGTATGCGGTGAAGTCATCAGTGCCGATTCTGCAGCTGCAGAGAAATTTTGTGATGTGTTTGAAAAAACCTGTTCTAAATCTCCACAGCCTAAATCTTCTAAGCCTCAACTTGCAAGACATGCTTATCAGCTGGAGAGTTAATTCTGACAATGATGCTTGAAAGGTAAAACTTACCGACGTTATTCATGTCTCCTCTCGCGTTTTGTAATATTATAATTTTGAAATTTTTGTAATTTTGTACACCTTTGTAATTTTTCCTGCTTTTGAGATAAAAAAAAAAATGAATGAATAATTCTATTTACATGTTCGTCGGACATTTCTTTTTTGCTTCAATCAAATTTAGCATGCATAGTTGCGAGTGCTGCATAAGCAATTATGGAAATTCCGACTTATGTAGAAGTCCGTAGAATGCAACCCTTACGTAAGTCGGGGAGTGGCTGTAAATGTCAGTTCCTTGCTAATAGTAAAATATATCATCTTAGTGTCCATTGCATGTAAAGGATCAGCAAATGGCATTCTCTTCTTGTCTCATGATCAGCCGACATTACATGTGCAAGGGTATGAACAACACACACAAGGAGATATTGATAATCTTTTCATTTTTCTAAAGCTAATTGGCAAATATCACCTTATCTGAAACCTAATGTCAAATAGTATAAATTTCATCTAAGACTTTAATAGGTGCATTTTGGCCTTAGCTGTTGATTTGCCAACAAATCAAACAAACAAACAACAACTTAGATATGTTTGCTAAACAGTAGCTATAATCCATACTATAGTCCTTGCCATCTTCATACTGTGTAAAAATCCAGTGAACCTACTAACTATTGGCATATTGCCTTGACTGGTTGCTTTTCCAGAATTCTAGGAAATACCTTGAAAATTTCAACCTCCTTCATTCTGCACAATTTAGTATTCAAGGAAATAGATTGATGCTGTATATATTAGTAAGAATAGAGAACACCGTCTGGAATGCATTCCTTAGATCAGAACATCAGTAAAGCATATGATTCCTTGGGACGCTATGGAATAGTGTTCATGAATTACAGAACTGTGGATTTTGAGGGCATTTCCCGACCTTTATACAAAACTACTTATAATAAATGCCATTGCAAAACACCACCCAAACCTTATTGTACAGCACTGTTTATAGAAGACCACTGAGCAAAATATGTGCATATCATTAGAGACAATTTCAAGATGCAATAACCAAGGTACGTTTGTGGGCACAAGTCATTGGCATTCAACTTTGTTCCCCAAAAAACAATATACATTTGTTTTTTCCATTAGAGTAAGATCTGGAATTGCAACTTAATAATCAACCAATACAGTTCTTGGAAATCACATTAGACTGCAAACTAATCTTTCTAAAGCAGTAAAAAGAGTTAAGAATGTCCTGTTTAAACATTATTTGCATTCTCTCAGCACCTAAGTGGAGTGATCTCCTTAGCTTGTTATAGTTATATAGAACCTTAATAAGATCCAAATTTGGTTTTGGAGCACCAGTATATAGCTCAGCAATACCAAGTATACTCTGCTCATTTGACCTTATTCATCATAGCACAAGATGACACTGTATATATTAGTAAGAATTAGGAGCATATTGTACTTCTTCAAATACATAGTCTGCTTGCTAAAACACATGAACTCCTCTCTTTATCGGAAGACAACAACTATATTACGCTATGCATATAAAATTACATCTATGCCTGAGCACTGAAACTGGCAAATGGTTTTCATTCCTCAGTAAAACATGCTATACCAGAACTGTCCTACTTCTAATCAACCTTAAGCATGAGAATTCAACTATTAACAGATTAAATCTGACTTTAGATAATGTTGCAGTTATCCCTCCAATTTTCCCTGCTCCTTGGAATGTGACTCCACTGCCATGTAATTTATACCTCTATAAGTGGAGAAATTCTGCACTACACAAAGAAAATTTCTTAGAACTGTGGACTAATTTCCCTGACTATGTTGTAGTACATACAGGTGGGTCAAAGAATAACACCCTGTTGGAATAGTTGAAGTTTTCCTGGATGCCACATTACCCTATCAATTTTGATATGAGTTCAGTATATTTTATGCAGAATTCAAAATAGCCTCCAGCATTCAAAATAGCATACTTTTCTCAGGTTTTCTAGTGCAATCCAAGCCCTGAAAAATATTATGAACATCAACCACCCAGTTTTAAAAGAGATAACCACCTCCTTGAGTACCTTAACTGAACTTGGAAAAAGCACATTCTTCTTTTGGGTTCTCAGACATATGGCAATTCCAGGAAATGAATTAGCTAACAGTGCCGTGAAATCGGCTATCTCGCCACCCAATGACAAAGTCTTGGTGTAGAAAGTTCCACACCAAGACTGTAGATCAATAATTTGTACAAAATGCATGTCTCAGTGGCAGTTTGCCGAAGTCAGCAAAACAACAAGCTTCAAAGTATCAGACCAACCCTCAAAATGTGGCCTTCAAGCTTCAGACTAAATCGACAATTGGAGAGACCCTCCCCCCAAAGTACCATCATCATAACACTCTACTTACAATCAGACATATTGTTCAAATAGGCAAAAATACGTTGTAATCTGTGAAATATGCAAGTCCATGCCAGAATCTCCTCACTCCAGCCACCAATTAAGCCCCATTCACGCTTACTTCACTTTCAAGTAATGAAAGAAATGTTTCAAACATTTGTACTTTTATAAAAATTATTACTAGATCATCATTTTAATCATTTTCTAAAATGATTAAAATCATTTTATAAAACAATATAAGTAAAATGATTGAAGGATCCACCTCCTTCAGATAATTAAAACAAAACTGTTTCTGAATAATAGTTTTACAATTTATATCTGTCTGTAAACTACCTACTACTTACGAGATGTATGGCACACTATGGCCATAGATTTGATGCAGCAAAAAAAAAAAAAAAAAAAAAAATCTGCAAGCAAAGCTGTAGTTGGCAAGGGCCAGCCAAATCCCATGCTGTTGGAAGACTCAGTGATGAGTAATGAAAATGAAGTTGGTGTATCCACACTAGAATGGTAAGAACCCCAGTGTCAGCAAAGTCCTTCTTAAAGGATAGGGATTTCTGACTGTGTCTGTTGAACTGATACTGGCAGAATGAGCATCTGCACACAGGAATACAGAGTGGCACATTGTTATCAAGGTCCCACACCAGGTAGTAGACCCAGTGTCAACAGTATTCCAAAGGGTTGGTTATCTTACCCATTGGAATTTGCATGCTGAAGTTGGAACGAAGGTAGTTTGGAAGTGGGCTGGGATATCATGAAGAATTTAGTGGTGTTTGGAGCACTGAATCTTGAAAGTGGTTGGTGAGAAAGAGATGTTCTTTGTTTTGTGGGAAGCCTCCTGTTCCAGTTGAGAAAACACTTTGCACATTGTAGTGTTGGCAGTCAAACATTGTGGAATCAGGAGTCATCAGAGAGAGAGAGAGAGAGAGAGAGAGAGAGAGAGAGAGAGAGAGAGATGGATGACTTTATAGCAGCCATGCAGTTCAGAGGTGAGGTAGGTGAAGGTCTTAGCAGTGACTATGGCAATTTGCAGCAGGAAATTCTTTGTAGTTCAGCATTTAGTTATTTGGGTTTTTTTTTTTTTTAGGAGCATTAGCAACTAAGGCCATATTGCTCCGGGAATATGCAGTGGTCATTCCCTGACCTTTCCGCATCCTCCGTATTTTGGTGGTGACGGGCTCGAACCCCGGTCTAATCAAGAAGCGTGTGCTACGCACTGCTGCTCCTTCCCACCTGGCTGCGGAGGTGCCAGCATTTAGTGTTAGCATCCCATCTGCTTTTCCAGAGCTGATCAGTTGGCACCTTTCTTTTGGCATATTTATTTTGGGCACTTTTTTTTTTGGCATATATTATTTTGTGCATTTAATTGTCTTTTAAATAGGAAAATGGAATTTTTTTGTAAAAATATAGTTTTTAGCAAAATTATTTATTTATTTGTTTTTTTGAAAATACATGCAGTTTTTGTTAATCCGAAAACTTTTGGGTGCAAGGGGGTGATGGATTAGCTGAAAAATCGATGAAAAATGCTGACTTTTTTCACTTTCACTCAAGTTTTTTTAATTTTTAGAACCTAAAAAAAAAAACAGAAAAAAAAAAGCCTAATTAATAAAAATATGATTTTTGTGATGCACTATATACATTAAATTGGCTCTAAACTATGTATTGAGACATAATAAGGTACTAAAAGAAAAAATTTATCCCCCCAAAAAAAAATTGAAACAAAATGATAAAAATAAGAGCTGTTGGAATGCAATTGTTGTGATTCTCTGCTTTGAACAGTGGATCTCTGTTTGACACTGCACTGCACTGTGTTTGTACACCTCAAGTTATTAAATGGGATATTACTTAAAAATTAGGAATAAACATAAAAAAATTAACCTTAACTTACAGTTCATAGTTCATAAGTTACATATATTGTTGGCTGGTCCCTTCCAAAGGATCATCAGGATCAATGGAATCTTCAATTTTGTTGCATGAAGTCATTAATGTCAGACTGTACCAGAGCTTTCGATCTTCATTCATCAAACTTACATTTCTCCAGTACCAGACACATGAAATCAGCATGATCATACATTGAAGAGTTCCCCACAAACTCAGTGTAGGTATCCAAAGCATGAGCAGCTTCAGCCTAAGCAATATTTGTCTTGGCCACTGTGTCTTCTATGACCAGTTCATCTTCATCATCACTAGCCCCTGCTTATTGGCCTTTTACAGTCTCCACTATAACTTTATCAGTTATAGTGGAGACATCATCTACTAATTTTTCTCTTCCAGGACTTTTACTGCATGCTCCTGACAGGGCACTTTTAATGATGGCAACAAATGGAGCAACATGTTTGGCTCTTCTCTTTTTCTGAAATCCTTCAACATCACCTTCATCATTGCTGCCATCAAAAAACATAGAACCCAGCCAGAGTTCATGACCTGCTCCTCTCTTGATCTGCTCCCAAGTATTAATACTATTGAAAGATTGCACTTTTAATATGAAAACGTTTCTGAAATACAACAACATCCAAGTTCTTATTCACCAATGATTGCACAAATAAATTCCTCTAATGTATTTTAAGATTTTGAGTGATACCCCAGTCCATTGGCTGAATCAGAGATGTTTCATAGGCTGGATGAAAAGCTATAGTAATTCCATTCACCTCAAGAGAATCATCTGACAAATGAGCCCTGCAAGTATCCAAAATGGGAACAGCCTTTGGATCTTGCACCCCCCCCCCTCTAATGCTGATGATCTCTCATGCTGGGAACAAATGAATTCTTAAACCAGTCCTTGAAAATTTAATGGATTAATTTTCTTAATGGACTACAATAAGTATTGCAGTCCATTAAGAAAAGATTAAATATTGGGATCGTTCAAGGAGAATAAATAAATAAATAAGTAATAAATAAAAAATGAGCACGTTAGCTGTCCTGTCATCATCTTTTCTCCATATATATTGGTGCTGCCTCTGCCAATAGAAGGAAAGGGATCAGCCGCAGAGATCTGCTGTTGCCTGAAAGATAGCAAAAATGATGGTAAGCCACCTGGCAGGTGCCCTACTTTTTTTTAATTGCTGAAAATGTTCTGGGCATTTTTGAAGTCTGCTTAAGCAGTGCAAGTATTTCATATTTTCTAAATAGATTGCAGTACTTGATTTATATACTTTTTAAGTTTTCATAAAAAAATTTAAAACATGCTGTTTTTTATGCCTTTTATCTTCAAAACAACAACAAAAAAAATTTTGCTGTTATTTGCAAAAAAAAAAAAAAATAAATAAAATAAAATAAAATAAAACCACATCTTAGATGTAAAACAAAAACATCAGTTTCTTATTCTCTTTCATTTTTAAGTTTAAAATATTGTTAAACTGGAAAATAGTCACTGGTGCAAAATTACAACATGTGCCTGCACATGTATTTCTGCTTATTATGTATGTTATTAATTAAAAGCATATTATATATATTCAATACTGTACTATTAGTTACTTCTATCTCCAGGTTTATTTCAAACTTTATATATGGCATTCTTCAGAGTGCAAAATTTTATACTACAAGCCTTGCTTTCTGCAGTGTAGTGACCACTTTGAGGGAATATTGGGTTTTGTGTTATCAACTTTACTATGTGAAAACAACAAATCTTTCAAAACAACCAGGGTAAGACTGTATATATGTGTATTGAAATAATGGGAAAAGGATAACAAAGAACCTGAAACTAAATAAACACAGTGTCAGTGTTTGTCCATGCCACTCTTCAAGCAAAAAGCCAAATAGTTGCAAAGACTGTTATGGGTCATCTGACAGTTTCTCGCATGCAGTTACTTCCCAAAAACCATTAAAAACTCACTTTCCAAAGTATTTTTTCTGAATATTTTCAAAAACATTTCAGTGAAAGTTTTACTGTAATTAAGAAGGTAGAAAAAAAAATTTAATTTTTAATCATTTAACCATTGGGATAAAGATCGCTGACAAATTAAATAAATGTTTTGCATCTATATTCGCATGTGAAGATATTTTTCGGGATGGGGATACCAGGCCTAATTTGAAGTGGAAATTAAATAATTTTATGATTATGGAGAAGAAAGTAGAGGAGGAATTGCTGAAGCTAAAAGTAAATATGGCACACCTGGGGCTAATGGAATCTATCGGGTTATATTACAGACAGCAGAAAAAGCTGTAAGCACACCTTCGGTTATAATCATGAAAATTTGCGCAGATTCAGGGGAGGATCCTACAAATTGGAGATATGTAAATGTTTACAAGGGTGAAGTGAGTAATTACAAACCTGTAAACTTGATTTCTGTCCAGGAAAAATAACATTCAGTGATTAAAAAAGTAATGTAGGGGTTGCTTTGATAGTAACACAGTTATATGGAAATTGTCACCGATTTGTTAAATGGAGATCTTGTCTGGCCATTGTGATTAACTAGGTAGTAGCTATTAGGTCAGAAAGTGACTGGATTCAAAAAGTTATTTTGCTATCATACACTTAGATTTAACTGCAACCATTGATACTGTCTGTATGAACAACTGCTGTAAAATCAGAGTAGTATGGGAAAAGTTTATTAGAGGTTATTAAAAAAATGATAAAATTGGTTATTAAAAGTATTATCTCATTATTACTCTAGGAAATTGGGATGGTTGAGTAGCCGAAAACAGTGTGGTTACTAATGGCCACTGCTATTCTGGACTAATGTTATTTATAGAGTCCTTCATGGTTTTGTGACAACCTTACTGTTTATAATATTTATTGTTGATACTGATGATGATGTTGCATATCACGTTTTTATGTCTGTGTTAATTGATGATACAAAAGTTAAAAATGACAGTAATTAGCGTTTGCCACTCTAACAAGGCTTATATAAATTAGGCAGTTATTATTATTATTAGCCATATGGTGCAAGGAAGCCTGAGGCTTATGCTGCACCTGCCAAACAAAAAAAAAAAATTCCTGCATTACCCAGAGAGAGAGAGAGAGAGAGAGAGAGAGAGAGAGAGAGAGAGAGAGAGAGAGAGAGAGAGAGAGAGAGAGGAATGATGATATCCAGCTGAGGACCTTCGGTTTGCTAAGCCCATATTCACCAGATGTGAGCCCCTGGGGTAAAAAGTGCCAGTTGAGGTTTAAACATTTCTGAATGCAAGCTCATCATCAGTATCATTTGGGGTGCAATAAGATTTACAAAAGCAGTTGGTCCAGAGTTTACATAGGCATTTGAGTGATACTACACTCAAGGTAGAAGGTTTCGGCTTCATCCTGAGAACTATGTTGGTGGGCTGAGAAGTGCGGTTGAAGTTTAGCAATGAAAAATACAGGGCACTGTATTTGGTTACTCCTAACCTTAGAATAACATACTAATTGGGTGGTAACCACTCAAGGTAGTGGAAAAGGAAAGAGATCAGGGGAAATTCTGAAGTCCTACATGAAGTTCTTTTAGTAGATAGGCCTCTGCGACAGCTTTTGGAGTTCTCTTGATGTACAGGAACTTTGCCAGTGACATGGAGGTGATCCTAACCTTAGAATAACATACTAATTGGGTGGTAACCACTCAAGGTAGTGGAAAAGGAAAGAGATCAGGGGAAATTCTGAAGTCCTACATGAAGTTCTTTTAGTAGATAGGCCTCTGTGACAGCTTTTGGAGTTCTCTTGATGTACAGGAACTTTGCCAGTGACATGGAGGTGATCGTATAAGGCAAACCAATGCCTTATGTGTTATATAAAGCATTGATTTGGCTGTGTCTTCAGTACTGCTTGTGGATCTGGAAGCTTCATTTTAGAATATGGTTTATTTGAACAACTGCAGAGAAGAGCAGCAATATTAGTCAGTGGCACAAAGAAGTACTGTTCCCAAGAGAGATATGGGTTCTGGAAACTAGGCACCCCCTTCCCTCCTGAAAGAAGCCTTGTTGGGCTTTATATGGGTTGCATAAACAAAAATTCTGATGGCATCTTTACTTTTTCTTGGGTGATTTGAACAAGGATAAAATAAATTAAAATAAGTAAATAAATTTAATTTATGGTTGGAAGAAATTTCCATTTGACGTTGAAGTATGATTTGACAAAGTATTAGAAGGGATGAAAGAATAAAGTGGATGGTGATTTTTGGGGGGTAGGGCCAATGATGTGTTAACTTGTTTCTTTCTATCATTTTTACACTGGTACAGAAATTTGAAGTAATTAACCTTTGACATAATTAATTTTCTGTAATTTTTTTTTTTTTTTTTTTTGGAAGAGCACTTGTCAAGTCCAGGGTTTCTACTGCCACCTTACCTTTAAAAAAAATAATAAATAAGCACTCTTGTCATTCTTCATGACAGACAAGGATTTTTTTTTAGTTCAAGTATCATTGTTATGAAAGATTTAAAAATTAACATAATATTGAATAATTTATTTTTATCTCAGCAGCTAATTCCACACTTAGAAAATAAAAATTGTTGTTTCATCATTATTTAGTGCACGCTCTCGAGTTAAGGGACATTTGCAAGTATATCATGCTTTTCTTCCAACAGAGGAGGATGAAGGAGAGGATGAAAATTCTCATCAACCTGAAAATGAAGAGGTATGGGTAATTAGTATTAATATTAGCATTAGTAGAGGTATATGATACAAGAAAGGTATTTAAAAGGTATTTTTAAAATTCTTTATGGACATTCCAGAAGGTCAAGGACCAATTATAATTTTTCCTATTGGTTATGATATTCAATTAACGCGTTTAACGCGTTAATTGAATTAATCGAGGCCCACCTGTAACACTATATTCAGATAAGGGAGGGCAATTTTAGCAAGAGGTCAAATCAGGGGATGCTAATATGCAAAATCTGAATATAGTAGATGAAAATATGGTACATAATCAGGAAATTCATCAAGGGACTACTCCTAACCATGTATCAGGCACTGCATAAGGAGTGCCTCACTGGTTAAAGAGATGATACAGGATCACCTAGACAAGACAGCATGAGTTTTTTTACGGGGAAGTCTTATCTGACCAGTTTCATTGGATACTACGATATGGTCACAAAGGAACTGGATGCAAAAAATAATTTTGATATCACATATTTGGATTTCAGGAAAGCTTTTGGTACTGTTGCACATGGAAGACTGCTGTACAGATTGGAGCTGTATGGCATTAAGGGCAAGTTACTGCAATGGAATAAGGGACAGTTGAGTGGGAGATAGCAGAGAGTGGTAATAAATGGACACTGCTCTGCGTGGACTAATTTAATTAGCAGAGTCCCCCAGGGTTCGGTGCTGGGCCCATTTTTGGTTTGTATATTTAGCAGTGACATCGATGAAGGTATATCAGGCTTAATGTCCAAGTTTGCAAATGACACAAAGGTTGGCAGGGTTGTTAATGACAGTAAAGACAGTATGCTACTGCAATAGGATCTAGAAAAGTTAGGCAGATGGGCCGAGAAGTGGCAACTGAAGTTTAACATTGACAAATGCAAGTACTCCATATGGGTAGCAGTAACTGAAGAGAAACGTACCAACTGTGTGGTACTACACTCAGGGAGGTGGAGAATGAAAAAGACCAGGTGGTAATTGTTCAGTCAGATATTAAGTTCTCTGAGCTGTGCAGACGGGTTGCCAGAGCATGTCATGGAGTTTTGTCAATGATAGGAGGTGATTATACCTTTGTATAAGACAATGGTCAGGCCAGATCTTGAGTACTGTATACAGGTCTGGAGGCCTCATTTTAGGAAGGATGTTGAGCTGCTAGAATGAGTACAGAGAAGGGCAACAGAATTGGTGAGAGGAACAAAGGGGTGCCCTTACGAAGAAAGGCTTAAGTTCTGTATGTTGCAGCATCTGGAGACTAGGGACCTGTGAGATGATCTGATTGAGGTGTATAAGGCCTTGAATGGTTTGAGCAGGCTCAGTGCTGATTGGATACTTCCGCTTGCTCAGATTAAGAACCTGAGGGGCATAAATTCAAATTGAGGAAGGACAGTTGTAGAATAGATGTGTGGAAGGAAGTTTGCCTTTAGCCAGTGGGTGGTTGATTGCTGGAACAAACTACCATCTGTTGTTGTGGAAGTTGATAGCTTAAATAAATTTAAGGCTGAACTAGACAAACATTTGGATGGGTGAAATGGGAAGGGTTTTTTTTGGCTGCTGCTGTATAATCTTGCTTTCTTCCATCATATGCCTCAGCTAATGCTAATGTAAAAACTTATCTTCTTTCTTGTACGTGACAACCAGGTCAATGGAGTTTACAATAAATCGACAATTCAAACGTTAATCGTATTTAGCAGTCACAGGCTTGAATCCCGGTCCACTCAAAGAGCGTGTGCTAGTGAACTCGCGTTCCTGACCACTCGACTACGTCAGGCCCCTTATATAAGTTCAACTTTTATTTGAAATATGGTCAACTGCTATGCCCTTCTACATTGTCTTTCTCTCGGTGAATTATTGTCTAATAATATGGCAAACCTAATAACTGTCGTGAACACACCATCTCCCGAACTACAACAATAGAAAACTTAAATTGGGTTCCATTCGAGAAGTTGCTTTACATTAAATCTTTACATGCAGTTTCCAGACTTTTCTCAAATGCTTGGCAGACCCCTTCTATTTGGAATAAGGTTGGCTGATACCTTCCCTTCCAGGAGTACTAGACAGAAGCTATCTTTAATTCCTCTCTCAAGGCAAATCTTTTCTTCTTGACCTGTTCTTTCTATCCCTCGCTCAAATTTATTCAGCAGCTTTGATATATTCTTATTCTCTATAAAGAACCATCAATATTGTAAGGAAATGGTTGATGCTGTCCTTTATTCTGAAAGTTTGTGTGTGTGTTTTATTATTTTTATTATTATTGTACATGGTGTCTATAAATTATTCACCTGATTATGAATATTGATTAACATTTTATTGTGATAGGTATCTTAAAGTGGTTTGCTGCAGTTATCAAAGCAACTCAATGAGTTTTTTTTAACTGAACCCAACAAGCATTGCAACAGTATGGCATTAAAATGGTGATAGTGCAGGAGGAAGCAGTATGCATGTTGCAGCTATGAAATACCAAATCTCCAGTCATTGTAAAGAGACATTTTCAGTGGCAATTCCAGAAAGTTCCACCTATGGAACAATCAGTGAGGCAATGGTCGTAACAATTTCAAGAAACCAGCAGTCTGCTGCACCAGAGGAGCAGGTGGACCTAGTGTACCTGCAGATAAAGTTTCATAAATTCAGGAAGTGTTTATCCAAAATCCTACAAAATCTCTCTGCTGGGCAAGGCTACAGCTGCAATTATTGCAAGCAACATTGCACAGGACTTTTTGCAAGTGATTGAAACATGCTTACAAAGTGCAAATCATCCAGGAGATTAAGCCTCATGACAAATCGTAACGAGAGGAATTTGCTATTCACTGTTTCAATCACATAGACGAAGGTTGCACATGGAAGACTACTGTACAAATTGGAGCAGTATGGCATTAAGGGCAAGTTGCTATAATGGACTAAAGGATGGTTGAGTGGGAGAAGACAGAATGGTAATCAATGGACACTGCTCTTTGTGGACTAATGTTATTATTGGGGTTCCCCAGGATTTGGTGTTGGGCCTACTTTTTTGTTTTCTGTATTTATCAATGATATTGATGAAGGTATATCAGGGTTAATGTCCAAGTTTGCAGATGATACGAAGGCTGGCAGGGTTGTCAATGCCAGTAATGATGTAAAGTACTGCTTATGGGTAGCAGTAACCCTAGAGTAATGTACCAACTGTGTGGTACTACACTCAGGGTAGTAGAGAATGAAAAGGACCTGCACAATTATCCCCAGGTCCTTTTCATTTTCTACTACCCTGGGTTTAGTACCACACAGTTGGTACATTACTCTGCAGTTACTGCTACCCATAAGCAGTACTTTACGTTTATCAATGTTAAACTTCAGTTGCCGCCTCATCAAGAGTAGCTCATGATGTTTTGTCAATGATGTACAGGAATTTTGCTAGCAAGGATAAGGGGGTGTTTGGCCCCTCGTATAAGGCAGTGGTCAGGCCACACCTTGAGTACTGCATACAGGTGTGCAGGCCTCATTTTAGGAAGGATGTAGAGCTGCTGGAATTAGGACAAAGAATGTCAACAAGATTGGCGAGAGGAACAAACGGGTGCTCTTACCAAGAAAGGCTTAAGTTCTGCAAGTTGCAGTGTCTGGAGACTAGGTACTTGTGAGTTGATCTGATTGAGGTGTATAAGGCCTTGAATGTTTTGAGCAGGCTCAATGCTGATGGGATTCTTCAGCTTGATCAGATTACAAACCTGGGCATAGATTCAAATTGAGGAAAGGCAATTGTAGAATAGATATGCAGAAATTTGCCTTTAGTCAGCGGGTGGTTGATAGTTGGAACAGAACGTCCATCTGTCGTAGTGGAGGTCTTAAACTTAAATAAGTTCTAGGCAGGGCAGAACTAGACAAGCATTTGGAGCGAATGGATGGGTGGAATGGGAAGGTTTTTTTTTTTTTTTTTGGATTATTCTATATAAGCTTGCCTTCTTACATCATATGCCTCTACTAATTCTAATAGGCACTTTCTGGAATATGTCAGTTTCAGTGTGATGGGAAATGTCAGTTTCTGTCAAAGTTCAGCAGAAAATCCACTCTCTCCATGAATATGTGATCCGCTTCTGCTGGATTTCTAGCCACATCAGGATTAGGGGAAATGATTTGGCTGACATTGCAGCAAAATCAACAATTCCCACTAATAATTGTTGCCTGTCAGTCCCCTATACAGACTGCAGGCAAATAATACACCAAAAGATGCATCGCCAATGGCTGGATTCATGGAGTAGACAGACTACAAATAAATTACATCAGATAAACCTGTAATTGAACCGTGGCAGTCTAGTTCTGCACAGAATTGTAAGGAGGAAGTTCTAACCCGGACACGCATAGGACATTTGTTCTTGCTGAGGGCTGATGACCATGCTATGTGCGAGTTCTGTGACAGTTTTTATCGCTGAAACATATTTTAATCAAGTGCCCAGATTTTAATAATAGTGTTTTACCACTTTTAATGATCTGACTGAGCCATATACACTGTCAGATTTTATCAAACAATGAAAAGATGTTAGCTCTTTTTAGTTTTTTACAGCTTACTAATTTATATACATGTATATAAAATAAGCTTTATATTTTTAGAATATATACTACATTTTAAACTTATACCTAATATTTTGACCAGGTAACCTCTTTCAAAGTTAAAACAAAATCTATTTTTACCTTTTTTTCTTGGTGTATGATAGCCACTGCTGCTAATGTGCCAGAAAAATCCGATCCATTGCAATCCAATTGCACAATGATAATATAAGAACTGGCACATTTTAGCCAGTTCACATGTCATTGCACATGTCAGATTGCAAGAAAAATAAGGTGAGAACTCGATAAACTTTCCTAACTTTACATTGAGAAGGGTTAATGATAACATACACTTTAAAATATATTGGAAACCTACTAATACAGGAAAATTTTTACATTATTCGAGCTACCACCCATTTACGTATTTGGCGCCTCTGTAATCAGGTGGGAAGGAGCAGCAGTGCGCAGCATACGCTTCTTGATTAGATCGGTGTTCAAGCCCATGACCACCAAATATGGAGGATTCGGAAAGGTCAGGGAATGACCACCGCATATCCCCGGAGCAATATGGCCTTAGTTGCTAATGCTCCTAAAAACCAAATAACAAACAAACAAACTTTTAGTATCATTTTCAACCAATTTCACAATGTGTATAGGTATAGTTCTACACAAGAAACCCTTAATGACGAACTCGGGGAACTTACAACAAGATTTTTAAACAGTGGGATATACACTGAGTATAATTAGGAACATTCAGCAACAGGCGAAACTAAAATCCGAATCAGTTCCAGTGATTAAAAGCACCACACAAATATTTTATTAAAGTTCCTTATGTACAACAATGGTATGAGCAGTTTATTAACATTTTTAAAAATACAGAATTCAAAATAGTTGCACAACCGATAAGTAAACTTCAGACAATATTGAGGGCAAGGAAACCAACCTCTGTCTCTAACATGGAGCAAACCAATATTGTCTATAACATTGCTTGTGGGGAGTGCAACTCCTTTTACATCGGTTCTACCGAAAATTATCTTTCGATGCATTTACAACAACACAAAGCAGCTGTGAGGGCGAAAAGTACATGTGCATCTGAACTTTCCTTTCACGCCATTCAGGAGAACCAAGTTTTTCTGTTTAACGAAGCTAAAGTAATTAATTCACAGAAAGAATACATAAAACTGTTAATAGCAGGAACACTTGAAATGAAATTATGATTCACATTGATTCACAAAGCATGATTCACATTGGTTAACGGTAATAATCTTGTCGTGATGTGCCTATTTTAAAATATAAGAGAGTGGATATTGTTTTTAGCTCGTTACTTGTTGTGAGCACGGTTTACGACCGAAATACCTGGTCATGTATTAAGAACCTTAGAATATTTTAATACGGTTTTAATTTAATATAGTTTTAACACAGTTCGACGATTGTCTTCTCTTTCTGGTGTATCAATGCTAATGGGTTTAGCTGGAGGTAAGTTGATGTGCATCGGCTGTGCTTGGCTCTTCCTTGGTAGCAGCTGGCAGACTATGTGAATTGAAGACAAGTTAGTTTTTTATATAATATCATATAATTCAACAATCCTTCAATAGGGATATGTTCGCAGTTTTAAAGATTTTAATACTTAAAGATTTTATATTACATTAATCGGATTAGTTTGATATGAGCGTTTGGTCAAGATTTCCTACAATAAAGGTATGATATCGAACTTATATTTAAACAATGCACATGTATACAGCAGTGCTGCATTACTTTTTGATTGAGAGTTAAGTGGAAATTTTGTCCAACAGTAACACTCCAGCAAATATAAAACATTCTTATGTATAGTTTACAGTTAATTTTTATTTATTGAAACATATGGTCTATACTTTATTCTGTTTAAGAAAGAATTGATCTGTCTTTCTCCCTCTGCTCATCCTTGTAAAACCTTAATTACCTCAGTCAACTCCTAATAGATATACCTGATCTCCAAACTATTAACCTTAAACACTAGTCCCTGTGGCATTTCTCATTTGGCTAGTAAATAATTATTATTTTTACTGAATTATTAGAATAAATTAAAGAAATTTAAATGAACTCTACATACTATTTGTAAGTTAACTTATTAATCTGTATTTGCAGCCTGGATGGGAAATAGTGAACAGTGAAAATGGAAATGATGCCCAAGAAGAATTACCAGCCAATCCTGTGATAATACCTGTTTCTTCTTCTTCTTCATCTTCTTCTGTTACCTCACCACTTCCACCAGGTTGGGAAGAAAGGCAAGATGCCAATGGACGAACTTATTATGTGAATCACGCTGCTCGCACGACACAATGGGAAAGGCCAACGAGGTTAAGTTTTATAATGCTTTAAAATATTCATTCTTCTAATTAAAAAAAGAAACCAGCTTTGTAGTTTTAGAATATTAGTTGTCTTTTTACATTTTAATTTTCTTTGTTAAACATTTATAATTTTCAACAGCTGTCTGTAATTTATAATTTTCAACAACTGGTGAATTATTACATTTTCATGAACAACATTTTATGGTTTAACAAATAGATTGTGTGTTGAACCATATTTTCTTGTAATGTTATTACTTTGAGTTTAATATGAATCAGAATCATTTAAAATAAGTATATAATATTTCCTTCAGTATTGTAGCCTTAATTTTGAAATTTTTTTCAGATTAATCTTAAACTTAATTTTATTGAAGATTTTCATGTATAATACAAGTTAATCTTGGTCATTTTACTTTGAACAAATAATAGTTTGTTTATTCTTAACTGAACAAGCTGTTACTTATTTAAAAAAAAACCCTCTTATGTTCAGGAATATGATATACATTGAAATCTATAGAATACTGTTCACATTATTATTTATTACAGTAGTATCTAGAGATTTCAGCCCTTATTCGAATTATGAAAATTTTTGTAGGAATTTCATGAAAATTCAGCTCCTTGTTTATTACGTTGTAAATATCTGGATTATACCCTAAAATATAAGCAATAATGTTATCTATAAGATATTTCTTGGCTAAATGCCTAAGAGTATGAAATAGTTTGTTTACTCAGGGGTAATGCACACACATCATTTCTATTACCAAGGTAGTTTTAATGCATGGTTTTAATTATATCTCATATTGCGAATACCTTCACAACGAATTCATTACCTCGTATTCAAGGTAGTGCAATATCATGGAAACTCATTGTAAAGGTATTCGCAATATGAGATGTAATTAAAATGACGTATTAAAACTGCCTTGGTAATAGAAATGATGTGTACATTACCCATGCATAAACAAACTCCAACTTTATCTGTAGATGAAGATGCAATGGGACTCTGGTTGTAAATGTGGCTGCAGTGTAGAAGATTTGAATAATATTTGTGAACGAAGCAGCTTACTTCTCTTATACTTTGGAATGTTGAGTTTAGATTTATTAATACTCCATTTACAACAATTGTGAGCTTTAGTGAATAAAGCATGTCAATTTTTATGTACCATACTCCTTTCTTAAACTGCCCCTTAGCACATTTATTGGAAAACCGCAGTTGAAATATGCAAACGTAAAAAAGGGAGATCGCTACAAGTGACAGTGGAAAATTTTCAGCTCCTCTAAACGGGATAAGTTTTTGGAAAATTTTACTTTTTTTTTTAAAATTAAATATTGATTTAATAAATAGTTTTAATTGTCCTAATACATTAGCAATAACATACATTAGCTTATTTTTAAATTTAGATAAGGATTTAAATTGGTTACGTATAATATTCATAGAGCCTTTGTTATTGATTTTGATGTGAAAACATTGTATTTCATATTTAGTATATCACTGTAGTAATTTCATTCTTTTAATCATAGCAAATAAGTAACTTGAAGGCTCTAATCATGTAGGTTGGCATATTTTTGTATTTTGCTAAGAATTTATAAAGTTAGTAGTGCTATTACAAACATAATAATGTACATATATTGTGTAGCATAATCTGGGAATTGCATTGCACTGTTAAACTCTTATCATGCAATGCAATAATTTTAAATTAAATATAGACCAGAATCATGCCTTACAGAAACAAGAGAATCATAGTAAAAAACTTCAAGTAGCAGGAACAATTTAACCCAAAAAAGAACCATCGATGAAAATTCTCGTGAAAGTTAAAGGCATGTATGGGTGCACCTTTAAGTCTCTTTTTTTTTTTTTTTTTTTTTTTTGCCGAGTTGTCTGCAGTGGGACAGATACATGCTCAAAGAGAATGCCTTTGTGTGCTATTGTTGTAGAATATGAGGAGATTAATTGCCAATTCAGCATTCTGATGGGTTTGAGGAACAGTTGTTGCATGTGAAGAAATTAAAAAGAGGAACCCATAAAGCACTCAGTTGCTGCTCCTGCTCCACCTGCCTCCATAGCCAGGTGGGCAGGAGCAGCAGTGCATAGCACATACTTCTTGATTAGACCGGGGTTCGAGCCCATGACCACAAAGGCATCCTCCGTGAAATACGGAGGATGTGGAAAGGTCAGGGAATGACCACCGCATATCCCCGGAGCAATATGGCCTTAGTTGCTAATGTTTCTAAAAACCAAACAACAACAACAAGATCCACAGCAGAGTGTGCTGGTCCCATAGGATGTAGTAGTTGTCGGTGACTTGTTTGTCACAGAAATGTATTTTATAAAAAGGACACATGGAGTAGAACCATAACATGATCCTGTTCCACCATCCACCAACTTCTGCCAAGGGCAGGAAAAAGTTGATGAGGTTGTAAAGCTGCTATCATCTCTTAAGCGCACAAAAGTTGATATTATTATATATGTTGGTAACATGAGGATTTATTAACAAGTAGAGGGAAATGTTGAGGAAGAATTGTGAGTTAGGATTGAATTTTAAAGTGTCTGCAGTTCTTCCCAAACACAATAGAAGGGAGTACCCCGAGAGACCTATGCAAAGCATATAGGTTAGAATTTTTCATCAGCCTGTCTCTGCATTGTTAAGACTGTTGATAAGTTAAGAAGACTGTTTTTACAAGGATGGTATACACTTAAATAGAAAGGGTGCAAGAATATTTGCCAGTGCTATTAAAACAGTTGGTTTTTCAACCAACTGTTTTAATAGCATTTGCAAAGGGAGAGGAGATACACAGGAGATAGTTTAATAGCAGCTGAAGGTAGGGGTGTGAGCATGGCTGTAGTAGAGGATATACACTGTATACCCTCTGGATTTTTTATGCGAGTAGCATGTACCTTCTGATTTTTGAAAGACTTGAAAAAACAAATACAGTTGAACTTGTTTATAACGAGTTTAACTGGACCGCAAGATGTGCTTGCTGATGAGGTTGTAAAGCTGCTATCATCTCTTAAGCGCACAAAAGTTGATATTATTATATATGTTGGTAACATTCATTATACCTGGGGTAGGTGATTCAGTACAGCAGAAGTGTAGGAACTAGAAGCAAACATGAATTGCAAACTGAAAAAGATTTTAACCTAGTATGGAAATTCTTTTTGGCCCTAAAAAGGGCCGATTGTTTCGAAAAGTGATTATCCAATTTTCAGGAATGAATGTTGGGTCATTTCACTTCTTCTGGTCTTCTTCTGCTTTTTTCTCAACTTTCTTCTGATTAGAATACCTCTGCATCAGTATCGTCTGTAGATTTGAAAAAACACTGAAATTTCTCTACTCTATCAAAAGCTGCCCTATATGACGGAGGCTGAAAGGAATTTTCTTTGTCTATTTCTTCTTCACTTTCTTCACCTGCTACTCGGATAGTTTCTATGATGTAGAAGTTGCAACGTTATCATCTACATGTCCCCAACTGCCAACGTTTGGAAGCCGATTCAAATACTCTGGACTCCTTTTTTGCAACCACTCAGATAACAGAATGTGATCTTCCTTGCCGGTAGCGTTATCTTGCTTTGACTGAAATCCAGCCTTCTTGAAACAGTTTTGAATGCAACTTTGTGAAACACATTCCCACATATCGCTCGTAAAGCATATAGCATCGAGAACTGATATTTTCGTTTCAATTCCCTTGTCTATTCTGTCAATGAGAAAAAGGACCAAGTTGCGAAGAACATGAGCTTTGAAACTTCTGATCACACCTTGATTCATTGGTTGTAGTACTGCTGTAGTGTTCGGAGGCAGAAAAACAAGCATTATGTGACTTAGATTGTCGACTTTATGTAGATGTGCAGGACAGTTATCTACAACTAGTATAATTTTGCGTTTTTCTGTACGAAGATCTTTGACCCACTTTTTGAGGTAATCCGTGAAAATATCTGAAGTCATCCAAGCTTTTCTGTTTGACCTTATAAGCCACTGGAAGTTGCTTCACATTCTTGAAGCATCTTGGTTTGGCAGACTTTCCAGTCACTAGAAGTCTTCTTTTATTTGACCCAGACATATTCATGCAGATAGCCATTGTAAGTGTATTCTTCAAACAACTTTTCTCTAATGCATTTTTTGCCCTGGAATTTCAAAGTTTGGTCAGGAGTGACATTATAGAAAATTCCAGCTTCATCCATACTGTAGATGTCATTGTCACTGTAGCCTTGAGAATGAAGTGGCCATACGTCGGTCATTCACGCAGATGTTATCTCCATTTCCACTGCAGATGCTTCTCCATTAATTTTGCCATAGTAAATTTTATGCTGATTCTTAAAACGATCAAGCCACCCATTGAGCAATAAAATTCTGTATAGTTGAAAAGCCTTGCAAATTCTTCTGCTTTAGCCTTTAAGATTGGTCCACTTATGGGTAAACCGACATTTCTTTGTGCAGTGAACCCTTTCAGCAGAGCTTAATCACCGCCATCTTTGTCGCATTCCTTGAGTCTCTTTGCATTTGTTACATTGTTATTGCAGGCCTTCAACACTGTGTCTCTATTTTTCCACAGCATTGAAACAGTAGACGAAGAAAGTCCGTACTTCTTGCATATCTCTATGTTCTTCTGACTAGTCTGCAGTTCAATAATTTTGGCTTTTTCCTTCACCGATAATGCTTTCCTCTTCGACATTTTCGGGCTCCGAGATTGAAACAAAGTTCCTCTTTGTAAACCAAGTAAAATTTTCTGTGAACTCTACTATCCGAAACGATCAGCGTCAAAGCAGTGAATGCATCTAAGCTTTCCGGGGCGGTCTGCTTTTATCTATTCAGCAGCGGCAGAGTAGATAAAAGCAGACCTCTAGAGAGCTTAGAAGCATTCGCTGCTTTGACATTGATCGTTCTAGACAGCGGATTTCACAGGCAATTTTATAAACTTCCTTTTGGAGGACAAGTAGGAACTTTATTCTTGTTTGTAAAGGATGACAAGAAGCACTTGGTTTGCTTTGCATGGTGTTATTTCCCTCATTATATCTGGGACATGTTCGTTATATCTGAATTGAATGCAATTTGTGTTTAAGTGAGACCAAACAAAATATTTTAGTTTACTCGTTATATCCGGGATCTCGTTGTAAGCGGACTCGTTAGAAATGAATTCAGCTGTAGTTCCTTAGTGATTGCTTATGATTTGGTGTCTTTGTCAATATCATATATTACGATTGAGGGTCATTTTCTTTTTTGGGGCTCAGCTTCTAGTCCTAGTGTTCCAATTTTCGAGTTATCCATGATCTATTTTATGTCCTCTGTTGTAGCAGTCTCAATAACCATATCTGGACTTATAGTCTTCCTTGCTGCTTTGATTCTAGTGGTTCTTAGGTCCTCTGACAGATTCTCTATTAGTATATGTTTTATCCTTCACTGGTATGGCTGCCCTCTTTGTTTAGGGGTCTGGACACCACTAAGTTGGGTCGGTGTACAGTAACTTTTTCCTTTGGTTGGGTTGACTGTGTGCTGTATGGCCACTCAGTGCGTCTGCATAGGAAGGAGTGGCCGTTGCATGTTTATTGCTCTTCCTTCAGTATAGGCCTTACTAAATTCCCAGTAGATAGTAAAGCTAATCTCACCTAGGGAATCCTCCAAATAAGCTCTTTCAGGTAGAAAACTGATTACACATTTTAAATTAGTAATTTACACAAAAAATAACGTGTCCAGTTGTAATGGTGGCCATATTGGCATCTGCGAGGTTAACAGTAGTGGGATGCTTGCAGAAAATATTCCAAGCTTTATTCTTTTCCTTTTTTGCTCTATTACATTCTTCATTCCACCAGCAGTACAGTTTCATTGCACTTGCGTGGACTGAGGAATAGCTTTATCAGCTGTTGCCAGTATCTGTTTTGTGATATGGTTAGTAGCTTCATCTATTGATTGATTCTGAATGAAGTGTTTATCTAAAGTGGTACTTAATGAAAATGTTATCCAGTTTGCCTTTGAGAATTTCCATCTACGGATTTCCGGATAGTGGGAAATTTGCAAGTAACTGAGAGATGATCACTATTATGTGGATTTTCCAATACTGCCCAATATATACTTGGGTACAGAGCAGGGGAGCAGATAGATAGATCTATGGAAGAAGTATTTCCTGTGGGAAAATGCACACGAGTGTGTGCACCTGTGTTCAGCAGAATAGATTGTGTGTCCAGTAATGTTTCTATTAGCTGCCCTCTTTTATCCATATGTGGACTTCCCCACAAAGGTTGGTATCCATTAAAGTCACCCATCAAACAAATAAAAGTTGGTATCTGGGAAGGAACTCATCAAAGTCTCTAAGTATAAATGTTTGATTCGATGGAAGATAAAAAGAAACAAGTGATAAAATTATTCCAAGTTCTATGTGTACAGCAACAACTTCTAAATTAGTTTGCAAGGAGATTTGCCTAGATGGAGTACTAACGGATACTAAAACCACTACACCTCCATACATTGCAGTTGCTGCATTCCTATCACATCTGTATAAAGTATATTTTTTTTTTATTGAAGGTGTCACTTATGGAGTTAAAAAAAGTTTCCTGTAAACAATGCCTGCAGGATTAAGATCTCATATTATGTTATAGATCTCATCTGTATTTGTACGTAGTTCTCGATAATTCCATTATAAAATGCACTGCATTATTTAGTCTTTGTGGTATGATGATCTGGTTGCTTTTTAGAGGCAGTAGTCTTATGGTGACCTTTTTTTTTAAAGTTAGGACATCCAATGGAGTATCTTTCACTATTTGTCGTCTGGCTTCTTGATAAGTCACATTAGGTAACATTAGTAGTAGACTATCCCCTTTACATTTAGCAGGTGTCAGGACGTTAGTTCATAATAGGGTTGGTAGGATTGCACATTTATATAAGATGAGGCACATTAGCAAATTCAATACATTATTGGAAGAACAGGCAAATATGTATAGGGTCAATAAATCTAATTTTATTCAGAATCTGAGTGGTAAACCCTTAACTACAGAGCAAGAGGGGGTATTGGCTTTAGGACCTAAGTTTGTCTTGTTACCCCCTAAACCGCCGATTACTGAGACAGCTATGGGTATCGAGAGGGCAATTCGTAAATTGCCAGAACCCATTGCTAATCGTATCCGGGTAAAGGCCTCAGCCATCCTATGTCAGGCCAGAAAGGCTACCTAAAGATACACCAATCAATCTCCTATTGCATCTTAAGTCATCATGCAATTTCTGTATCTAAGTGTTCAACACCTTCTTCTGATACCATGCAATAATCCTCATCATATGTCAGGCCAGAAAGGCTACCTCTAATCTCACACGTAATCAAATGAAAGCGTTAAAGGAACTCAAGCAGGATGAAGATATTGTGGTTCTTCCTGCAGATAAGGGTAGATCCACAGTAGTATTAAACATTGATGATTATCATAAAAAAGCCCTAGATTTATTACAGGATGATAATACATACAAGATCATCCGCAGAAATCCTCTAGCCGGTTTAGAACAACGTGTTAATAAGATTTTATAGCTCTGGTTAAAAACGGGTAAGATTTCTAAAGAAAAGTACTGGTCTATACATGCAACGGGGTGTCAGCTGCCCAGGTTTTATGGGCTGCCGAAAACACAAAGTGGGGGTCCAGTTACGACCCATTGTTTCTTTTATTGGGAGCCCTACCTATGCTTTGTCAAAATTCCTGGCGCAGCTGATTTCTCCTATAGTGGGACGGTCCATGTTTGTTGTTAAAGACAGTGTGGATTTTGTGAACTTCGTTAAAAGTCAAAATGTAGGGAAGAATGAAATAATGGTGTCGCTAGATGTGGTGTCATTATTTACTTGTATACCCATAGCCCATGGGGTGGAATGTGTAAAGGTGGCACTACAAAGAGATGATACCCTAAGTACTAGATTGCACCTAAGTGTAGAGGATATATGCTGTGGCGTAGAATTATGTCTTTCGAGTACGACTTTGTTATATAAAGGAGTGATGTACAAACAGGTTCACGGCACAGCTATCGGTTCTCCTATTAGCGCCATTGTCGCAAACCTGGCAATGGAAGAGTTAGAGAATAGGGTTTTTACAAATTTGGAGTTCCCTATGCGCAAGTGGAAGAGATACGTGGATGACACGTTCACTTTTGTGCAAAAGGGAGAGAAGAGGATGTAGTTAGTTTTCTCAATGATTTCTCTCCTTTTATACAGTTCACCTCAGAAGTAGAAGTGAATGGTTCCCTCCCATTCCTGGACGTAATGGTGTGTAGAGAAGGCTCCAGGCTTAGTACTACAGTGTTTAGGAAGCCCATGTGTAGGAGCCAGCACCCATTATAGGTCAGCACAGACTGCGCAGCATAAAAACAGTGTGGCCAGGGCAATTTTGGGTAGGGTTAGGACACATTGTAGTACCTCTGAGGAGAGAGAGAGAGAGAGAGAGAGAGAGAGAAATTGGGCAAGTTAGGGCGGATCTTATGAAATGCGGTTACCCCCAGAGGGTCATTGATAAATATAATAGAGGCGTGGAGCCTAATCATGGAACACCGTCCGTTCCAGTCACCACAGTTTATATTCCCTACTATCCGGGCTTGTCAGATCGAATTTCAAGAATGCTACGTGACTTTCAGGCACGCTGTGTGCAACTTCCAACTGTGTGCAACCTCTGGCCGTTGCTGTGTGCAACGGCCAGAGGTTGCACACAGCGTTGTCACAGGTCAAAGACCCCATTCCTGGGGATTCCAGTAGTGTGGTCGTATATGAGATCAATTAAAAGACCGTCTGGGGGAGCACATGCGAGCTATGCAGACCGCAGAGTTCAATAAGTCCGCCATTGCTGAGCATTATTGGGAGAAACATCATCAGGTCTCCCCTGTGAATGCTGTCATCCTTGACTGGGTGCATAGGTTCTGGGACCGTAAGTGGCTGGAGGGTTTGTGGATAGGCTCATCTGAGAACAATAGTATGAATAGGGACAGGAGTGTTCGATTTCACCCCCTGCCGGAAGCCGTGGTCCTGGCAAAAGACGAGTGTTTTATATTTCCACTCTCCCGAGCCGCTTCCGGTTCTGGTTCACATGGAAGAAATATTGAGCATGCGCCTGGTCAGCCACGTGTGCTGTGAGCCTGTTACTTAAGGATGTGTTGCTTAAACATCATTGTTGTTGAGAAAGGAGGCGGAAGCCCCCGAAAGCTTCAGTCAATGTTTTATCCCTTTTAATTTTATTGTATTTTAAATATTTTATTTATATTTTATTGTATATTTTAAAATTTTTATTGCAAATTTTATTTTGTAAATCAGTTTTTTGCATATATTATTTTACAGTGTAGTATCGTTTGGTACATTCAGTATTAAACCACTATAGTTAAACGGTTGGTGTATTTGTTTTAAATTCTGGATATGTACTCTCCCAACCTTAGAGGCCTTTTTGAAGATAAATAGCGTGTGATGAAAGTAAATGGCTGTTTGGGTGTAATAATAATTTATATTCTTGCCTCCTGGTATGATATGTTTAGCCTTGCCTTTAATAATTGTATCTCTTTTACTTCTTTCCATCAATGGTATACTCTTAATTGTTGTGCTCTCCTTGACAGTAAATACATGTCAGTTTCGGAGCTGAACAAAATGCAATTTCATGGTCCTTTCACCACATTGGGTGAACAAAAGGGTGGCACAACAGGCTATTCTATTTGCAAATGGCCATATGTCTGGGACTCAAAACAGTATGGAATTAGGCCTGCACAGTCTTGCTGGACAGTGCAAGTACCAGCTGTGATTGAGTTTGGAGACACTGATGTATTCAAAGTATGGATAAGGTTTCTTATGGAAACTATATTCCCAACTGTATGCATGAACATTCGTTTTCTAGCTGCCATTTGAGTTATCAGTTCAGAAAAAATTTTTTTGTTTCGACACTTCAAAGAGGTCCATTCTGAGATGATGGCTTGGGAAGAATTCAGCGTCTTGTGGAGTGTTACCATAATCGAGATGGCTCAGAGGAGGTGTTCTGACCATTTCTCACGCTGGGTTTCACAAAAGACATCACTAAAATGCAACCATTTTAGGGGAGCTTGCCAATGATTCCAAACCCTTCTGAGTGAAGAGGGCGACCTGTTCCATATGGGTTTCACACCACTAGAATAGATTAGTTGGACCTAATATAGTTCAGGATGTCAGGAGGAAAAAAAATATATTTTATCACAATTTTCAGTGCCCATGCTCCTCCCATTATCTGACAAGCAATAAATGCACTAAGGAGTGGGATGCCAGGACTACCCAGGCACCATACCCACACTGCTGCCATCTTGAATCCTATCTCTCAGACTACAAAGGTAAAGGTAAGGGCATAGCATTGACATGGCTGACCCTTGTGAATGAGCCTACTAGCTGATTGAACAACTGCAGAACTACCCGTCTTGCCAAAGTAGGGAACAAAGTTAATTGTTCAATCTGGGCCCTTCAACCACAATCATCCCCCCCCTTTCCCCTGTCACAGCAGGTGGCAAACAGGCCAGATTCCTATAGTAGCCTGGAATTAGGCTTTGGTCACTGGATTTCAGCGAAGTTAATCTGGACCAACAGCATCACTAGGTAGTCCCCTCACCATGTACAAGTGCCCACATTGAGGGTCATGGTGAAAGGGCTTCAAAAACAAGGGCAGACATCATCACCTCGACATGTCTGTTGGCCATATATATGGCATACAAAAACACTGGGGATTTGGAATATAAGGCTTAACCAAGCATATTAAATAATCAGCTGTCACCTTAAATAATCAGCCCTCAAGATGGGAGGATCAGAGTGCTGAAAATCAGAAAGATTTTTATTTCATTTGGATTTTACTGCCACATCAGCAACACTGGCTATAATGTGACAAAACAGTAAAAGTCCTGAATAAAAGATGAAAGGAGGACACGAGATTTCAGTGACCTATACAAATTGGCCACCATCAAAAGGTATATTAGAGGTTGAAAAAGAATGTCAGAAGTTATATATGTATTATGTGAATATTTCAAATGAATCTATAACAGGTTTACCAATTTTCACAAGTTAAAAACAGCTGACACACAGTGCCTGTCAGATAGTATCTGACAGGGACTGTAACTGAATAAGGTTCAGTCAGATGACTGAAAGTGGTAAAAGATAAACAACATTCATTTCCAAAACAAGAACACTCGAATTAAATGTGATGGATACTTAAAACTGTAACACAGCAAAATGGAGTGAATAAGAGGACTGCATCCTGCACAGAGAAGAGCAAGCACAACTTCTCTACAATTCTTGTGCAGACTAGATGGCCAGAGTTCAATTAGGTTTAATCTGATAAACTATCAGATTAAACGTACCACTACCAGGCATGATTTGGTAACCTATCCAGGTCATGCCTGGTAGTGGTACCTATTATAACATAATAGGTACCGCTAGTGTAATAATAGGTAGTGGTACCTATTATTACATAATAGGTACCACTCATCATAAGTCATGCCTGGTAGTGGTACCTATTATTACATAATAGGTACCACTACCAGGCATGACTTGGATAGGCTACAAATATCTTCCAGTAGTCTATACAGGGCACTAACAGGCTATGATGGCAATTATGGAGTTGTGCTAATCTGGCCACAAGTTATGTTAGATCACAACCACTGATCCCAATGTGACTATGGCTCTAGCAGAAGCAGTGTCAAATGAACACACACACACACACACACACACACACACACACACACACACACACACACACACACACACACACACACACACACACACACACACAGAGAGAGAGAGAGAGATGGGTATTTGCTATAGCACTGGATGAGAAATATATCTCATTGCCAGCAAGGCATGTAATGTACTTAACATGTTTGCTGTCTTTAGGTACATAAGTGCAAAACGCATTGAATCACTCACTAGGAGTGACATGATGTTGATGCAATGCATATCTGAATTCAAAATGCGCAAAGGCTATGCCATAACACATATGAAGCCATTCTTAAGCAGTCAACTGAAAGTGCCATAAATGTAAGACACACAAAAATTAAGAACTACCCAGTATTGGCACTCTGGGTGAATGCTTTGTAGTAATGATTGACTTTTATAGATTTGTGTTGATCTTAGTTTATGCATCTCAATAAACATTTTTATAAAATTTTAAGATTTGTTCTGATTTACAGCTCAGCACAAAAGTAAGTGTTCACTTTTAGCAAAGGATTCTAAAATTTTAATCTTCAGCCATTATGTATGAATTTTTGGAATGGTGGAACATTGATTTTTTAAACATTCCCAAAATTATGGCACGTTGAACAAGTGCTCTCACATTTATGTGGCAGTGAATGTATTAAAGAATCTATATAGACCATACTACTACTTTTAGCCATCTGTCTAAAAGCATTAAGTCTTTAAGATTCATAGTAGAGGATATCACTCTGCTGTGACTTACACAGCAGAGTGATATAGTGCTATCTAGAAAGACTGCAGCGGCTCTCATGTGATTCTGACTTCAAACATAAATGAAGATGGGCAAGAAGCCAGAATGGCCAGCTTTATGTGCAGCATACAGATGTAGGTAGACAGAAGGTTGTGTGTTAGCCTTGGCCTAGTCTTTAATGGAGAAATTACATAATGGTGCTGTGTAAGGATGACAGGATGGAAGGGTTTGCCTTGGTGACTGGGAACATTATTTACAGTGATGTTAACATTTTTAAGTAGCTCTTGGACATGGTTACCAAAGGGGCAACCAGCAGACTATCATGTGTTATATGTTTTCCCATCATGGCTCAAAGAAAGATGTCCACATGGGGTGGTCTGGCAGGAATTTTATTTTTAAAGGTACTCTGTCAAAGCAAAAGATTCAGTTCAGCAGTTGCAATGCATATATTCTGGCCAGGTGATTCTCTAAATGCTCCAGTAGGAATGAAGATGGACTGATGGCAGATAGGGTCTCATCATCACAATATGCCATTTCTTAGCTGAAGCTTATACCCAAGCCCATAATCAAGTTAAGACCAGACAACTGCACAAATAAACATAGGGAAAAGTGCAATGACGTACAATTCAGTTGTTATTTGAGTTGTTGTTGTTGGTATTTGGCTTAAAGACACAAGGGCTACTGAGGCAAAATTGTGTCTACTCACAGTTTATTTACGTGGAAAATACCACTGTAGATGTTAAATTAAATACTCCTGTATAGGCCAACGCATTTATATAGATTATAAGTTCTATGTTTGCATCATTTTCCAGGATATGAGTTAAATCATGTGAGACGTTCAGCCTAGAGACCAACTGAAAAGTGTTTGGCTGTACAGTTCAATGTAAGGGGCAATCACACAGAAAATGCTTAACCGTAAGTTGACTGTCTCGGGATGAACACTGGGATGAGTCTTCTCCCAGTAGCAGGATCAGATGGGTATGATGAGTGTGTCCAATTCTGAGTCTTGCCAGTACCACTTTCTCCCGTACGTTTCGTTGAAAGCCTGAGAGCCACAGCTTTGGTTCTTGTTTTATCTGCTAAAGTTTGCTGTTAGTATTCCTTTTCCAGATCTGTGACTAGTTGTCGCAACATGTTTTGCATAACAGGCTTATAATCAGTGTAAGGAACCTGAGGATGTTGTGAGATAGTGGGTTGAGGAACTTTAGCTGAGAGGTCTGCACTTTCATTTCCTGGATTGCCAGAATGGCCATGGATCCAGCAAAAACTGATTGACTGATTGGACACTGCAGGAAAATAGCTGAGAATGAATGTATTTCAATGTAGGATGAGAAGATGAGAAATTCTTCCTTATGGCAGAAACAGCACTGAGAAAGTTGGTATAAATTATGGCAGGTGAGATGGAAATTTCACTAATTTTACTAAGTGCTAATTTGATGGCATATAATTCAGCTGTGAAGACTGTGCCTGTTAATAGTAGTGAGGCTGTAACTGTAAGAGAAGGAAAAACTGCACTAGCGCCAACCATACTGGCTGTTTTGGATCCATCAGTCTGGGTCTGCAGCACTATTTGAAGATCTGTTAAATTAAAATTCTATTAAATCTATTATCTATTAAAGTTCTATTTAGCTAAGGATATAATTAATTTAGCATTGTGATCATTGTGGAATAGCGTAACTTGATAATGTATATCTCGAATTTGATAGCTAATATATGTAATGTAAAACTATATAGCGGAATACGTATTACTGCATTAGCTTATAGTATTGTATAGTCAAATATAGCATAATAAATTAATGAATTAAATTTATTAACCATATTAATTTTCATTGTTAATTAATTAAATCATTTAAATGGAAATCATGCAACAGATTAGAGCAGCAAAGCAATGTGCACAAAGCAGCGGTAGTGCTGTGGCTCGTGGGAGAGCTGAAGGGGGCGATTCTCCAACGTATCGCAGCCTAAAGAAATGTGCAACTTCTGAATTTTTGCAGACTTTCTGGGATGGGTCATGATGTTGCCAAGTGGGGTGTCTTTGTATGTGCTTAATGTAAGCAGTATGAAGAAATTAGGCACCAACTCAGCATTGTTATGGACCTTTATGAGAGCTTGAAGAACAGGGTAGATGCACTCAAAGGACTTAAATTGGAGGACCCATCAAGCTCTCAGCTGCCCACGTCAATGCCAGAGCTTGCACTTGATCATCTGGCAACACAGTGGCAACCTTCAGGACAGAATGTGCTGGTCCCACAGGAGCCAGTTATTGTTGGTGACTATATTGTCAGGGACATGCAAAATATATTGTGCAAAAAAGGATAGGTGGAATAGGACCAAGGTATATCTGCTAAGGGAAAAAGTTAAGGGCACAAAAGGTGATATTGTTGTATACGTTGGCACTAATGACATTAAGAGTAGGAGATCTGCACATTTAGTTAACACGTACAGGTCAATGTTAAAAAAAAAAAAAAAAAAGTCACAAGTTGGGTTACATTTGAAAGTGTATGCAATTCTGCCCAGACATGATTGGAGGGAGTATATGATGAGAGCCTTGACAATCAGTTCAGCCCTGGAGAGATTGTGCAAGGCTCACGGGGTACAGTTTTTTTCAGCGTGGTCTGTGCTTGCTAGCAGGAATGACTGCTTCTACAGGGATGGGATACGCTTAAATAGAAAGGGTGCAAGAATATTTGCTGATGCTATTGAGGCAGTGTTAGATGGGAAAACTGCTACCTTGGTGGGGATTCACAGACTGATAGACAGGGGCGGCTCGTCCATGGGCACTGCAGCACCCCTAGCTATTTAAATCTAGATATACAGTGAACGGAGTTATATGAAATTTTGTGAAGAACAATGCAATGCAATGAATATTTTTATTAACAGGACTCGCATATAGTATGCACATTCTCTATTCTGGAATGCAAAATGTGTCACTGTCTGTGCACCAGGCAGTGACACATTTTGCGAGCATGCAAACTCTGGAGGGTAGGCAAAAAGATTCAAAAATACAAAGTTGAACAAAAGGTTGCTTACCAGGAAGCTAGGAAGCAAGTTATGCTCACCATACCAAAAGTTACTTATGCTGTGTTACTTAATACCAATCAATAGGAACACAAATGGCAATCACAGTGCCCTAATCCATCTCAATAGCTGACTGGGCTCGATCAGTGTTATCATCCACACAGAAATCGCCTACAGAACAACGCAAAGTAACTTGCACTAGCAATACTCCTCTCACAGTCCCACTAACTGCTTCTGATACTCAGCGAGAAACTGTAAAACTAAAAGTATCAGCTCCAAACATTGAAGACAAACCATGCTCAGCAAATATGGATACCGATGCTGATATCTCACAGGATGAGCCTATCTTAGATTTACATGCAGAAGGTGACATGGACATTGGACGCCCTATCTTTTCAAAAAAAGAAAGGTTGAAACTAGATCGATTCAAACAGGCTGGATACAAAAAACAGACAGAACCATACACAACTGCTAAATCTAAATAATGCAAAATATTTTGCAATGGAACTGTAGAAATCTACGAAGCAACATTTTTGATATTTATGATCTAATCAAACAGTACAGTCCAATAAGCTTCTGCCTGCAGGAAACCAATCTGACCCCACAGGTGACTCCAGTGATTAAAAACTACAGTGTCTATCACTGTAGTTTTATATAACTTTTATACTAACTCAACACGAGGAGGCGTAGCCATACTTGTTGACAACAAAGTTCCTACAAAACAGATCCCTTTGCAGACCACCTATAGAGGCTGTAGCGGTATATATCGTTTTGAATTTTATGCTAACCGTAGTCTGTGTACCTTTCCCCAAACAAAGAATTCATTGTGAAAGAACTAGAGGACCTTATAAAACAGCTTCCATCTCCTTTCATTCTGTTTGGAGATTTCAAAGGGCATCATCCTATGTGGGGATCTTCCCAGATAGATATATGAGGAAAATTCATTGAAATAGTTCTTGACAACCACAATCTCACCTTGTTAAACACTGCTGCTGACGTTCATATCCACTTTCCCTCCAGAACATCTACTGCTATAGATTTATCAATATGTTTCCCAAAACTGCTCCCAGTCATTCAGTGGTTAGTTTCAAATAACCCACTGAACAGTAACTATTATCCGATTATTTGCAAACTGCAAACACACAGAACCTCACATATAGCCAGCCACATAAAATGGAAATTTAACAAAGCAGATTGGAACAACTTCACCGATGCAGCTTCCTTTGATTATGAAATCATTAAAAGCCAGCATATAGATGATGTTACTGACCACATTACTACACAGATAGTAATAGCTGCAACCTGTGCTATACCCAAAACCAGAGTTGGTCCTCACAGACATGCCAATATCTGGTGGAATGATGCATGCCATGATGCGAAAAAAGAACAGAATAAAGCTTGGAATCTGTTTTGTAAGCACCCAACAACTAATAACTGATTAACTTCAAGAAACTTAAAGCTAAGGCCCGATACATGCAGAAAAAGGCGAAAAAAGACTTTTGGATCCAGTTTGCTTCCACCATTACTAAAAATACAGACAGTAGAAAAATTTGGGACAAAATCAAAAAACTGAATGCTAAATCCCTTCCGAAATCAATGCCCATCATACGTTGGAAAGGTAAAGACTTCTCCTCTCCAGTGGAAGTCGCAAATGCCCTGTCAGAATGCTTTTCTGAAACTTCTGCCATGTCAGCATATGAGCCAGCCTTTAAACAAGTAAAAGCCAATGAAGAAAAATATATGTTGAACTTCAATATAAGAGCATCTCTTCCATATAATCAATCATTTACTCTTTTTGAAATAGAGAGCTCCTTAAATAGATCAGCTAATAGTGCACCAGGGCCTGATGAGATAAACTATTTGATGCTTAAACATCTAAATAAAAGAGCTCTGAATTCATTACTGATCTATTTTAACTGGATATTCTCAGAAGGTTACTATCCTCTTTCTTGGCGCCACTCTATAGTCCTTGCCTTTCCTAAACCTGGAAAGGATCAATGAGATCCATGAAACTATCGGCCAATATCTCTTAGCAGTTGCCTTGGTAAGACATTAGAAAAAAATTATTCACGCTTGATTAGTATGGTACCTAGAATCTCATTCGATAATGAACAAGAACCAGTACGGCTTTAGAAAAAATCGATCAACTCTGGACCTTATGATCAAGGTAGAATCCAACAGGCGGAATGCTTTTATCGGTAAAGAACATGTTGTAATGGTCTGCCTGGATATCGAAAAAGCCTTTGATTCCACCTGGTGCTACAGCATTCTTCAAAATCTATATGCCACAGGACTTCGGGGTCAGCTACCACTAATCATTCATAGTTTCCTCCAAAATAGAACCTTCCAGGCGCATACTGCAATTCATTGTCCCGTACATTTGTCCAAGAAGAAGGGGGTCCCACAAGGATCAGTTCTTAGTGCGACACTCTTTGCAGCTAGGCTAAACGATGCTACAGACAATATTCTGGCTAATGTCGACACCCATCTATATGCAGACGACCTTACAATATTCTGCCACTCACAAAATATGCACTCCATCGAGCGACAATTGCAGCCCTCAATAAATAAAATAGAATCATGGGCATCCCACAATGGCTATCGCCTCTCTTCAACAAAAACAACTGCTATCCACTTTTGCAAAAAAGCGTCAGCTCCATACAGATCCTGGACTAAGGTTAGGAACCCAACAAATATCACTTAGCAGCAATATCCAGTTCTTGGGACTAGTACTCAACATTAAACATACTTTTCAGGTGCATATAAGGCAGTTACGGATGCAGTGCATGAAAAATATGAATACCCTCAAAGTTATCTCTTCAGTGGCATGGGGAGCTGATCACTTCACACGTTTACACCTGTATCGAACCTTGATAAGATCTCGTCTAGACTGGGGCCCCAGTTTATGATTCTACACGGAAGACAGCATTGGCTTGGCTCAATCCGGTGTAGCATAATGCCCTCAGGATTACATTAGGAGCCTTTAAGACATCTCCAGGTGCAAAGTCTGTTAATAGAGCCAATGAACCTCCACTACATCTTAGGAGAAAAGTATTGCTTCTTAGCTATGCAGCCAAATTGCATAGCATCCCTTATCACCCCATCTGGACATCTCTTTGAATCCCAATGGGCAAACTTCTATAAAAATAAACCCAATGAAAATAAACCTGCTGGCATCCGACTACGGGAGCCAATACAATGCTGGAACATCAATCATGGAAATATATCTCAAGCTGCAGATGCAGTACAAGCACCATGAGCAATATATATACCTCTATGTGATAACTCCTTTCTTCTGTGGGGAAAATACTACCTATCGAATCAAAATCTTAGGCAGTTACATGATGCTCATGCATTGCCAATGCTCACAGTCTTCATGTATATACAGATGGCTCAAAAACTGACATATCCATATCAGCTGCAGTGGGCTTTCTACTTACAATGTCTCTGTCCATCTACCAATTGAATGCATTGTTTTTACAGCTGAACTCTATGCAATAAAAATGGCTTTGAATCTCCTTATCATCATCATCATCATCAGCCATTTTCAATCCACTGCAGGATGAAGGCCTCTCCAGCAACTTTCCAGTTCCTTCTGTTTTGAGCACTGGCCATCCATTTACTACCCAAAAACTCATGAATTTCATCTATCCATCTCCGCCTTTGTCTTCCAGGTTTTCTTCTAGCTCCTCTTGGGTACCATTCTGTTATTGCCGACCGGGCTAGCCGAGTGGGTAAAGTACCTGCCCGGCAACCCAAAGGTCGCGAGTTCGATTCCCGCCTCGGGCTTGGATCAAAGTACTGCAAAAACCTTGGGAGGTGCAATATGGCCACAGAAGCCGATGCGCCAATAACTACCAAATCAAAAAAAAAAAAAAAAAAAATCATTCTGTTATTTTCTTAGTCCATTGTCATCATGTCTTCGAGCTATGTGTCCTGCCCAAGACCATTTTAGTTCTTTAGTTTTGATAAGAATGTCCTTTACTTGAGTTTGCTGCCTAATCCATGTGTTTCTCTTCTTATCTTACAGTCTGATTCCCAATATAATTCGTTCCATTCTTCGCTGTGTAGTTCTCAGCTTCTCTTCCATTCTTTTGGTGAGTGCCCAAGTTTCACATCCATAAGTCATGGTGGGGAGTATACATTGGTTCATTATTTTACGTTTCAGACAAACTGGGATATTGCTCTTCAGTATGTGACTATATTTCCTGAATGCTATCCATCCAAAACTTATTCTTCTCTTGACTT
This sequence comes from Mastigoproctus giganteus, assembly GCF_048544385.1. Classification (NCBI taxonomy): domain Eukaryota; kingdom Metazoa; phylum Arthropoda; class Arachnida; order Uropygi; family Thelyphonidae; genus Mastigoproctus; species Mastigoproctus giganteus. The sequence continues at coordinate 113,144,843 of NC_143582.1, read as the reverse complement.
CCAGCCATTTATCATTATTACAGCTAATAACTTGTCCCAGATAAGTATATGACTCCAACTTTTCAATTACTGCTCCTTCAATCATTATTTCCCTTTCTGTGGCATACTTGTTCATCATTACTTTTGTTTTAGCCATATTCATCTTTAGTCCAAAATCCTTACTAACCGTGCATAACTGATTAAGATTTTCCTCTAATTCTTTGGGATCATGGCTTATGACCACAATGTCATCTGCAAATCGTAAATGGTTTAGGTACTCTCCGTTCACATTGACTCCTTTCTGCAACCAGTCTAATCTTCTGAAAGCTTCCTCAAGGGCAGCAGTAAACAGCTTCGGAGATATTGTGTCTCCTTGTCGAACTCCTTTCTCAATTTTAAATTTCCTACTATCTTTGTCTAGTCTAATAAAGGAGGTAGCACTCTCATATATTTTCTTCAAAATCATAATGTATGGGGTATCTATGCCTTGTCTTTCCAGTGCCCGAAACATTGCCTTATGCTGTCTGGAGTCAAATGCCTTTTCATAATCCACAAATGCCAGGCATAATGGTGTTTTATATTCATTTGCTTTCTCCATTAGCTGTGATATTACGTGAAGGTGATCCATAGTTGAGAATCCTGTCCTAAAGCCAGCTTGCTCTTTTGGTTGATTCTCATCAAGTATTCTTTCTAATCTGTTAGTAATGACCCTTGTGAATAACTTGCAGATGTGGGATAACAAGCTAATTGGTCTATAATTTCCAATTTCTGATTTATCTCCTTTCTTATGCAGCAAAACTATGATTGCATTATTCCACTGCTTAGGCGTTACACCTTTTCTAATGCACTTTGTGAAGAGCCTTGCCAGTTTTTGTGTTATGTCTCTTCCTCCCAATTTTAACAACTCTACAGTAACTTCATCTTCCCCCGGGGCTTTCTGATTCTTCATTTTCTTCAATGCATGTTCTACCTCATCAGGAAGAATATCGAATATCGGGTATGTCGTATGTGTTGCTACTTTGCAATCCATCTTCCCCACTGCTGGCATCATTCCCCTACTCCTCGTATAATTCTCTGTAGTAGTCTTCTGCTATTTGAATTATGCCTTCTCTGGTGTTTATAAGTACACCATCGCTATTCTTCAGTTTCAGTATCATTTGTCTTTCTGTATTACTGCTCATGGCTGCTGATTTAAATCCTTTGTTTTCCCTTAATGCTTGTTCTACTTTTCTTTTGTTAAATCTTCTTATGTCCTCTCTGAGTCTCTTTCTAATGGCTTTGCATAACTCAGTATACTCAATTTTCTCTCTGTCAGTGTTTTTCTTGCTCTTCATTTGTTGTCTTCGGTTCATCATGACAAGCGTTTCTTGACTAATATTTTCTTCTTTGGATTTCTTTTTCCCTATAGGTTTTTTGGGCTTTATCACTTTCAGAAAGTTGTAATATTCCTCGTCGAAATCTCGGTCCTGAGCAGTCTGCAGAAGCTAAAACTTGTTCTTAAGTTCCAGTACATACTGCTTTTTCTCCTCTTCTGTTATCTCAAAGACCTTTGTATTATTTACTCGAGTCAGTGTTTCCCTTTCCTACATCTATATCAAGTGTACATCTTACCATTCTGTGATCACTTCCAACATTTACCTTATTTAGGACGGTAACATCATTCACAATATATCTTCTGTTAGTGAGGATGAAGTCGATTTCATTAGTAGTTAATCCATTTGGACTCTTCCATGTCAACTTTATGTTCACCCTTTTCTTGAAAAAAGTGTTCATTACTGACAGTCCTTGAGATTCTGCAAATTCCACAAGTCTTTCACCTCTTTCATTTCTTTCACCAATTCCAAAATTTCCTGTAGTTCCCCTTTCTGCACTGTTTTGTCTTTTTCCAACCTTAGCATTGAAGTCCCCCATAATAATAGTGTAGTGGGTTTTCTGCTCATCTAGAAGACTCAATTTCGGTGTACATTTCTTCAACCTCTTCATCATCATGGCTCGATGTTGGTGCATAAATCATTACAACCTTTAGCTTGTACCTCTTAGAAATCTTGAGTATTAGTCTTGACACCCTTGGTGATGTACTTTTGAATTCCAAAATGTTGTTTTTAAAATCTTTATGGTCCAGAAACCAAACTCCACCTTCACTCCTTTCACTGTTTCCATTGGTGTACAGCAGATGTCCACTTGATAAACTTATAAGTGATTCATTTCTTCTTCTTGTTTCAGCCAAACCTTATTCCAATTCACATTTTCTAATTCCTTTTCCAGTTCTAATATCCTGTCTTCACCGATGAATCTCCTTAACGACCTATTAAATACCCAGGTCGTAGTATATACAGACTCTTTAAGTGCAGTGAGTGCCTTACACAATAAATTACAACATTCCCATCCACTTCTCACACAAATCAGATCACAGTTATGTAACCTTGATAAAAAGAAGCTTACTGTCAAATTCTGCTGGACCCAGCCACGTCGGAATTCCAGAAAATGTGTGCAGCCAAAGCAGCAAAGTGCCCTTCTTGCTTTGATTCCATCCCAGTTCCTTACTCTTATTTCAAACTTATCATAAGATGGATATGTACTGAGATATGGTCTTAAATGTGGCATACTCAGATCGGAAACAAACTTCTTGAGATAAAACAGAATCCACAGTTGTGGAGATCCAGTTTCAGACTAAACAGGCACGAAGAGGTCATGCTTGCAAAAGCACAACTTGGCCATACACATCTAATGCACCTCTTTTTACCGCTAGGAGAAGATCCTTCACTTTGCTTACTCTGTAGCTCTCTACTTATCGTTAAGCATATCCTAATTGAGTGTGCACATTACCATTCAGTTAGAATTGCATGTTTCAAATCACAGCTTAATTTACAAAAACCTCTACAACTATCCCATATACTTGGAGATGATAGCAATTCTCAGAACTTTTTACTTACCTGAAAAGGATTATCGTGTACAGTCACTTTTAGACCTATTTCCTATAACTTATACCATCTCTTCTAGACCAAATAACAGGTGCAATTTGGCCATAGTAGCCTTTGCACCATTAAACCTCACTCCAACAACAGCCTCATTTTAGGAAAGATGTAGAGCTGCTGGAACAAGTACAGAGAAGGGCAATGAGATTGGTGAGTGGAATAAAGTGTTGGTGTTACCAAGAAAGGCTTAAGGTCTGCAAATTGCAGCTTCTGGAGACTAGGCACCTGCGAGGCGATCTAATTGAGGTGTAAGGCCTTCAACGGATTCAGCAAGCTCAATGCTAATGGGATTCTTCCTCTTGCTTAGATTACTTACCTGAGATTGCATACATTCAAATTGAGGAAAGACAATTATAGAATTGATGTGCGGAAATTCATCTTTAACCAGCAGATGGTCAGAAATTGGAACAAATTTTCATCTGTTGTAATGGAGATCAGGAACTTAAATAAGTTCCTGATCTCCATTACAAACATTTGTCTATACAAATGTTTGTAATGGAGATCAAATATACAAATGTTTGTATAGTATAGACAAATGTTACAAACATTTGTGTATACTATACAAACATTTGGAGTGAATGGATATCAGGTAGTCTACTGCAATAAAAGGCTGATTGTTTTTCCACTGAGCATCATGTCAGTGATTTTAAGTGTAGTATTGGCTGTAATGCTTAAAAGAGCAAAACAACTTAGCCTTGCTTAATATCGGAGGAGATGACAAGGAGAAACCCCTAGATTGGTTGGAGTTTGTGCAACCAGTTACTGTTTAGCATGAAGCAAAAAGGGGCTTAGAGGGGAACAGTCATTCTGTGTTATCAGACACAGTCAAAAACACTGATGGATCCAATATCTTTCTATTTTAGAAGATTTTGGAGAAGTCCAGTTGGCCTGCCTCCCTAAAATCCACTCATGCACACTTTCTCGATGGTAAGCCCTGTTACGTCACTTTGGTGGCAATGAACATGTAGAGTGGTTCTCTTCAAGATTCCTGGTCAGTGTGAAGAGGAAAAGACCAAATCTTTACAGCACATGATATCATGATGAAACAAATGGTCCTTAGTTCCCAGTGGCTTTCACTCCTCCTATTATGGCTGCTAGAGGATCAGAGTGGAAGCAGAGGGTGCTAAGATCTCTGGGTACGACCAGGCTGCCATGCACCGAAACTGAACTTGGCCTGTTACAACATAAGATCCTTGATCAGTAACGGTAGGATATTAGAAATGGAAAAAGAATTCGAAAATGTGAACTAGAATATCATCTGCTTGGCTGAAACAAGAAGAAGAAATGAATCACTTGTAAGTTTATCAAGTGGAAATCTGCTGTACACCAATGGAAACAGTGAAAAGAGCGAAGGCGGAGTTGGCTTTCTGGCCCATAAAGATATAAAAAATGACATTTTAGAATTCAAAAGTACACCACCAAGCATGTCAAGACTATTACTCAGGATTTCTAAGAAGTATAAACTAAAGGTTATAATGATATATGCACCAACATCGAGCCAGTGTGAATGGAGTGTACCTAAACCATTTATGATTTGCAGATGACATTGTGATCATAAGTCACAATCCCAAAGAATTAGAGGAAAATCTTAATCAGTTATGCAGAGTCAGAAAGGATTTCGGACTAAAGATGAATATGACAAAAACAAAAGTAATGATGAACAAGTATGCCACAGAAATAGATATAATGATTGAAGGAGCAGTAATTGAAAAGGTGGATTCATATACTTATCTGGGACAAGTCATTAGCTGTAATAATGATAAATGGCTGGAAGTCAAGAGAAGAATAAATTTTGGATGGATAGCATTCAGGAAAATATTGTCACATACTAAGGAGCAATATCCCAATTTGTCTGAAACGTAAAATAATGAACCAATATATATACTCCCCTCCATGACTTATGGAAGTGAAACTTGGGCACTCACCAAAAGAATGGAAGAGGAGCTGAGAACTACTCAGTGAAGTGTGGAATGAATAATATCTGGAAACAAGACTGTCAGAAAGAGAAACACATGGGTTAGGCAGCAAACACAAATAAAGGACATTCTTATCAAAACTAAAGAACTGAAATGGTCTTGGGCAGTATACACAGCTCAAAGACATGATGACAGATGGACTAAGGAAATAACAGATTGGTACCCAAGAGGAGCTAAAAGAAAATCTGGAAGACAACAGCAGAGATGGATAGATGAAATTCATGAGTTTGTGGGTAGTAAATGGATGGCCATTGCACAAAACAGAAGGAACTGGAAAACTGCTAGAGAGGGCTTCATCCTGCAGTGGATTGAAAATATTTGATGATGATGAAAAAACATTTTCAGTGTGGATACAGGAGTGTTTTACAGTTTTCTTCTCAAAAAAAAAAAAAAAAAAAAACATTTACTCTCCATGGTGAATCCTGCTATATGGACAAATTGAGAAACAATGAATCTGCTGCCATATACCAGTGCATATGGCACCACACAGCTTTGCCCTGGAGCAATATGGCCTTAGTTGCTGATGCTCCTAAAAACCAAATAACAACAACAACAGCTTTGCCCCCTTGCCATCAGCTAATCTCAACCAGTTTTAAAAGAATGACCATTCTCTGTGAGTATGAGCCAACTTGGTTTGTCACTGAAACTTTTGAATCATGGATTATAAATTTGTTAAAAGAATGCTCATGCAGAAAAGGAAAATTCTTAGGAACCTGGGGTATTGTGCTGCACATAATACTAAGGCACTAAATCTATCGAATATTAAATTGCTTTTTCTGCCTCCAAACCCTACATGATTTTATGCAGCCAGTGGATCTGAGTATCATTCATAGCTTGAAAAAAAGCCTGCAGATCCTGCCTCATGCAATATTTGATCCATTATCTTGAGCTCAAAACAGTGTTGCTTCAAAAATGGAATATGTTATAGATATCCTTCGAAACATTGATTGAATGGGATGGCATTTTGCCTGATACCATAATAAACTGCTTTGCCAAAAGTTGTTTATCAAGAAGGATGTAGCTCCTCTTCCAGAATATCAGTCTGACCATCCAGTGAACAAATGGGAGGAATTTGGGAGAACCAATAAAGAAGAATTTAAAGACTATCTTTGTGGATGGCTCTGTTGCCATCGCAGCTATACCATCATAAGATCCAGTAGCGTAGCTACCCATTTTCGGGCCCGGAGGTAAAGAACATGTTCAGGCTGTTACTTAATTAATGAAAATTGCAAAAACAGGAGACAACCAAAGACGGCGTGACCCTAAAGGGCCCGGGCTTGGAGGCAACCTTGCCTGCCTACATGGTAGCTGTGCCGCTGATAAGATCTATTAAATACGTTGACAATCTGTATACACTTTACTTTAAAAAAAAAAACACTGATATTCAAAATGCATTGAATGTAATTGAAAATATACTGGCTCTCAGTAATGTTAGCAGTGGTTTTAGCATGTATAGCCTTTGATTAACATCTGTACTATTTATACCAACACTTACAAAAACAAAAAAAAGTATTAAGATGTATGTTGGGTAGTTTTTTTAAAGACAATATAAAAGTCAAAAAATGAATGTAATTAAATTATATAATTAAGTTAGTTTTGAAACATACAAGTTAACCAGTGTATTAACTGCTGTAACCCATGAACAAGTATCGGTATAATTTATTTTTTTTGTTAATAACTAAACTAATTTTTACAATTCAGAATTATAAGAATACATTTCACTGCTCACATAATACAAAATTACACAACCCTTGTTATTACAAATCGATAGAACTTAAGTATGTTGAAATCTGCATCAACAAGATTTTCCCTTATATGTAGTTTAAGTTTCCCTCATTGTTGAATGTTGCTCATAATACTGTTTATATATGATAACATTTATTTCAGATGTTTAAAATATTTTTAAAATTTTCATGTGCTATTTATAGTCACCTTGTTTCTATATTTCAGTGGTCATTTAGATTGATAGTTCTGTATACCCAACTTACATGTGCATAGTTTTGGGGGAAAGGCGCCTCCGGTGGTTTCCCACATCTGCGCCATATATACTCTGTGGAGACAAACAGTATCACTGTGAAAGCCAGAAAAAAATTTTTTGTGTTGTAAATGAAGTATTGTGCTGGGTTCTGTTGGGTGTCCTGGCTTTTGGCTGCAGGGCCCCTGATGGGACCCCACGTTGCCCGCACACACCACTAGGAGGTAGCCAGGCTGCCCATAATTCTCTGGCTAGTCTCCTCCAGGTCACCTGAGCTTCCTGGAAAGAGACCAAGTAAAAAAAAAAAAAAAAAATATATATATATATATATATATATAAAATAAAATAATAGGGTACAGGGAGTACAGGATGTACTGGAGAGGGTAAAGGAAAGGAGGTATAGACAGAGCGACGGAGGATGTAAGGGAAGGCATCCTCCACAGGTTGGGTGGGAATTCTCTCACCTAAGCGGAAGTGGAAGAAGAGGCCCCTCGAGAGGGTGGGAAGGCAATCACGTATCAAGAGAGACACGGATGAAACAATTAAAGCGACCTGAGTGTCAAGTCCAGTAGCTAGAAGTGGTCACAATCTAGGTGAAGATGCTCAGTATATGATTTGATTTGATTTGGTTTTTTATGGCGCATTGGCAGCTAAGGCCATAATGCGCCCTCAGTATATGAGAAAGAGTGTTCATCAATGTGCATCAGTTCCAGGACGTTGTACCAGTGATCTTCTTCTGGTGAAGAGATCATGGGCGAAGGCAGAAAAAGCGTGGTACTGGTCTTCCTCATTGATCAGAAAATGTTCATTTCCTCGAGGCAAGGCATGTATTTTTGATATGAGCAACGTTCGCAGGTCCTCGTAGAGGGGGCAAACATAGAATAGGTGATCCCAGTCTTCGTTTTCACCACAAAGACAGCGAGGATCATCCACGATGTTCATAGAGGCAAGTTTGTAATTTATAGATCCATGGCCTGTAATCAGGAAAGTGGTATATAACCCTGGGCTGTACCATGATGGAGCTTTAGGGTAGATCTGGGCTATTTCAGGTAAGAAATTTTTAGTAATGGAACCTTTGGGGGTGGTATTCCATCTGTTTTGCCAGGCGTTAAGAAGGTAGACTGCAAGGCGTTTTTTTTCTTCTTTGATGGTGTTTGCTGGGTTTGTAGTGAAATCCAGGACGGTGGTAGGGAGTCCCTTTGCGAGCCGGTAGTGCACACCTCTGCGAATTATCTGCAGGTCCAGAGGGAGAACTCCTGCCAAGACTTGGAGCGCTGGGTTGCTTACTGTGCAGCAGGCACGAGTGAGAAGGATATTACGCTGGATGGAGGTGAGCTTCCTTTGATTATGAACAATGAGTGCACGATGAAACCAGACACCTGCACAGTAGGTTATAGTGGGAATGAATACAGCTTTGTATAGCATGTGCAGCGAGCGGCGATTCAGGCCCCAGTCAGACCTGCTGATCCTCACTACCATTGCCGTGTAGTTCCTGACTTTGCGATGAAGGTAGTCTATATGCGGGTAAAACGTGAGCTTGGGGTCAGAATTACCCCAAGGTACTTCATCTCAGTTGTCAGTTTGATAGTTCTACCAGCAATTTTAATCTGTGGCGGCCTGCTTATTTGAAGGGTTCCTCTGAGTAGAATTGAAGTAGTTTTCTCAGTGGATATATGGAGTTTATGGAGGCTGGCCCATTTTTCTAGCTTTGTAAGGGCTCCGTTGGCTGTTGTTTCCAGGGAAGCTCTGGAGTTTCCAGTGACTGTCAGTATCAAGTCGTCTGCGAAGGCTTGGGTGGAAACATCTCCCAGGTCTAGGTTCAGGAACTCGTCCATGACCACATTCCATAGGAAAGGACCGAGGACAGAGCCCTGGGGGCATCCTCTGTAGACATTTCTGGAGACTTGTCGATAGGCATTCCTGACTGTAACACTTCTGTTGTGAAGATAGTCCTGTATGCAGCTGTAAAGATTTGCTGGAACGCTAGCTTCTCTGAGTCTTCGTAGTATACTTGGCCACCAGAGCAAGTCAAAGGCCCCAGCGAAATCCACTGATATTACTAAGAAGTATTTGGTGGCTGAATTTTTGACTGAATCCGTGAGCTGCCGAAGAGCATCTTCTGCTGAACGGCCTGCCCGAAAGCCAAACTGGTTTGGAGACTGGAGATTTGCATCTTTATAGTGTTTTTCCAATCTGGATAAGAGAAGACGTTCAAATATTTTGCTTAAAATGGGAAGGAGTGCTATGGGTCTGTATGACCTTGGCTGCTCTGGTGGTTTACTTGGGTTCTTCAAAATGAGGCGTAGATTGGCCTCTTTCCAGTCATCTGGGAAGAGTCCAACTTCCAGACAATGGTTGTACAGGCTGAGAAGGAGATTTGATTGCGTCTCTGCAAGCTTCTTAATTACTTCTGCTTCAATGAAGTCTAATCCTGGGCTTTTTTTGTTTTTTGTTTTGCCAATGGAAAGTTTCAATTCATCTAAGTTGAAAGGCGGTTCTATAGAAGTGGTGCTGTAGGATGCGTTTTCAGTACAGATTTCTTGTTGCTGGCTGGATTGAGGATCTGTGTTTAGCGGGAACAGGGTGTCCAAGATGTTGTTTACTGACTCTTCCCATGTGAGGGTTGTGGTGCCCTGCGGGGTGACTGTAGAGGAGATCACCCCTGGGGAGCTTGTTCGTAACAATGCGATACACAACTCCCCAGGGGGTGCTGTTTCCAGTCGTGGAGACCAGGTGCTCCCAAGACTGTTTCTTCTTGGCTCTAATTAAACTAGTGTAATCATTTCTTAGCCTACGATAGTTATTGCATAGGGCATCAACTTCATGAGGGGGCCAGGTACGGCGAGCACGTTGAAATGATTTCCGTGCTGTATGAACCTGATGGCGGAGATGATCCAGTTGGTTGCACCACCATGGGACAGCACTCGGGAAAGGGTGTTTCTTCTTGATTGTTTTGTCACAGACATTGGTTATGATTGATGTTATTTTCCTCTGATGCTGGTTGTGGTTGAGGTCGGTGAGATTGGTTTTTCCAGGAATTTGAAGGGAAGCTTGGACCGTTAAATTAAAGAGGTTCCAGTCTGCTTTGTTAATTGCATAACGGATGATATTGTTTCTAGGCGGAGGTGCTGATTCTATTGAGCGTTGAAGGGTAAAAGTAATCGCCCTATGGTCGGAAGTTGTCCAAGCCTCGCAGACTTTCCAGTCAGTGATCTTAGTGGCAATAGATCTCGTGGCTGCTGAGATGTCTATTGTGGACTTCCCATAGGGTATTACTGAAGGTAGGCATGTTGTTAGGCTTGTTAAGGATTACAAGAGAGGAAGTAGCGAGAAAGTTCTCGAGTTGCCGGCCGTTGTGATTGCCCGGGCGATCTTCCGAGTTGCTGTGCCACATTGCAGAACGGCAATTAACGTCGGCACAGAGAATAATCTTCCCATTTGGGAGGAGGGCTTGGACTGCTTGCAGATACCTGATAGCAGGAGCTATATCTTCGCCTGGACGACAATACAATGAGATGACGTGGAACGATCCCATAGGTCCTATAAGCTGGGCGCACACCGCCCATGGGGTACAGAGGGTGTGGATTTTGGTGGCAGTTATGTGCGGGTTCCGAACAAGGATAACCGCCCACGGAGTGTCTTCTTCTGATTGTATAATTTTGTACGTAAGCGGATATCCCCTGACTTTTCTTGCATTTGTGTAGGGCTCTTGGATGAACAGGACGTCTGTATTGTCTTCGTCAGCCTTTATTCTTATTTGGTCCACGACTGCACGCGCTCGCTGGGCATTTAGCTGCATAAATTTCATGATGTTACAGTTATATGTCTTATATGGGGCCATAGTTGATTCTTTGTTGTTGTGTGCTTCTTGCTTTCAGATAAACCGGGCACTTGTTATCCCTTATCGAATGCTTGTAATCCATTTTTGCTAGTTTACAGTTGGCGCAAACCGGTTCTTCAGTTTTGTTAGGGCAGGTGTTAAAGTTATGCCCTTTCTGGGCACAGTGCCCACACATGGAATCGACCTGTGTACATGTGTGTGTAGTATGGCCGAACCTGCAACAGCGAAAGCACTTTGGGACGACTATGTGTTCTTTGAACCTATGGCAGGTCCACTCGAGGTACACCCTGTCCTGCTGTTTAATTACTTGCCAAGCTTGTGCCGAGAGGTCAATGACCCAGTTTACATTTTGGGAGGATTTTCCTTTGGTCTGATACTTTGGTTGTATTGCATCTTCTATGCTGGTAAATTCACTTTCACCTTGAAGGTTTCTACAATAGATTTCTTCAGCCACTTGTTCCGGTTTGAGGTTTTTATTGATGCCGAAAACAATAATTGCTGGGCCTTTCTTTTTGGGTGTCTCAGCTGTGAGTCCCATGGTGGAAATTTTTGGGTTGTCCAGTATTGTCTGGGCTTCGTGTCGCGTTGCAGTCTCAATTATTACTCCGATGTTCCTGGTTTTTCTTATTGATTTGATACGGGTGTTCTTTAAGTCGCTTGCTAATTTTTGTACAACGGCCGTCTTGACGGCTTCGCTCGATTCCATGGGGCTGTCTTCTGTTGGTTTTAATACAACCAGATGTTGCTCCTTTAGAATCGTTTTCTTTATCTGGGTTGGCTTGTGTGCTTCAGTAATCTTTTTTGAAGGATTCCTCAGCGCATCTGCAAAAGAGCGGGTGCGCTGTAGCATTTCATTTTCACGCTCTTCCTGATAGGTTTCTACTTTGGCTTTGAGCCGCTCGTTGTTGACGTGAAGGTCAAAAAGGATGCGTTCCATCTGGCTCCATATCTTTATTATATCTCCGCGAGTCGCAGACGTAATCCGATTTGTTGGCTTGGCCATGAGAGCTTCCAAGCCGGATCTAAGGGAAAAGACTTCGTCAGTTACAGTTTCTGCATACAAATGTTCAGATTCACGATTGTATTTGTAATTTTGATCTGTATTTGATATGGCTATCATATCTGTGGAAACGCTATGCTCTAATGGCATCGTGGGAACGCCATCCGCTTTGGCTGCAGTTTCCCTGTTGCGTTTCTTGCAGGCAAGGTCAGGCCTATTTTCTTCTTGATCATCCACAGATTCATTTAGTGCAGAGATGCCCCGGGTTCTTGTTAGGGGGACAGTTAATGTTCTTTCCTCATTATCCGGTTCGCTGTTTGACATGGTGGAGATTGTCAGTTTTGATAAATGAACAAGTACGGATTTACAGACACTTCGGATAAGCGGGCAGATTTCAGTTTTTATTTTTACCAACTGCAAGAAACAAAATGACGTGCACACTTGTCGTTCTTATTTAGGCAGTGCATTTTTTGTGAGTTAAAATTCAGGTTAAGAAATACTGTTTTATTGTTTTCTCCTGGGCGAAGAACGTCAGCTTTTGCTTTCTCTGTGTCTCCCGGGGATTGGAGACAAAAGGCTAGGGGTAACAGGGAGGAAATCACTTTATAGCAGGAGGAGAACAATACTCTAGACTGTAGGATACTTGAAAGCCCTTAGGCAGTCAAAGAGACCAGCGGTCAGCGATTACCTTGTTGCGACGGCAGATAGTAGTCGAAGCGACACAGTGAGTATATATTATGCATGCGAGAGTTAGAAAAAAAAAAAAAATTTAAATTAAAATACTTATCTCTGGAGTCTTGTATCCAAGAACATCTTATTAGCTTCTCAGGACTCTGGACTACTGCTGAAGAACATTGACAGTTTGGTAGATTCCGATAAATCACTGTTTTAGAGACAAAATGACAGAGGACAAAAATCACTCAGCTAACTAGACTGGCCCTCTAGCGGCATCTCCTATTTTTACATGTACAGGCATACCTCGAATAACGAATAGGATGCGTTCCACGAAATTACTTCGTTAAGCGAAACTTCGTTTTCAGAGGTAAAAATACTATGGCCAGAATAGGGATACGTTCCTACGTAAAGAAAATGAAAAGCTTTTTTTTCGAACAAAGAAAAGTTTTATTAAATAAACAGTCAACTTACATACAAAGTGAAATCACATTTTAAAATATAAGTCTAAAGTTGATTGTTTATGCTTTTTTCCTCTTTCATTTAACAATTGCCTATACGGAGTTATTGCATTTAACACTGATCGCTTAACAATAACACTTCTTCCTAAATCAGGATCATTTTCACTAAAGAAATTTAAAACGTTTTCAATGTCATTTAAGCACCTTTTTAAATCTTTGGTTGTTAACACTTTTTCGGCAGGAACTTCTTTAACTTCGTCTTCATTATCTTTGTCTTCGTTGCTAACGAGGTTTTCTAAATCTTCCACTGAAAAACCATCATCTTCTGCATTCAATAAATTTCTAACATCCTCTTCATCGACATTTTCGAAACCTATTGATTGAGCCATCTGGATAACTTCATTTCTAATTTCTTGGATGTTATTTTCTTCTTCTAGTACAACTTCTGGCCATATTTTGCGCCAAACTCCATTTAAGCATTTCTTAGTGACTTCTTTCCAAGAACTATCAATGTTTTCAATTGCGTTTTTAATGGTGTAGTTTTTCCAAAAAGTTTTAACTGTCATTTCCTCTTTATCCTCTAGTTCAGTTAAACTGCTTAATGTTCGACGCAGATAATAAGCTTTAAATGATGCTATTACTCCCTGATCCAATGGTTGAATCAGGGAAGTTGTGTTTGCTGGAAGAAACACAACTTTGACAGGAATGCATGTGTCCAACGTGTTAAGATCAGTAGGATGTCCCGGAGCATTGTCTAACAACAAAAGAGCTTTTTCTTCAAAGTTGATTTTTTTGACAGTACCGTTTTACTTCAGGACAAAAGTGGTTAACAAACCAATCAGTAAATAACTCCTTGGTAACCCACGCTTTTCTATTTGCTTTCCATATTACAGGTAAATTCATTTTTATGTTACCTTTTAACGCCCTCGGATTTTCTGAATGGTAAACTAATAACAATTTTAATTTATAATCGCCAGAGGCATTTGATCCAAAGAGTAACGTTAAACGGTCTTTGGCTGCTTTGAACCCAGCAGCTGATTTTTCTTCAATAGAAATGAAGCTTTTTGTTGGTAGCAGTTTCCAGAACAAACCGCTTTCGTCAACATTGAACACCAAATTTGGAAAATTTTCACGTTCAATTATTTCCTTTAGTTTTTCTGGAAACTTATTTGCAGCTTCTCCTGTTAATTTTACACTATGAATCCTGGCCCGTTTTTTAAATTTCTCGAACCAACCACGAGAAGCCCCAAAGGTTTCCTTAATTTCTTCAGTTTGTTTAGATTTCAGGTGATTAAACTGGAATATTTTTTTTATGTTAAATGGGGCTTGAAATTGCCGACTTCGTTATATCGAAGCTTCGTTATCAGAGGTAACGTTAACCGAGGTATGCCTGTATTTGAAAATTATTCAAAAAAAATGTTGGGGTAGTGAAATTTTTTATAAGTGAATTATTAATATCTATTTTGTAATATGTAACTGAAAGAGTCAGAATTTCCACTGTGAACAGTAGTTTATTGTATATGCCAATGTTATTCTGCAGCCATTATGGCTGTGTTTAAATCATTTATGAGATGGTGAAATATTACTCTAAAGTGGCAAATTAATCATAGCAGTGATGAAATATATTTTTTATTCAAAAAATATTTCATTAAAGAAATAAGAATAGAAATATCATAATAGAATATTTGACTAATGAATAATGAACTAAATAAATTATGGAACTGGATAATCACCTCCTTATCCCTGCAGGAAAAATTCCAGTATCTCATTGACAAAACTCCATGAGCTGAACTGGCAGCCTGCTGCACTGCTCAGAGAACTTCATACCTGATTGCACAGTTCTCCTCCCTTCCCCAGGTCTTTTTCATTCTCCACTATCCTGAGTGTGATATCACACAGTTGGTACGTTAATCTGGGATTACAGCTACCCAGTTACATTGACAAATGTAAAGTACTCCCCAGTCCATCTGTCTAATTTTTCTAAATCTTGTGCAGTAGCCTCCCTGATTGCTTTCATTATCCACCCTGTCAATCTTCATACATATGCAGATTTAGACATTAAGCCTGTTATGGCTTTATAATTGTCATTAATAAACATAGAAAACAACATTGGGCCCAGCACTGAACCCTGGGCTACACTAATAACATTTGTTCAAAAAGAGTAGTGCCCATTGATAAACACTGTCTCTGTCTTCTCTTGCTCAATCATCCTTTTATCCATAGCAGTAATTTTCCCATAATGCCACTCTGCTCCAATTTGTACAGCAGTTCTTTTATGTGTGCAACAATATCATAAGCTTTCCTGATATCCAAGTATATGATATCAAAATTATTTTTGCATCCTGTTCCTTTGTTATTGCATCATAGTATACAATCTGATTGGTCAGACAAGACAGCCTCGTAAATCTATTCTGTGACTATAGTATAACTACATTCCTGTTATGATAGTCGTGCATTACTTCTTTAATCAGGCGCCTCCGTAGCCAGGTGGGCAGAAGTGGTAGTGCGTAGCACACGCTTCTTGATTAGACCGGGGTTCGAGCCTGTGACCACCAAATATGGAGGATGCGGAATGGTCAGTGAATGACCACCGCATATCCATGGAGCAATATGGCCTTAGTTGCTAATGCTCCTAAAAACCAAATAACAACAACAACAACTTCTTTAATCAGTGACTATTATTTTTCCTCGAACAGAAGTCAGGCTAACAGGTTTGTAATTACTCTTGTTAGCCTTTGATCCTCCTATGTTGATTGAGGATACATTCGCACTTTGCCATTCCACAGGGACCTCCCCCTGAATCCAAGGATGCCTCACAATTATGGCTAAAGATTTGCTTACCTCTTTTAATGTAATTAGGTAGAACCTATTCACCCCAGGTACTTGTTTTGTGTTTAGTTTCAACAATTTTTCTTCCACTTTCCTCTCAGTTATCATAAAATCTGTTAGAATTTGATCTTCTGTCACCATATGAAATTCTTTGCGAATATAGATGAAAAATACATATTCAATTTGTCAGTAATTTGAGCAGGATCATAGCAGTTGACCTCTTCATATCTGGTGGACCAATGTGATTCACCCCTTCCTTCTAGTGTTTACATAAATAGTCTTTGCTGCTTTTCTTTGCATTTTTTCCATGACTATCATAATCTTTAGCTGTCTTACCTCATTTGTGATGTCATTGCATACTGTTTTATACCTATTATAGGCTTCTGTATCACCCGGTGATTTTTGTATCCCTTCATTTTTCTTTTTTACCCATGAGTCTTATTCATCTGACATCTGTTTAAATCCCACCCTTTGAATGGTATCTCTTAGTTGGTAGAAAAAGCCCAGTAGTTTCTTTGATTACTTCTCTGAAAGCTTTGAATTTATAATTTGCTGTTAGTAACATCATCAGTTGTTTCATTGCATAGAATTTAAAAACTGTCTTAGATGTAAAGGTGACATTCTGTAGTCACCTTTTTTAAGCAACAGCCTTCTCTTTACCCTTGAGAGTAATTACATCTTTATGTAAATCCCACATCAAATTACTGCGATCAGTGCCACCTAGTGGGTGCTTGATGTGCAGGTTCTTATAGTCGCTGCCGATAATTAGACGAAAAATATTGCATTTTCACATTGCTTCATTAGTGTGCTAGTGTAGGACAGTCATCCAATAAATTCATAGAAACCTTGCTACTATGTGAGTGACCAACACACAAGTTTCATTCAATATATATATACAGTGAAACTTCCCTTTAATGGACAGCCATGGGGAACGAAAATGTGTCCGTTAGAGAGGTGTCTGCTAACAAGAAGTCTGAGGGAGAAAAAAAAAAAAAAAGAAAGAAAAATCGTTAAATGTTTAATGTAAAATTAACTTAAAATATATACAGATTTTGAACAATATTTTTGAAAATAATATACAATTACATACACAAGAAATAAAGTAAAATCGTTAAACGTTTAATGTAAAATTAAATTAAATTATATACAGATTTTGCACAATATTTTTATAAATAATATACATACAATTGTACTATGCATATTATGACTTTATCTTAAGAAAAATACATACAGTAATCACTTATTTTCTTCTGCACCTTCTTCCAGCTGATAATTTTGTTTTTAACATTTGTTTGGAGTGAAGAAGCCATCGAAAGTCCTTCAGTATCTTCTTCAGTGGCGAAAAACATTTTTAAACGATTGATTTGTATGACCGTTTCTTCTATTTTCATCGGTGGTTCGTCGTTAATATGTTCTTCGACAGAATGACCTACTTCCATTTCTTCATCCTCATGAGGAACTTCTTGAAAAATATCGATGATAATGTCGTTGATATCTAGAGCACCATCTTCTGCAGTGAGGTTCGAGTCTATATCTTTGTAGCCAGGGTTACTTGTAGCGGAAGTATCGTACATTATCAATAGATGTTGAAGTTCTTGTTCTTCTTGTTGCTCCACATTGCTGTTCGCAACTTCAATATTTGCGTTTGAAGAGCCCGACTTTACAAAACAGTTCACAACAGTTTGTTTTCTAATTGCGTTTACTGAAGAGGAAATCCATTGAATCGCATCAGGATGCTAATTTTCTTTGCAAAGTCACTCGCACATGTTCAATCGTTCATGTTTGCAATGAGATGTCTTAAAACACGTTTTCTGTAGTGAAGTTTAAAATTTTGTATTATCCCTTGATCCAAGGGCTGACACTCTGCAGATGTGTTTGCTGGCAGAAAAATGATTTGAATGTTGGACAATTCAATGTGCTGGTGAGATGCAGCATTATCCATGAATAGAATAATTTTTCTGTTTTGACGAATCATGTTTTGGTTAAAGTGACTTATCCATTCGCTCATGATATCTTGTGTCATCCACGATTTTTTATTAGACTTCCAGTCAACATTCAAAATATTCAACTTTATGCCCTTGAAACAACGAGGATTTTGTGGTTTTCCTATAACAAGAGGTTGTTCAAAGTCTCCCAGCATATTTGTACACAATAGTACAGTCAAGCGTTCCTTAGAAATTTTTCCGCCTTGGCACTTTTCGTTTTTTAGACTCATTGTTTTTTCCGGAAGAGCTTTAAAAAACAACCCTGTTTCGTCACAGTTGTAAATATCCTTAGCTTCAAAATCACGACATAAATCTTCCAATTTGACGGTCCACTCTGTTACAACCCCAGTATCAACAGATCCACCTTCACCACTTACGGTTTTCCAAGAAATTTTATGCCGAGTTTTGAACTTGTCTAGCCATCCCACAGAAGCTTTGAACTCATTTACTCCCATAGATTTCGCAACCTCCAAAGCCTTTTCCCTAATAATAGGCCCATTAATGGGAATTTTTTTAGCATGTTCGCGACAAAACCACTCATACGTAACATTGTCAATTTGAAGTCCAACAGTTTTCAGGAATGATTTTTGAACCTGATCATTTCCGTGTTGCCAAAATTGTTTGAGCAGTTCATTTTTTTTCTTTAGGATGTCGCTTACCTGTGTCTTCCCGATTTTGAATTTTGCAGCGAGATTGCGAACACTATTTTTTTGCCGATCATATGCATTAATGAGTTAGACTTTATCTTTTAAAGTTAAATGTTTATGAGAAGACATTGTGTACTTCACACGACACTGAACAAAACTGAAAACTGAAACTCAAAAGACGAAAGGCCGACCTTATCAAATGCACACACCGAATTCATCAGAAGTTTTACACATGCCTTAAAATTCTTGAAAAAGGGTTTAGAACCACGACGTAAACCTTGATAAAATTCAGAGAATCGGAAATAGAAAATAAACACACGATTGAGGCAATACGTGGAAGAAAAGTTCCTAGAAAAAGGGCCATGAGCTCGCCTGCTGTCCGTTATGGGGAGATCAAATTAAGTGCTAATCTAAACGAAACAGTGCAGATTGCCTGTCCGCGTCCGTTGCAGAGAATGTCCGCTAGACAGAAGCTGAAAACACGTTAAAACCAATGGAGGTGAGTTGGGGAATTTGAAAATGTCCGTTGTAGAGAGAGATGTCCATTAACGAGAGGTGTCCGTTAGGAGAAGTTTCACTGTATATATGTATATAAAAAATAGGGATAAATGTAAAAGTTTTTCCAGATCAGATTAATGCCATCAATAGTAGATTGAACATTACACCAGTCTGTAATCTAGTTATTATAGTAAAAGTATAATATGTACTATATAGATGCTGAATATGTATATAAACATAACAGTATACAGCGGACCATAAAACCAAGATAACTTATAAAGACTAAGATAGCGTATGTAGGTCTACAATGCCATACCCTGGAAATAAACATATAATTAGTAATAATATATAAATATATAATACAGTAATGATTATGTAGCTAATTATTGATATATAGATACATTGAAAGGGACTTTTTCAAGGGCTAACCCTTTAAATATATCCCACCAATAATTAATAGAGCTATCTGTTTCTGATTGCTATCTGCCTGTTTAACTAAGTCCAATTTTTAAACTTAAACATAAGGTTAATTTGGTTATAATTTAGCAGCAAACAGACAAGATAACATTTAGCCCCACAGATAACTTCAAAAAGAATATATGGAAAATAGAAGGCAAACTATAATTTTCAATTTCTGTTGTGGTAGTTTTATTTGATCTAACCCAAATTTTTCATATTTGAGGGAAATATGAAAAATTTGAGGGAAATTGAGGTACTATTACTAGGTGGTAGATGACTCTTATCAACCGGTGATATACCACCACTTTGCTTGAAGTGGTGGAACCCATGTTTAGTCTCTAGAGCTAAGGTCCGGCCAACCCTTCCCTATCTCTTCCATCATGCAGTATGATTGATGATTTTTGAGGTTATGATGAATGTCGTGGCGAGATCCAATATTCCTTACATTTCGAGGGTACAGCTCTAAAACGGTGTTCGCAGGCCGGCCGCTAGTTAGTACACCGGACCAAACCTATTGGTAACTCTCTAGGAGGCTTCTGGATCAGCTAGTGTATAATCTTGCTACCTCTACTCTGCCAGATAGTGACTGGAGGGAGTCCGAGTAGTGTGTATGCTGGGAGCATTGTCGAGGCCACGTTATGTCAAGGATCTGGGTATATTCTTACCACATGTACGCCATATCCAAAAATTTCTTTACTTCATACAGCATGTCATCCCCACTTTTTCTTACTATTGAATACACCATGAATTGTCAAAATAATAGAGCAAGCTTATCTGCGAAAAGATCTAAACCTCCCATGGACTTCCTAATTCATTTCACAAATATACGTGGTCTCAATTCTAATCTCAACGATGTCTATTTCCACTTGCAGTCTTCCAAACCCCATGTACTTTTTCTGACTGAATCTCAGTTATCGGTTGATTCAACTACTGCTCATCTCAGATGTCCAAATTATTTGCTGTATGATTCCTTTCGCCTCAAAGGTGGTACTTGTGAATATGTCCGTTCTGATATTCCCTGTCAGAGACTTGGCAATTTGGAATCTCCTCTCTTTGATCTTCTCTGGCTTAAAATCTCTTTACCTCATTGTGTCAAATTCATCTGTTGTCTCTACCGTTCTCCCAACTCCACTAATCACTTGGAGCTCTTTGACTTCCTCTCTTTGCAACTTGACCTTCTCCAGTCCAACTTTCCTAACAGTAATTTTCCTTGGTGATTTTAATGTTCACAACTCCAGCTGGCTTCCGTTTTCTAGTCACACCGTCCCAGCAGGTCGAGATGCGGAGGCTTTTGCAATTACTAATGACCTAGCACAGATTGTTCATTTACCTACAAGAATACCAGACAATCCTAATCATACAGCCAATACACTTGATCTTTTTCTCACAAACAACCCTTCTAAGTACAAGGTCGAAGTGAGAGGTCCTTTAGGCACTTCAGATCACAACTTGGTGAATGTCTCTTCTCCAATGGAACCTTTATCTCATGGCTATTCCCAACCTCGTATTGTTTGGCATTACAAGAATGCAAAATGGGATGACCTGCGAGACTTCTTTTCTTCTTTTCCTTGGTCTGATTACTGTTTCAAAACTTCAGATGTCAACGTTTGCTCAGATCGTGTCAGTGAAATTATTCTTGCAGGAATGGAATCCTTTATCCCACACTCCACTTTAAAATCTCGTCCTTTATCTAAACCTTGGTTTTCCAATAAATGTGCTAAGGCTGTCCAAGAGAAGAATGTTGCATATCGTAATTGGCTTGTTTCTAATTCTTCAGTTTCATTTTCTGCCTACACCAAAGCTCGCAACAATTGTAAAGCAGTTATTAATCAGTCCAAACTAGAGTTTGAACAGGCTAAGAGTAGAAAACTTGCTTCTTGCCCTAATGGTAGCCGAACATTCTGGTCTCTTGCCAAAGCTATTGGCCGCAACTTTTGCCCATCTCTGCTCCCACCTCTGTCCAAACCAGATGGTTCTGTTGTCACTTCAGCCAAGGATAAAGCTGACCTGCTAGCATCCCATTTTTCTTCCAGCTCATGTATTAATGATCTTGGTAAAACACCTCTCACCATTCCTAACACACTCCATTCAATGCCTTCTGTGGTCTTCCGTCAAAAGGATATCAGAAGGATTTTGATGAATCTTGATGCTAAGAAAGCTCCAGGTCCTGATGGTATTTCTCCACTTGTTCTCAAAACCTGTGCTCCTGAACTTACTCCTATTCTTTGCCGCCTTTTTTCACTTTCTTATTCCAAAGGTGTTTTTCCTTCTGCTTGGAAATTTGCTCATATCCAGCCAGTTCCTAAAAAGGGTGACAAATCCCTCCCATCCAGTTATCGTCCCATTGCAATTACTTCTACTCTTTCTAAAGTAATGGAGAAATCAATTAACCGCCAACTCTTAAACTACCTAGAAACCTTCCATCTGATCAACGATCGCCAGTATGGCTTCCATCAGTGTCGATCCACTGGTGATATTCTGGCTTATGTTACCCATTGATGGAAAGGTTCGGTGAAACACAAGTAGTTGCTCTTGACATCTCAAAGGCTTTTGATCGTGTTTGGCATAAAGGTCTTCTAAACAAGCTTCCATCTTATGGTTTGCCAACTGTTTTTAGTAATTGGTTATCCAGTTTTCTCTCTGATCGCTCACTGAGGGTGATGGTAGGATGGCTCTCTGTCTTCTAACTTCTCCACTAATGCCGGTGTCCCCCAAGGTTCATTTCTTTTCCCCACTCTTTTCCTCTTGTATATCAATGACCTTCTTCCATTGACTGGAAATCCTATCCATAGTTTTGCCGATGATAGCACATTGCATTTGACTTTCCATTTTGAGAAACCTTGTCCTGCTCAATCAGCTTCAAGTTCTCGAAAATCTGCTGCCAATTCCTTAAATGCCGATCATCAGGTAATTCTCCAGTGGGGTAAAGACAACTTAGTTGATTTCAACCCTTCTAAAACTGAGTCTTGTCTTATATCTCGCAAAAAGGATTCTTCTGCTCCTATGCTTATCTTTAGTGACACTCCGATTTCTAGGCAAAATGATATATCTCTTTTGGGGATTACCCTGACTTCTAATCTCTCTTGGCACAAGCACATTACAAATATTGCTTCCTCTGCATCTAAAAAACTTGGTTTTCTCTTTCGCTCTCGGCGTTACTTTTCTTCCAAACAGCTGCTCACTCTGTATAAATCGCAAATCCGCCCTGCCATGGAATATTGTTCCCACATCTGGGGTGGTGCCCCCAAAACCTCTCTCAGGCTTCTTGATTCTATTCAGAAGAGGGCAGTTAGGTTAATTAATGATTCATCTCTAACAGAGTCTCTTCCCTCGCTTTCTCATAGACGCACTGTTTCTGCTGCATGCCTCTTCTACAGATACTTCCATGGGCAATGTTCTTCTGAATTGGCTTCTATAATTCCCGCTCTCTCTTTCAAAACAGTTCGAACACGTGCCGCCACCAGCCAACATCCATTTACTGTCCAACTTCAAACCCACAGAACCAACCTTTCATCTTCCTCATTTATTCATTCAACGTTTTCTGGAACAACCTTCCTTCATACGTATTTCCTGAAAATTACAATCTACAGAAGTTCAAGTCCAATGTCAACAAATATCTTCTTTCGTATTCTCAACCTCCAACCCAAGCACGGTACTAAGTACTATAAGTTCTAATATCTCTCGTGTTTGGGGTTCACATAAAAAAAAAAAAAAAAAAAAAAACTATTACTATACTTATCCCTACTTCCTTTCTCCTTATATCAGCAGTAGCTTTCTTTTGCATAAATATAAATCAAATAGAACTACCACAACAGAAATTGAAAATTATAGTTGGCCTTCTATTTTCCATATATTCATTTCGAAGTTATTTGTCGGGCTAAATGTTATTTTGCCTGTTTGCTGCTAAATTATAACCAGATTAGCCTTATTTTTAAGTTTAAGAATTGGACTTAGTTAAACAGGCAGATAGCAATCAGAAACAGATAGCTCTGTTAATTATTGGTGGGATATATTGAAAGGGTTAGCCCTTGAAAAAGTCCCCTTCAATGTATCTATATATCAGTAATTAGCTACATAATCATTATTGTATTATATATTTATATATTATTACTAATTATATGTTTATTTCCATGGTATGGCATTGTAGACCTACATAGGCTATCTTAGTCTTTATTAGTTATCTTGGCCATATGGCCCGCTGTATACTGTTATGTTTATATACATATTCAGCATCTATATAGTACTTTTACTATAATAACTATATATATATAATTTGTGTGAATCATGGTACTTATGCGGGGGGGAAGGATTTTCTTGATTTCTGTTTATTTGATTTTAATTAAATTTAAGGTGGTAGTAGAATGACAATTCATGCAAGTCCATTCAATTTAGTCAAAGTGTTATAAGTGGACAAATAGATAGACATACCAAAGCTAATTAGTGCTTCAATCATTTGATTGATTAGTTGGTATAAAAAGCCCAGTAGTTTCTGTGATTACTTTCCTAAAATCTTTGCATTCATAATTTGCTGTTAATAACATCATCAGTTGGTTTCATTGCATAGAATTTAAAAACTGTCTTAGACTTAAAGGTCACATTCTGTATTTACCTTTTTTGTAAGCGAAAGCCTTCTCTTTGCCCTTGAGAATAATTTCATCTTTATGTAAATGTAATTTACATAAAACTCATTATTACATCTTAATATAATAATGAGCTTAAAAGCACCAGTGAGCTTACTTCTCCCATGTGTTATTTGACTAAATGGGTTTTACTGTATAAAATGTGGTAAATAAAGGCTGACCAGGCTAGCTGGGTGGGTAAAGTGCCTGCCTGGCAACCCAAAGGTCGGGGGTTCGAATGCCACCTCGGACTTGGATCAGAGTAGAAAATGCAAAACCTTGAAGGTGCAATATGGCCACAGAAGCTGATGTGCCAACAACTAACAAAAAAAAAAAAAAAAAAAAGATAAATAAAGAATGGTGCAAAAATGTATGTATTGCCTTTCCAGGGCTTCTCTTTTGGAAGACCAAGCACAGCAGCGGAGTTTGGATTCAGCCCGAGAGTTCAGGATGAGGGTACACATTAGTGTTGATCATAATGATGATAATGAACATCATACTAATGAAGAAGTGCTGAGACATGTAAGTAGGAAAATATTTTTAAATACACATACATATATTTTTATTTATGAAACTTGTTTTATTTATTTATTTTTAATCACTTTACTCCAATAATGATATCACCTAAGAACAGTAACCAATTAGAGGTTTTACATTATAATTACACACTAATTACATTGACATTGTGTAAAAATCATTATGGGAATCCTATATTTTTACCAGGGAATTCATCTTCCTTTATACTTCCATTTATTCGCCATGCATGGATTTAGTCTCAAAGCTTGCTTTTATTCCTTTGTCCTCTTGCAAGGTTTATTTATCTCTAGGCAGGTCTTTCAATACTATTCTAGTTACATTTTACCTGGATGCAATTATTCCTGAAAAAATCTCAGTTAAGAGAATTTCTGACTTAAAATATAATATTTCTAAACTTTAATATTTCTATTTATTATTATCTTTATTACTATAAATTCATACCATTGATTTTAAAAGAATACCATTTCAAAATGAGGACATCCTCTACAAGAGAAAATCACAATAAGTTAGCATTTGTCCGACTTTACGAATATTAGCAGGTCTTAACTACACAAGTTGTCTGTACAACATGACTAATTATATTGTTGAGCTTGGCATTGCGAGACATTATTGCATGTTCATTTGGTGTATTTTTATTTATGAAAGACTATGTCAAGGTAAGTTTTATTGTTGGGCATGTTTGTGTGCTGAATCCTGAGGAGAGTTTCCATTAAGTAGTTTATAGTAGATGTTTTTGGGATGACAGTGTATAGATGTTTTTGTTCCCCTCCCCCTCTTTTTTTGTGCATGAAGCAACATTCAAACTGAAGGGAAAATTTTCATTGCCAAAAATGGACTTATTCGTTTGGGCTTAGAGATCCTAGGCATCAGATAAGGGGACAACTGTAAGAACCATTTGGTTTAAAATTTCTAGAAGTGGATGAAGGATGTAAGTGCTTGCAATCTAGGCCATAAAGAGATGGATTCCATTTGGACTTGTTAGTTTGTTTGTTTAGTTATCCTTGTGAAGTCATCTCAACTCAAGATTAACACTATGAGATGTGCTTTCATAAAAGAATGGCAAGTGACACATATTGAATATAGAGGTTTGAAGTCTATGCTTGAGTTTGCTTCTTATATACCTCGTAGGGTTAAATTTTCTTCTTCTCCATCATCTTTACACACACACACACACACACACACACACACACACACACACACACACACACACACACATATACATATGTACATACAGTTTTTCCCCTTCTCTTATCATTGTGTCATAGATTTCCTTGGAGGCCCCTTCCCATAGCTGTCTGATAGAGCATGTTGAACCTTGGCAACATATTTATGATTGCTGAATTTACAAACAAAAGCTGTTAGTCCATTGAATAGTACTGTTGGGTTAAATGTATTAGTTGAGTTTATCCTTCTGTGTACTTCAGGATGTGTTTCCGCTTTTATATTGGTTGTGTGCTAATGGGAATTCAAAATCACACTAATAAACAAAAGAATATCATTTCCTCTGTCACATATATCAAAGTAAGTGAATTTGCAAGTTGTGTTGCTTTCAAATACTAAATCTTTTTTTGACTAAATCTTGAGTATCCCGATGACCCAGAGAACTATGCTGGTGGTAGCTAACTACTGGTAGGGCCACCCTAGCCAGACAGGTCAAAGGGTAGGAGATCAGATGAAGAGTAATATACTGGTCCTCCAGGTTGGGGGTTGTGCGGGAGACTGGTTCCCTCCCCATGTAAAAAAAAATAAAAATCATGAAGCTCAGAGGAAAACCAGATGGACAAAAGGACGCGACTAGGAAAAGGAAATGAAAAGGAATAACGGACATTTTAAATATTGTAACATGGAACATAGGAGGAGGATTAGGATATAAAGAAGTTGAACTACTTAAACACTTAAAACACAAGAAAGTAAATATAGCAGTCATAACAGAAACAAAGAAAAAATTAAAAGGTACGAAAGATTATGATTCTTATACAATGATATACAGTGGAGTAGATCAAAAGGAAAGAGCCAGTGGAGGGGTAGCAATATTATTAGATCGGAAAATACAGAGCTACATATTTATAAATAATAGAATAAGATTTAAATTAGGCAGAGGTTATTTATGTATAATTGGAATTTATGCTCCAGAAGATGGTAAAGAGGAAGAAACAGATAAACTTTATTTAGAGTTATAAAAAGAACTAGATAAGAATGTAAAAAAAAGGACCGTGTAGTTATTTTGGGAGATTATCATGCTCAGGTAGGGAATAAGCCAATAAAAAATATTATGGGATGTTATGGAGAAAATAAAGTGAATGGAAATGGATATAAATTAAGAGATTTTGCAACATTTAATAATTTAAAGATAAATACATTTTTTAGAAAATGTGATATATATATATAAATATAAATGGTCGGCAAGAGGTACACAATCAATAATAGACTATGTAATAGTAAATCAAAAATTAGCAAAACAATGTCGAGATACTAAGGTGTTTAGAGGAGATGATATTAATTCAGATCATTTTTTAGTGGCTTCAAAAATAGAGTTATGGGCTAAATGGAAGAAAAGCTATTAAACAGAGGAAGGCGGAGTTGAATTACAAAGTATATCTACTTCAAGAAGAAAGTATATACAAAATTTATATGAAAAAAGGCTTAAAGACGAAATAAGTAAAACATCGGAGAGAGGACAAATAAAAGAAGAATGGAATAATATACGAAATATAATTCAAAAGATAGCAAAAGAGACACTAGGACAATTTAGGAAAAACTAAAAGGAAAACTATTTAGGAAAAGACGGGGGGGTAAAGATATGGAATGAAGAAATAGCTAAAGCAATACAAGACAAACAAGATAAATATCTTAAATATATACAAAACATGACAAGGGAGAATGAAGAAATATATAAACAAGAACTTAATAAAATTAAAGATATAATAAGGAAGGCTAAAGCAGAGTCATGGGATAGATTTCTAAGTACAATAGAACATGATGTTCATGGAAGACAAAATTTGGCATATAAAATGATGAAACACTTGAATAACTCAGAGAAAGACACTTCAAGAATAAATATAATAAAGAAAGAACAATGGAAAAAACATTATGAAGAATTGTGGAAAGACCCAACATATCAAACAGAAGAGATACAGTTAGACCCAGTTAGTGACATAGATCCGATAACGAAGGAAGAATTGGAAAAGGCATTGAAAGCTACAAAAAATAGGAAAGCAGTGGGAATGGATGGTATAAATGCAGAACTGATCAAGTATGGAGGAAGTTTTTTAAAAGATAGGATACTAAATTTATTTAATAAATGTTGGGAACAATATAAAAAATACCAGAGGAATGGAAGATAGCAAAAATTATTTCAATATTTAAAAAAGGAAATAGAAATGATACAAAGAATTATAGAGGGATTAGCATATTAAATACACTATATAAAATGTATAGCAAAGTAATAAATAATAGAATTAAAATTATCTCTGATGAAATATTAATAGAAGAACAAGCAGGATTCAAAAAAGGAAGATCATGTACAGATAATATATTTGTATTAAAACAAATAATAGAAAAACGAAAAGAGTTTAATTCTTTAGCATTTATAGATTATGAAAAAGCATTTAATCGAGTAAACAAACGAAAACTATGGGAAATATTGAGTAATAAAGGATATCCAAAGCATCTTACAAAAATAATACAGCTATATTTGATATAGCCAAGTTGTAGGCCTAGTAAAAGAGCAATCACCTTTAAGGTCGCCACAGATATGCCAAGAAAACTGCTCATACTTGATGCTTGTCAAGAGAAGTTTCATGGATTTATTGTGGATTTCTCTCAAATGTGCAGAATATGCTAAGGGTTCTGATGGTAACTTATCTGTTACAAAACAACTCTGCTTTCAAACTCATTTTTGGGTTATTGATGTTTAACTGCCATTCAGCTAAATTGTGCAGTATCCTGGAGTTTGCATTAGAGAATTTACATCACTGCAGTAAACAAAATCACCTTCTCGAAAAAATAAATATATAAATGTATGCTGATGTTTACAAAATATTTTGGTGTCCCCTTACACCATATTTTGGTGTCCTCTTGCAGGAGATTCCATCTTTTTAGCCTAGAAGCCAAAAATTCAGCTTGATTTTTAGATAAGCTTAGATCTTGAATAAGATCATTTAGTGCCTCTTGAGTTATTAAGTGTATTTCTGAAAATGATAATGTCACTTCAATATGTAGGGGTCACTAACTTGCTGGTCTTCTCCATATTTGTTCTGGGTCTCACCATCAAACTCAAAATCATCTAGTTGATTTTCTTCATCCAAATTAATAAGTTTCTGGTGGTTTGGGTACAGGTAGTTCTCTCACTCTGCCAATAAGTGCAATTGGATCACATAGATGTAAAATAGGTCTTATAGCTGATGATATATTTGTATATTTTACAGTATGTTTAGATTTAGAGGTAATCCCTGAAATGATTTTTAAACAAAAATAACAATCTGTAGGATTTTCTTTTGGTTCCCTCCAAATCATAGGAATTGCAAATGGGACATAATAGTGAGACCCATTTAACCATGCAGTAAGTAATTTAACACAAACGATACAGCATCTGTGTTAAATCACAGCAGTCTCTGTGATTGAAAAGTTAGCTCATCACATGTATAACAAAAACTATTATCGATATATTTGAGGCATCTTAGGTAGTAAATACATAGAAACATTTAAAACATATACACACAGCGCTTAAAGGAAAGATCACAAACAATAATGCCTTAAACAAGTGACATCTTCACACAACTGAGCAGTCAGTCTACTCTGTGGAAGTTAGCAGTGTGTTATGTCAGGTTTGAACTTGTTTGAACAGCTATCTGCTACAAGTATAGATTTCAGGGAAGGTTCGAACATGTCTCAGCCTGTCAGACTACACAGAACAACTATTTCCATGCAGTCTGTATTTTTAAAAATTCTGGAGAAAGCACTACCATCCATTTCCCACCAAATTCTCTGAACTGTCTACAGCAATTACACTAAGGGATCTCAGGAAGATCAATGATAACTAATCTTGCAACAACCACACTGCATATCCCAGAAGCCTTAGAACAAAGACAGGAGCTGTCGGTTATATTTTATGGCATCCATTCTACATTTTATGCCATCTATATACCAAAGCTCCTACATATCTCAGAAAGCTATTTCAATTTTTGCAGCAATGTTCTCTGGTTCCTAGAATCTCTCTTATCCGAGAGGACCCTTGTGCTAAAGATCGGAACAAAGACCTTCATGCATTACATAACTGCTGGTGTCCTGTGTGGTGCTCTCTTCATGGCAATAATGGTGCCATTTTTGGCCAACAAGTGCAATTGGATCATATAGATTCAAGCTGCTTACTAGGATATCACCATCAGAATCGGCAGCACACAGCAAATCAACAGGAAATTACAGGATATTAGTATTAGCAGTGGCCACATGGTGCAAGGAAGCCTATGACTTATGCTGCACCAGCCAAAAAAAAAAATAAATAAATAAATGAATAAAATAAAATAAAAAATAATAATAAGAAGAAAATTAAAAAAAAAATAATAATTAATAAGAGAAAAGGAAATAGACAACCTATGCATTTCCCCCCTCCTGTAGATAAATGTCCAGCTAACCTTTGAATTTCCCCAAACTGTGAGCCTCTACTATCCATATAGGTAACTTATTCCGGTAATTTATAACTCGCTGGTTAAAATAAAACTTCCTACAATCCAGCCTAAACATCACCCCCGCTGTAACTTGAAATTATGGCCCCTAGTTCTGAATCAAGTCTCCTCTAAAGTGCCTAGTTTCCAAGCTGTGCAACCCACATATTCAAAGTCTTTCCTCATATGGATGCCCCTTTGCCAATCCCACCAGGCGAGTTACTCATCTTTGGACCAATTCAAGAAGCACCATGTCTTTCTTTAGGTACAATCTCAATACTTGAACACAGTATTCCAAGTGAGGTCTAACAATAGCCTTATATAATGGGACTATGATGTCCTTCTCTCTACTCATCATCATCATCATGAGCCGTTTTTTTGCTGGAGAGGCCTTCATCCTGCAATCCACTGCAGGATGAAGGCCTCTCCAGCAACTTTCCAGTTCCTTCTGTTTTGTGCAGTGGTCATCCATTTCCCACAAACTCATGAATTTCATCTATCCATCTCCATTGTTGTCTTCAAGGTTTTGTTCTAGCTCCTCTTGGGTACCATTCTGTTATTCGATTAGTCCATCTGTCATCATGTCTTTGAGCTATATGTCCTGCCCAAGACCATTTTCGTTCTTTAGTTTTGATAAGAATGTCCTTTACTTAAGTTTCACTGCCTGATCCATGCGTTTCTCTTATGTAACAGTCTGATTCCTAATATAACTCGTTCCATTCTTCGCTGTGTAGTTCTCAGCTTCTCTTTCATTCTTTTGGTGAGTGCCCAAGTTTCACTTCCATAAGTCATGGTGGTGAGTATATATTGGTTCATTATTATTTTGCGTTTCAGACAAATTGGGATATTGCTCCTTAGTATGTGACTATATTTTCCTGAATGCTATCCATTCAAAATTTATTCTTCTCTTGACTTCCAGCCATTTATCATTATTACAGCTAATGACTTGTCCCAGATAAGTATATGAATCCACCTTTCAATTACTGCTTCTTCAATCATTATATCCATTTCTGTGGCATACTTGTTCATCATTACTTTTGTTTTTGTCATATTCATCTTTAGTCCGAAATCCTTTCCGACTCTACATAGCTGATTAAGATTTTCTTCTAATTCTTTTGGATCATGGCTTATGATCATAATGTCATCTGTAAATCGTAGGCTTAGGTACTCTCCATTGACATTGACTCCTTTCTGCGATCAGTCTAATCTTCTGAAGCTTCCTCAAGGGCAGTAAACAACTTCAGAGATATTGTCTCCTTGTTGAACTCCTGGTCTCAATTTTAAATTTGCTACTGTCTTTGTCTAGTCTAATAAAGGAGGTAGCACTCTTATATATTTTCTTCAAAATCATAATATATGGGGTATCTATGCCTTGTCTTTCCAGTGCCTAAACATTGCCTTATGCTGTATGGAGTCAAATGCCTTTCCGTAATCCACAAATGCCAGGCATAATGATGTTTTATATTCATTTGCTTTCTCCATTAGCTGTGATATTACGTGAAGGTTGATCCATAGTTGTGAATTCTGTCCTAAAGCCATCTTGCTCTTTCGATTGATTCTCATCAAGTATTCTTTCTAATCTGTTAGTAATGACTCTTTTGAACAACTTGTAGATGTGGAATAACAATCTAATTGGTATATAATTTCCAATTTCTGATTTATCTCCTTTCTTAGGCGTCATACCTTTTCTAATGCATTTTGTGAAGTCTTGCCAGTTTTTGTGTCATATATCTTCCTCCCAATTTTAACAATTCTACAGTAACTTCACCTTCCCCTGGGCTTTCTGATTTTTCATTTTCTTCAAAGCATGTTTTACCTCATCAGGAAGGATATCAGGTATGTATTACTAATTTGTGATCCATATTTTCCACTGCTGGCATCATTCCCTTGCTCCTTGTATAATTCTCTATAGTAGTCTTCTGCTATTTGAATTATGCCTTCTCTGCTATTTATAAGTACACCATTGCTATTCTTCAGTTTCAGTATAATTTGTCTTTCGGTATTAGTACTCATGGCTGCTGATTTAAGTCCTTTGTTTTCCCTTAATGCTTGTTCTACTTTGCTTGTTTTAAATCTTCTTATGTCCTCTGAGTCGTTTTCTAATGGCTTGCATAACTCAGTATACTCAATTTTATTCTTGTCAATGTTTATCTAGCTCTTCATCTGTCGTCTTTGGTTCATCATGACAAGTGTTTCTTGACTAATTTTTTCTTCTTTGGATTTCTTATCTCTATTAGCAAACTATAATATAGCTAACTATCTCAATGGATTAAACCTCCAAATCAACCGTCTGAAATCGGCACATGTCATCTTTTCACTAAAGGGCAGCCCAACAATGCTAGTTTCTCTGTTCAATGGCTCTTGAGTCACAACTGTTCACACGCACAAAGATCTGGGGTTTATTTTCGCTCCAAGGTATCCTTCACCGAGCACATTAACCTCATAGATTCAACACTGACTTCACAAAGCTTGGTTACCAAATAACAGCTGCTCCACACCAGTGACCCACACCTGGTAAAAAGATACATCATATATCTCTATCTTACAGCACTATAGATCTCAGAGATGTGGGCCTCAGCTGTTGAATCTAACATTAAAAGAATATTTGCCGCTGAATTCTCGCTGTTAAAATGGGCTAACACCAAACCCACCTTCCTCCAGCTCTCAAAGCAACACAGCTGGCAGATGCCCTTCAACGATCAGGCTTCGATCATACATTGGAGAAAGAAGATTGCTATTCATAATCAAGACAGCTACCAGAAAAATTACAGAGCCGAATTTCTGGGATCTCTGCTCTTAATGCATCCCTCCCATTATCTCCGGTCTTTAGCACAGCTGCTAGCAGACCATAACTGGCTAGTGCTTACCAACAGATTCCTTCCAAAGCAAATGCTGCCCTCACTGCAAGTGATCAACAGTGACTTGCAAGAAGTGGTCAACAACAAAAAATACAGAAAGGGAATCTTTACTAAACTGAAAATTTAGAACCATGCTGTGCCTACAATAGTCGATGTATAAAATAACATGTTGGTTGTTGGGTTTTATTGGCGCATTAGCAACTAAGGCTATAATGCGCCAAAACCAGGTGATGTAACATGTATGCATGCATGTATATATATGTATTATGTAACCTGTATGTATTTCTCATGTGTATCTCTTATGTCTGTATGATGTAAATATGTATTGTAAACCCCTGACACCACCATGCTGTGATGGGAATAATTGTATGTAGGTTATACTACAATTAAAGATTCTATTCTATTCATTCATTTTCTGAAACTTCACTCTTGCTATTTTATTACTGTATTATTTATGTAAAAATTTCCATAAATATTTTGTGTGATAGAGAAATTCTGTTCGCATTTTTGAATTCAGCAAAAAAAAAACCCCCAATTAGCAAGAAATGTTCCTGTGATGAAATTCTGTTGACCAGTGTAATGGGTTCATGGGCTGACTGTAATAGAAGTGGGTGGATTATAAGCCTGATGTTTTGTTCAGTTATGAAAAGTGTTTGTGTGATCTTTTGTACCAAACCAAAATTGTTAACTATATTAACAGGTTCTGCCTTTAACTCAGCTTGCCATAAATTGGTATGCCCAACTCTCCTGTGACAAAGGCTAGTATATCTAGGCATAAGAGAGAAAAACCATTCCCTTCAGTAACTATATTGTTTGTGCATGCAGTTATGTAGGTTGCCTACTCATGTGCTCCCAGAAATTTTAGTTAATTCTTACTCTAGTTGTGCTGTTTTTGGATTAGCACTTTTCCTGATGATGCTGTGTGAAATATTATTAAATGAAACCTTCATGTAATGATTTTATTAATGATATTTCATTTTACGTATATTTCTATATGCTATGATAATTGAGCTTCAGAAATCCCCCCCCCTCTCTTTCATGATCCTGGAATTTACATATAACTGCATCTGTAGGTTTCCTACTCGTGTGCTCCCCAAAATTTTAGTTAATTCTTACTCTAATTGTGCTGTTTTCAGATTAGTGACGTGCCTGATGATGCTACGTGAAATATCACTGCATTAAACCTTCTCTGAGGCTAATTTTATTGTGTATAATTCTGCAGTATAACTGCTGCATTCATCTGGTAGTGATATGGAAACCGTAAAAGAAGAAAAGACAGCTGCTGCACCAACAGCAGAGTCTGTTTTTCGACTATCTGTATATATTAGGGAACTTTGAGCATTATTAAATGTGTGGCATGGCATTATGTAACTCCTCAGATAGAGTTCACGCTGTTCTAGTTGAAATTAAAAGATTGTTACTGCAAAGTGAGAAACGCCATCAACTGGTTACTTTCTGTTGGATTCCAGCACATTCTGGGATTTTTGGTAATGAACTGGCTTATAAAGCTGCAAAAAATCCAACTACTTTAGATTTACCCAATATCCCTGTTCCAGCATTAGACTATCCACAAATCATTCATGCTGCATGCCTAACAGAATGGAGCACTCTGTAACTCTCAAACAAATAAACTCTTTCAATTTAAACAGGGTCCTAAAATTTAGCATTCCAGTGTCCGTACATCAAGACAAGAAGGAGGAGTCCTTTCAAGAGCAACAATTGGTCATACCCATTTGACCCACCTTCATTTACTCACAGGAGATGTGCCACCACAGTGTCCACATTGTTCTTTAAATCTGACTGTTAAAGACCTCATTGAATGCCCATACTATAAACAAGACAGAAATACAACCCTGCTGTCATTAGTTAACCTTCAGAAACTGATAACTAGAGAATGTCATTGTGACAATGCAAATATTCTTGAATTTTTCGGCGGCTCCGTAGCCAGGTGGGCAGAAGCGGCAGTGCGTAGCACACGCTTCTTGATTAGACCGGGGTTCATGCCCATGACCACCAAATACGGAGGATGCGGAAAGGTCAGGGAATGACCACCGCATATCTCCGGAGCAATATGGCCTTAGTTGCTAATGCTCCTAAAAACCAAATAACAA
This sequence comes from Mastigoproctus giganteus, assembly GCF_048544385.1. Taxonomy (NCBI): domain Eukaryota; kingdom Metazoa; phylum Arthropoda; class Arachnida; order Uropygi; family Thelyphonidae; genus Mastigoproctus; species Mastigoproctus giganteus. Next base: position 113,109,758 of record NC_143582.1, on the reverse strand, counting down.
TAACATAACCTGAATTTTTCAAATTTCTGAAGCAAACTGGAGTTTTTAATAATTTCTGATCTCAGCCTTTTGTACGTTACGAGTATTTCTCATCTAATTATACAATAAATGAATAGGCACATTATAGCCAAAGCAGGTTAGGCTCCATCAAACCCCAACAACAACAACAACGGTGAATTGATGTGGGATTTACTTAAAGACATAACTACTGTCAAGGACAAAAGGAAGGACTTTTGCTTTCACAGATGTGGCTACAATGGCCTCAGATAGTTTTAAATTCTGTGCAGTAGGATCAATTGTTGATGTTTACCAACAGCAAATTCTAATTAGGCAGAATGTTTGAAAGTGGTCATAGAAGTTACCAGGCTTTTTACCAATAAGAGATGTTGTATAAGGATTAGACCTAAATGGATATCAGATGTACTGATGAGACTCGTGCAGAGAAGAAAAATGCATGAGATGCATATAGACTATGAGGTGATAGAGAAGTAGTAGACATAAATGTACAGTCAAATCATAAAGGAGGTTAGACAAGCTAAGGCTGATTACAAGAAGTCTCCACTACACAATGCAAACATAAACCACAAAGACTTCTTTATTATGTAAACACTAGAAGGAAAGGGATGAATCACATTGTTCTTACTAGATCTGAATAGTTTTACTGTTAATAATCCTGCTTAGTTTTCTGACAAACTGAATAAGTGTTTTGCATTTATATTCACGTAGGTGGCATTTTTCAGAGATGGAGATTTCAGAAGTTTATCAAATTCCTACAGGGAGCTAAGTAATTGTGGAAAGTGGAAGAGAAATTATTGAAGCTAAATGTAAAAAAAAAGCACCAGTGAGGATGGGATGTGCACAGTTATACTGAGGGAGGCAGCAAAGGAGGTATGAAAACCTCCTTTTATGCCTCCCTCAGTTCATCATCATCATCAGCCATTTTCAATCCACTGCATGATGATGGCCTCTCCAGAAACTTTCCAGTTCCTTCTGTTTTGTGCAATGGCCATCCATTACCCATGAACTCATGAATTTCATCTATCGCTTGTTTCCAAGATAATCTTCTCTTTTAATTATAAATTTCACGATTGTATGCATAAGTGCATGTACACCAATGCTAAGAGTTTGGTAAATAAATTTGATGAATTTGAGGCATTGCTCAGAACATCAAAGGCAGATATTGTTGGGATATCAGATGTGGTGTCACACAGATATAAGGAATGCAGAACTGGAATTTGGGGAGTACAATGTGTTCAGGAAGGATAGGAAGGAAGGAGGGGTTATGCTATTAGTTAAGAAACACATAAATTCCAAGGAAGTGAAGCTAGTCGACATCACTGGACAGTGCAGTGTCGAGTCAGTTTGGTGTGACATAAGCATTGGGAGATCAAAATTGAGAGTAGGAGTGTGCTATAGGCCTAATGACTCTGATGAGTATAATAAGAAACTGTACAGGGAAATAGTGGGCCAGTAAATCAGAGAGTCTTATAATGGAGGATTTTAATTTCCCAGATATTGACTGGAATTTGTGGGTTGGTCACTCACACACTAGCAAGGCTTTTGTGTGCCGACCGGGCTAGCCGGGTGGGTGAAGTGCCTGCCTGGCAATCCAAAGGTTGCGGGTTCAAATCCCGCCTCGGGCTTGGATCAAAGTACTGCAAAAACCTTGGGAGGTGCATTATGGCCACAGAAGCCGATGTGCCAACAACTTCCAAAAAGGAAAAAACGCTTTTGTGGATTTATTGGATGATTGTTTTCTACATCAGTATGTTCAGGAGGCAACTAGAGGGAGTAATACTCTTGATCTGATTATCAGTAGTGATTCTTCATGCATTAAGAATCTTCAGATAAAGGAACCACTAGGTGGCAGTGATCACAGTGTGCTGAAGTGGGATCTACTCAAAGAGGTAACTGCCATTAGGGGTAAAGGGAAGGGTTTTTGCTTTCGTAAAGGTGACTACGGTGGTCTGAGACAGTATTTAAATTCTATACAGTGGGACCAACTGATGATGTTACCAACAGCAAATTCAAAATGGGAAGCATTCAAAGAATTTATCTTGGACGCTACTAGGCTTTACATACGAACTAAGAAATATTGATCAAGGTTTAGGCCTAAATGGATGTCAGATGAACTAATGAGACATGTGGTAGAGAAGAAAAATGCATGGGATACATATAAATTAATGGGTGACATGGAAGCCTATGATAGATATAAGCTGGTCTGTAACCAAGTCACAAAGGAGATTAGGCAGGCAAAGGCAGATTATGAGAAATCCTTGGCAAAGGATGCAAAGAAAAACAACAAAGAGTTCTTTACCTATGTAAACTCTAGAAGGAAAGAGATGAATCAGATTGGTCCACTGGATATTGATGGTTCAACTGTTGATGATCCTGCTCAAGTGGCTAAGAAACTAAATTAGTATTTTGCATCTACATTCACCCATGAGGAGTTATTCAGGGAGGGGAATGCCAGAGGTTTGTTTGTTTTGTTTTAGTTAGTTGTTGGCGCATCGGCTTCTATGGCCATAATGCACCTTCCAAGATTTTTGCAGTACTCTGATCCAATCCTGAGGCGGGATTCGAATCCGCGACCTTTGGGTTGCCAGGCAGGCACTTTACCCACCTGGCTAGCCCGGTCGGCAATGCCAGAGGTGAGTTAAACTCTGGCAGTGAGCTGGATGATTTTGTAATAACTAAGAGGAAAGTGGAGGAGAAATTGTTGAAGATAAACATAAAAAAGGACTGAAGATGTGCAAATGTTACCACAATTCACAAAGGAGGATCAAAGGGCAACACAAGTAATTATAGACCTGTTAGTTTAACTTCTGTTCCAGGAAAATTAATGGAGGCACTGGTTAAAGAAGCACTGCAGGATCATCTAGACAAGACTTCAGTTATAGCTCGGACAGAGCATGATTTTTTTAAGGGGAAGTCTTGCTGACCAATTTGATTGGCTACTATGATGTGGTCACAAAGGAACAGGATGCAGGGAATAACTATGATATCATATATTTGGATCTTAGAAAGGCTTTTGATACTGTTGCAAATGAAAGACTGCTGCACAAATTGGAGCAGTGTGGCATTGGAGGCAAATTGCTCCTATGGATAAAGGGATGGTTGAGTGGGAGAAGACAGAGAGTGGTAATCAATGGACACTGCTCATCGTGGACTAATGTTATTATTGGTGTCCCTCAGGGTTCAGTATTTATAAATAATATTGATGATGGTGTACCAAGCTTAATGTCCAAGTTTGCAGAAGTGTGGCATTGGAGGCAAATTGCTCCTATGGATAAAGGGATGGTTGATTGGGAGGAGACAGAGAGTGGTAATCAATGGACACTGCTCATCGTGGACTAATGTTATTATTGGTGTCCCTCAGGGTTCAGTATTTATAAATAATATTGATGATGGTATACCAAGCTTAATGTCCAAGTTTGCAGACGATACGAAGGTTGGCAGGGTTGTTAAGGACATTAATGACAGTATGCTGCTGCAACAGGATCTAGAAAAGTTGAGCAGATGGGCTGAGAGGTGGCAAATTTAACATTGACAAATGTAAAGTACTACATATGGGAAGCAGCAACCCCAGTGTAGTACCACAGAGTGACATATCAACTCTGTGGTGCTACACTGACAGTGGTAGACAACGAAAAGGACCTGGGGTGGTTGTGCAGGCAGATATGAAGTTCTCTGAGCAGTGCAGATGGGCTGCAAGAGTAGCTCATGGTGTCTTGTCAATGATAAACAGGAATTTTTCTAGCAGGGATAAGGGGGTGATTATCCCCTTATATAAGGCAATGGTCAGGCCACACCTTGAGTACTGTATACTGGTCTGGAGGCCTCATTTTAAGGATATAGAGCTGTTGGAACGAGTACAGAGAAGGGCAACAAGATGGAACAAAGGGTTGCTCTTACGAAGAAAGGCTTAAATTTTGCAAATTACAGTGTCTGGAGACTAGGAACCTGCGAGGTGATCTGATTGAGGTGTATAAAGCCCTGAATGGTTTGAGCATGCTCAATCCTGAAGGAACTCTTTCTCTTGCTCAGAATAATCATTTGAGAGGGCATAAATTCAAATTGAGGAAAGACAGATGTAGGATAGACGTGCGGAAGTTTGCCTTTAGCCAGCGGGTGGTTGGTTGATGGAACAGACTTCCGTCATTTGTTGTGGAAGTTGATAGCCTAAATAAATTTAAGGCAGAGCTGGACAGGTACTTGGAACGAACATAAGGGGTGAAATGGGAGTGTGTGTGTGTGTTTTTTTTTTTTTTTTTTTTTTTTTTTGGCTGATGGTGCATAAGCTTGCTTTCTCTCATCATATGCCTCTACTAATGCTAATAAGCATTTTTGAACGGCACACACAAATTGCAACTAACACGATTCACGTGGAGTAAGTAGTTTACCTAGCTTAAAAAAAAGGAATGAAGAGAAAATTCTGAAAATTTGTTTTTTATATGATTGAAGATTTCAGTAAAGGGAAAACTCATTTCACCATAATAACGCAAAAAGCCACACAATTCCAGCTATCAGTATTTTCACAAAAGCAAATAAAATGGAATTTACTACCCATTTATAATTGCTTGCAGTAACAGAAAAGCCCAATAAACCGGAAAGTGCAAATTGTTTTTATTGTTTATGGTCGTGACCTCCAGAAATGTGCTTTAGAAAAATATCACAAAGGCGTTCAAAATTTATTCTTATAACAGATCATATGATAATGATGAAAGTGTAGGGAATTTTAATACTTTATTATTATTATTAGCCATATGGTGCAAGGAAGCCTGAGGCTTTTGCTGCACCAGCCAAAAAAGAATTTCTGAGTTACAGTGAGTGAGTGAGTGAGTGAGTGAGAGAGAGAGAGAGAGAGAGAAGTAAAAGAGAATTAACAAAAAAGAGAAGAATGATGATATCCAGCTCAGGACCTTGGGTGTGCCAAGCCCATACTCACCAGATGTGAGCCCCTGGGGTGAATTGATTTGAAACAATTTACAAACCACGCTCACGACCTTTTATATGGCCTTAAGGTCAGCTCTGACCTTAAAAATGACAATTTAGAGATATAAATAGCTTAGTCATACAGCGAAAATTTCAACTTCCGAGATCTTGAAACAAATTACCTAAAAACAATGTGTTATTGGGTTCACATTACGATATTTTAACGATACGATGGTGTCTCTGGAACTGATAGTATCGTGAAGTGGGGTACACTGTATTGTATAGCTACGCACGTGGTTTGGAATGTGGTATTTATGAATGTTTAACATTCATTTTTCGCAATTAATGTTCATATTTTCGATTTTGTTGATACTTGATACTTGGGGAAAAAAAACTTGTAAACCCGGAAACTCTTAAAGCGAGACCTGCCTGTATATAATATCAAAATTACTTTTTGCATCCAGTTCCTTTGTTACTGCATCACAGTATTTTATCGGATTGGGAAGACAAGATCACACTTTCACAAATACATGCCGTGACTGCAGTATAAATGCATTCCTGTCCAGAATGGCCCTGCATTACTTTTTTAACCAATGACTTCATCATTTTCCGAATAGATCAGAAGTCAAGCTAACAAGACTGTATTTCCTCAGGTCAATGTTTGATCACTCTTTGTGAATTAGGAATACATTCACAGCGACCCTCCCTAAATCAAAGGATGCTCCCATGATTATGGCTTTGTAGCCATAATTATGAAAGCATAAACTCTTATCAAAACTAAATAACTAAAATGGTCTTGGGCAAGACACATAGCTCAAAGACATGACAACAGATGGACTAAGAAAATAACAGAATGATACCCAAGAGGAGCTAGAAGAAAACCTGGAAGACAACGGCGTATTGATGTGTGAAAATTTGCATTCAGCCTGTGGATAGTTGATTATTGTAACAAATGTCCATCTGGTGCTGTAGAAGTGGGTAGCCTGAATAAAGTACTAGACAAACTATTAGAGAGGATGAATAGGCAATATGAGAATCCCCCCCCCTTTCTTTTTTGGTTGATGTTGTATAAGTTTGCTTTCTCACTTCATTGCTAATACTAATATTAAATTGCACTCTAAAGTATTGAAATCAAAGATTCGGTATTTTAGTTTGTATGAAACAGCTAAATCTGCCACAATCTCAAGGTACAAAATATAACAAAAAATGGTTTCAATAGATTTTTTGACAGTTGCATGTGCCGAAATTGCATTTTGCATGAATATGGAACCAGAAGGTATGCACCCTGATGAGAATAATTAAATATATGATAACACCAGTTAGCTTTGACATTATCAGTATTGTTTGCTCTGTGCTGGCAAGAAATCTTCATTTGTTATCCAAAATAAACAAGAATTCATGAATTATGCATCACTAATAGTATTTTCTGTGTTTTTATTTCAGATATTGCAATCCCAAAGGGAAGAAACAATAACAAGAAGGCATTCTATGGTGAGTAGATATACTGTCAAACTGTGTTAGACTGATTGAATTAATAACCTTCTCTTCTGCATTTCTGAAAAGTTGTTCATAAACAACTGGAAAGAGTGTGCTTGCAATATGAGAATGTTCTTTTACTCACTTGTTTATAATTAAATTTTCCGGCCATTAAAGAAGGGGTATCTTTTTAAGTACAACCTTTTACCTCTTAAAAGTTGTATTTAAGAATAGGCATGATCGGTACCTACTAACAAACCTGTTTTATTTGATGAAATAAACAAGTCCCAAATCTCAGTTCTGTCTAAAATTACACTAAGTGATAAAGCACCAAGGAAAACACAAAAGCAACATGCCACTGAATTGCAACAATCAAATTCAAGCAGCATGGACAATGAAGATGTAAATGTAAAAGACAAAACAGTACTAGATCTTCATGCAGAAGATGCATGGAGACTGGATGTTCATCCATTGGAATCAAAGGCATAGAAGAGAGTACATATTATGGATGCCCTTTGTTTCCTAGAAAAGATAAGACCAAATATGACTGTCAAAAGTAAACTGCTCACAAGAAACAGACAGACTCACCTTCCCTCTTCAAAACAAAATAATGCAGCATATAATACAATGGAATTGTGTTATATGCTGCATTATGCAATTATAGAGGTTTATGTAGTAATACTGATGATATCAACAATTTGATCTCATGATAAAACCCTGTAGCCTTTTGCTTGCAAGAGACTAACTTAACTCCATAAGTAACTTATTCAATTAAAAATTTTACAGCTTACAGGAAAGATATTCTTCAAGTTCTGCACACAGAGGCATTGCAATTTTAGTAGATTATAAAATACCTTCTAGAAACATTCTGCTTTAGACCCACTTGAAAGCTGTTGCAGTATCTGTAGCAGTGGGACAAACACTAACTTTATTCTAATTGTGTCTTCCATGTAACAATATCTACACATTGAAAGAATCAGAAGATCCTATAAAACAAATAATATAACCTTTTTGTCTTCTTGGTAACTTCAGTGCACATCATCCACTGTGGGGCTCCCTCAAGGACAATAGAGGTTAGGTTCAGCTGGTCTAGTACCTTTTTCTTGACAGAAAAAGGTACTAGACCAGCTGAACCTAACATTAGTGAACACTGGTTATACTTGCCTTTCTACGGGATCTGTATTAGAAATTGCCTTATCTGTTCATTCCTTCCACTTGTTTTGATTATAGATTGGGCAGTTTTAAATGATCTCCACAATAGTGGTTATTTCACAATTATATCTATGTTCGACTTAATATGACAGATCATCACCTCGTCATTTCCATTTTAAAGTCACTGGGACTGGGCTTCCTCAACTTTCCAATTTCTCTCTCTCACATGGCAGATTGTGCACCTTCCTTCCATGTTGTTTTAGAGTATCTTCTTTTTCTCTTCCCTTATGGTGTCCACTCATAAATTCTTTTTAGCCATCTCTCTTCATTCACGTGGAGATGTCCAAACCATCTCAACCTCCTCTTTTTTTTATCCATGCTATAATATCTTCCTCTGCATGCATTGTCTTCTTATTTCCTCATTTATAATCCTCTCTAGCCTAGACACTCTAGCACTCCAATGCAGGTAGTCCATCTCTAGGGCTCCAAGCTTCTTTTTGTCCCCCTCTTTCAATGTCCACACCTCACAGCCATAGCAAAGTACCGATTCCACTAATAACTGTCCGATATTTTTTTTTTTATTTATAAGGTGATAGTATTGAGGGCACTAAGAATCTTCCTATTTTGATGAATTGGTATGTAAACTTTCTCTTTCCCCAATCCTTCCTAAGTTATACTACATCCTAAATATTTGAAAAATATTTAGAGACACCATTATATAAAGACACTATAAAGACACCATTAACCATACCTCCGGATAAAAATCCACTACAGTAACACCAACAGAATAAGCAAAGTGCTCTGAAAGAGATAAGCAAAAATCCACTGATACTATGGATATTGATGAAAAAGCATATCAGGATGATCCAGTTCTTGAAATTCATACAGAAGAAAACATGCACCCTGCAAACCACTATTTACAAAAATTGAAAAAAAAAAAAAATTAGACTGGCACAAATACACCAGCTCCCTTTAGAAACTGGGTACACCTTCAATATGCATATTAGTTCATTGGAACTCTGGTGAATACAAGCTTTTGCCTACAGTAAATAAATCTGACCACATAAAGTACAGAAAGGATGGAAATAGCTTCAATATGCCTTATAGAAGAGGGTCATTGCTATCAAACTCCAGAACCCTCTCTTTAGACCCTCTGACCCTGTCCCTCTGCAAACACTTTTGGAATCAGTCACAGCTCACATTACAGTTGTTATAGCAATAATTTCTTATGCAACTCTCACCCAATTATTCCTATGCTTTTGCTAATTTTGTTGAATTAGTTAATCATTTACTAACCTCATTCTCTACCTTTGCTGACTCGAATGGCTATCCCTGTAGGTTGCTTTCATCTTGACAAGAGAAGATAAGTAGAAAAAAAAATTCTCGAACGGCACAACTTAACATTAAACAATAGCACTCACCTATATGCATGTCTACCTCTAGATCTACTTCTGAAATTAACCTATCAGTATGCTCTCCAAATTTGCATCCTCTGGTTACAAAATAACCCTTATAATAGTGACCACTTCTCAGTGGTATGAACACTCTGGATAAACTCTCCTTCAAAAACTGAAAACTGAACTAAGAATAGTCTGGTGATTTGACAAACTAAATGTGCCGTTTTTTGGATGAAATATAAAAAAATGACACATTTAGATATGTAGCCTATCACATCGCTTACTTCTGACTCTTCAGTAAAATGTATGAACAGATATGGAATAAAATCAGAAGAATTAATGGTTAATATCCTCCTATAACCACTCCACTATTATTTCTGAAAGAGAAACTAATCCTTGATCCTCTTGAAATTGCCAGTGCGTTAGGTAAAATACTGGAATGCTTTCAGCCTTGATCTCATATGAGCCAACCTTTCAGTTGCATGAAATACAGACAGAAAAATAAAATTTGACTTTTAGAAGTACCCACCAATTCTTATAATATACCACATTTTTTCTATTCTAAGATGCACCCCCCCCCATAAATGCCTCTAAAAACAGGGTGCGTCTTATAATCGATGGCGTCTTACAGTCGCAGTTTTTTTTTTCGAATTTTCCTGCGCTTTGCACAGCACCACATGTTTTTTATGTGGAAACTCCACCATTTGACCATTATCGCATTCTCCAATTCCATTGGAGAATAAAGTGGCATGGGTGATTTCACGTGCTTTCAAAATGTGAAGCCACCGTTATTTCATTATAGTGGAGCTCACTGCGCAAAAATTAGGAAGTTTTGTTTCTATCTTCGAAAGTAAGTAAGAAGTGGAGTTACTGTATTTCGTTAATTTTGATCCCTTATTGCACATTAAAATGTCAAAAAGATTGCACTACGAAGCTGCATTGAAACGAAAAGTTAGTGTGTATGCAAAAGAACGTGGAAATAGAGCTGCAGGTCGACATTTTGACATTAGTGAAGTAAATGTTTGTCGTTGGAGAAATGATCGCAATTCCATATTTTCATGCAAAGCAACAACCAAGTGCTTTACAGGGCCAATGAAAGGAAGATTTTCACAAGTTGATGAAGCTGTGATATGTTTTGTAATGGAGACACCTGCAAAAGGATTACCCACCACTCGAAAAGCCATGAAATTGAAAGCTGGAGAAATTGCTAAGTCCCTCAGAATAGAGAAAATAATTTTTAAAGGCAGTTATGGCTGGTGCGACCGACTCGTGCGTCGTAGTGGATTATTGTTAAGGCGCCAAACATCTATCTGTCAAAAAATTCATGTAGACTTTCAACAGAAGCTGATTAACTTTCAGCGACAGGTGATGAAATTAAGGAAAAAAAGAAACTATGAGTTTAGTCAAATTGGAAATGCTGATGAAACCCTGGTCTTCTTCGATATGCCTCGAAATTGCACCGTCAATGCTAAAGGTCTAAACAAATCAAGATTATAAGCACGGGCTATGGAAAGCAGTGTATCACTGTGATTCTATGCATCACTGCTGATGGTCGAAAGTTACCACCGTATTTAATTTTAAATCAAACAACCGAACCGAAGAATGAAATTTTCCCCAAGGATGTGCGTGCACAAAAAAATGGATGAATGTAGGCAGAGCTTATGGAAGACTGGCTAAATGTTATGTGGAATAGACGTCCTGGAAGTCTTCGTAACCCACCTAGCATGCTAGTACTTGATGCATTTTGTGGACATTTGTCCGAACGGGTCAAAAATAAAATCATGCAAAAATGTGGTGACTTGGATGTGATTCCTGGTGGCATGACTAACCAACTGCAGTCACTCGATGTTTCATCAACAAACCATTTAAGGATTACTTGAGAAAGGAATATCAATCCTGGCTGTTGACTGACAACCTTCTGCTGACACCTTCCAGAAAAAATTAAGAAAGCGCCGGCATCAAAATTGGCAGAATGGGTATCGACAGCTTGGAAGCTGATCCCAGAAAGAATAGTCAAGCACTCATTTAAAAAATGTTGCATCACCAACTCTCTCGATGGCTCAGAAGATGATATATTATGGGATAATGAAGATGATGGTTCAGAAGTATATGACCCTGAATGTGAAGTAGACTCTGATATTGATTCAAATGCAGATATTGACAGCTCAGAAAATTCAGAAGGAAGTGATGAATAAAATACCTACTGATAAATACCGGTACTATTGTTGTTAGTAAATTTAATAATGTTATAATAATAATATTTGTTAGATTTATTTTAGTATTTTATTTTATTTATTTAATTTTTCTTAGAATCGAAGCTTTTTTTCTGAAATTAAGGTACTGAAATTAAGGTGGTCTTACAATCGATGGCATCTTAGAATCGAAGAAATATGGTACCTCTTACCATGGTTGAATTAGACAGTGCATTTGCACCCTCAAAGAATAATGCTGCAGGCCATGATGGAGTTCATTTATTCCATGATGATTTGAGTTAAGCTTCCTTAACTGCTCTTTTACAATTTTTTAATAGAATCTTCAGTGAGGACCACCCTGCTAGCTGGTTGGCATTCTTAGATCAGCAAGGTCCTTCATCAGCTTTCCCAAAGCAAGTGTCAGACCATATTGATCCAAAAAAATATTGACCTAGAACCATGCCCAGTTGTTTTTCAAAAACATTAGAAAAAATACCATACTGAAATGATTCCAAATCAGTGTGGCTTTCAAAGAGATAGGTCAAACAGTCGATCTTATGGTAAAAGCTGAAGCAGCCATCTGAAATGCATTTCTCAGAAAAAGCATGAGATAAGTCTTGATATTAAAAAAGCTTTTGATGCAACCTGGTGAAATATGGTATTCTTCCAGATCATATGAATTCAGCCTTTGAGGTTAGTCACCTTCCAAAATTTATTCATTTTCAAGTATGTTGCCATTCTGCTCTCACCGAAGCATACATGCAAGAAGAAGGAGTTCCTCCAAGATTTGTGCTTACCACCCCACTCTTTGCCATCTGGATCATTTCAGTAGCTAAATGTATGCTTCACACATTAGAAACATGCTTGTATACTTATAATCTTGGCATCTCATGCCATTTTTAAAATATGAATCCAATTGAAAGACAGCTTCAGGGCATTATTGAACGTGTTTATTGGGTTAAAAATAATGTCTGTTCATTCTCAAAGAAAAAATACAACCACTGTCAAACCTTACCGTAAACTTAATTTATTTATCAACACAGTGATAGATTTCTTCGTCTAATACTCCATAAAAAATTAAATTTTCTGGAACATGCTAAATGTATTCTTACAGCCTATTTAAGGAAATTAAGTTTACTTATGGTATGTCATGTGGTGCAGATCTCTTGTATGTGGTCTGACAAAATCTATTGAAGTGACTTGATCCAGTAACCATATGACCTGCACAGGGCCATTTGCATATTAACAATTCAGTCTTTACAGAGATGCACATGTATCTCCATTACACCTTTGTCAACATGCTCTGCTATTAGCATTAGTTGAGGCATATGATGCAAGAAAGCAAGCATATAGAGCATCAGCCAAAAAAAAAATTAAATTAAATTTAAAAAAACCAAAAAAAAAAAAAAAAAAAACCTACCCATTTCACCCGTCCGGTCACTACAAATGTTTGTCTAGTTCAGCCTTAAATTTATTTAAGCTATCAACTTCCAACAACAGATGGAAGTGTGTTTCAGCAATAAACTACCCACTGACTAAAGGCAAACTCTGCACATCTATTCTACAACTGTCTTTTCTCAATTTGAATCAATGCCCCCTCAGGTTCATAATCTGAGCAAACAGAAGTATCCCATCAGCATTGAGCCTGCTCAAACCATTCAAGGCCTTGTATATCTCACTCCGATCACCTCACAGGTGTCTAGTCTCCAGATGCTGCAACTTACAGAATTTAAGCCTCTCTTGGTAAGAGCACTCCTTTGTTCCTCTCACCAATCTTGTTGCCCTTCTCTGTACTCGCCCTTATAGCATCTCTACATTCTTCCTAAAATGAGGCCTCTAGACCTATACATAGTACTCAACGTGTGGCCTGACTGTTGCCTTATAGTCAGGTATATATAGTCAGCTTGTCTCTGCTAGCAAAATTCCTACATATCATTGATAAAACTCCATGACCTGCTGTTAAACTGTGAAATTGTGAATATCTCATTGAATGGTTCCAGTAAAACCATCGGTAGATGTATTAATTTTAGACAAAAAGTTAGTTTTGTGGAAAATATTAAAAAAATTACACCTAAAATGCTGTAAAAAAAACCAGTATCCTTTGAATTCAGTTATCAACAGAGAGTTGATTGTTGTACCCTATTTCAGCATATTGAACATTACTCAGATCAAAAGTTGTGCGCAGTATGTGATTTGGATAAACAGAGTAACCATCAAAGACTGGACCGAATTTAATACAATGCCGTTCACTTAGCCACAAGATCATTTTGTACATCCCAAGTACATATGCCGAGATATACAAGATGTAGTTTATATGCTGAATCTAATGAACCACTACTGGACAATTGCCACAAACTAGTGTTACTGCACAATGCTTATAAGATAAAATCCATTTCTGACCATCCAACAAGGCCAGTTTTGTTCGTGCCATAGCAGGAAAATATATAACATGTTTGCCCAAGAACAGATCATCCATTAGGAATATCCTAAACACATCAGGAGATTTTAGTAAATTTCCACCTACAGCTCATTCAACAACTCTCGGCCTACTGTATTGAAATATCTGATGCCAATTGGTACCTTTTCCTTCCATAAATAACATTCTAAACCATAGGAAAAGCAATCTTATCCAGGGCTGTCTGCAGCTACATGTTGCTCATTGAGCTGTTTCCAGCCCATACCTGTGTGTAAACCAACGTTTCAAAATCAGAAACCACAGTTGTTGCAGCAAAGTGTTCCTGGATACTTACTACCTTGTCACAACCCACCCTGTGGAATATGACATATATAGAGTAGAACTCTGTGCAGTAGATATCTTTATACTATCTGAAAATGAAACAGCTATAAAAAAAAGCACACATGTACCCTGTATGCACAAAAGATGTTTTATGTGAAAACATCTTTGACAAAAATGTGAAATGGAAATGATGCAAATTACGTCACATCCTAAATAACACTAATGCAGTCACTAACGTTGATTCGGTAGAGTAGGTAGCAGGCGTGAGCACACTACTTACTCTACCGAACTACTAATCATAACTACTGTCACATACTACTAATAATATAGTGTATGGTTAGTAGTTATACTAACCATATGCTTTATAGTATATTAGTAGTTGTATTAGCCTGGCTCTCAAACTAGGTAACACGAAGGATGTTTGTGCTGGGTATAAATAATTGAAATGAATTGTTATTTCAAACATTTCGGACTATTTCTTAAATATATATTTTTAAAAAAATTTTTATGTATTTAAATTTTTAAAGGTTTTTTAGAAAAAAAAAAGTATTATTTGTCTGTTGACACTTTTAATTGGCCATTAAGGTGCACTTCGCCAGTGTCTCCAAAATTCACTGAAATTTGTACTCTTTCTTGGAGATAACCCATCAGCAGCGCAAGATCAGAAATATTTTTTAGTGCAGCCTGATTAGCAGTGTAAGAGTGTCGAAAGTAACAACAGTGTTGACTATTTAATTTCTGTGTGATTTGTAATAAATAGAGTATGAAGAGAAGGTAACTAGTGGGCATGAGCATAAAACATTACATCGTTTATAAATTCGGTGGCTGTTCGATTTTAATAGCTGTTAGATTAAACCGTAGAGGTGGATATCAATATTCGTTTTGGAAATATTAAGTACAGGCAGTTTTCGCTTTACGAGTTTCTAGGTTTACAAGTTTTTTTTCCCCAAGTATCAACAAAATCGAAAATATGAACATTAATTGCAAAAAATGAATGTTAAACATTCATAAATACTGCATTCCATACCACATGCATAGCTATACAATACGGTGTACCCCACTTTACAATATTAATCCGTTCCAGTTCCAGAGACACCATCGTATCGTTAAAATATCGTAATGTGAACCCAATAACACACTGTTTTTTAGGTAATTCATTTCAAGATCTCAGAAGTTGAAATTTTCGCTGTATAACTATTTATCTCTCTAAAATGTCATTTTTAAGGTCATGAGTGTGACCTTAAAATATGGCCTTAAGGTCACGCTTGTGACCTTTTTAAGGTCATGATCGTGGTCTTTATGGTCACGAGCATGGCCATATAAAAGGTCGTGAGCGTGATTTGTAAATTGTATTAGTTACCAATTCAAATCATTAAAATGCACTACACTTTCATCGTCATATGTTCCATTATAAGAATCAATTTTTGAACGCCTTTGTGATATTTTTCTAAAGCACATTTCTAGAGGTCACTACCATAAAACAATAAAAACAATTTACACTTTCCGGTTTATTGGACTTTTCTGTTACTTACTGCAAGCAATTATAAACGGGGAGTAAACTCAATCTTCCATTTGCAAAAATACCGATGGCTGGAATTGTGTGGTTTTTTTACATTATTATTATGGCGAAATGTATTTTCTCTTTACTGAAATATTCAATTCTATAAAAAACATAAATACATTTTCGGAACCTTCTCTTTATTCCTTTTTTTTTAAGCTTCTTAAACTTGTTACTCCACTCAAATCATGTTAGTTGCAATTTCTGTGTGCCATTAAAAAATGCCTATGCATGCAATCATGAAATTTATAATTAAAAGAGAAGATTATCTTGAAAACAAATGCCTCTTGAAATATTTCTGAAGAAGACGACTCCTTGTGCAACAAACCAATGAGTGCCAAGCCAATAATGAGTGATCAACAAGTGATCAACTATTAATAATATGGATGATAATGAAGAATAAACATTCTTTAACATTTGTAAGTCGTAAATAATTTCTCTGTTATTATAATTTGCTTGATTTTACAGGCTACATTTTCATTCGTTTGGATATATCAATCATTGTTTAAACATAAACTAATTAGCTGACTAATTTCATTGATAATGAAACCCCTATTTTTAGCATTATGCCTGTGGGAAATAAATTTGTGCTTTACAAGTTTTCACTTTACGAGTGTGCGCTAGGAACGAATTAACTCGTAAAGTCGAGAACTACCTGTATGTTAAATTGAAAATTTATTACATTTTCTTTTTTTTATAATTAATTTTGAATTATTTTTGATAATTATTATTGTTATATAATTATTAATATTTAATTTTGATTCTGAAGGTTTATTTCTTTTTTTATCATGAAACTTCAGAAACTAATGCTAGTGATTTTATTTATATAAAAAGTTTCAGTCCGGCCAGAATAAAATGGGGTCGGGTATGGGTAATGAATTTGAAAAACAAATTCGGGCTAGAATTGGGTTGGGCCATCTAGACTTCGGGCTAGGTTAAGTGGGGAAAGCTTTTATTCTTGCATAATATTACTACCCACTACTTACTCTACCGAATCAACATTATAACTGAGTTTGCATCATTAAGGGTCATTTAGAAAGTAACGTCATTTCCATCTCTCAGTATGAACAATGTAACATTTTATTCTCATACCCACTAATTACTTTACTGAATCAACGTTAGTGACTGAGTTAGCATCGATCATACTAAGAGATGGAAGTGACATCATTTCCTTTCATTTCCGTAAGAAAATTTCGTTACCAATTGGTTTTGCTTCAGCCTGAAAATATAGTAGGTGCCCCCAAAGATGTTTTCACATCATAGAGTATTGTGTATGCTGACTCCTTAAATGCCTTATAAGCATTTCAGAGCACGACAACCGAGAATAGCAACAGAGAATCAGGTTGTGTTGGATTTTAACCTAGAGCAATTTTGAGATTGCAGGTTGGCTGACATAGTGGCAAAATCAGCGGATATATGAATATCTTGCTCTTATAAGTACTTATTGGTTGAAAGAGATAGTATTGATGTTTTTGCTTTCCTGCAAACAGAAAACTTCTTTCACAACTTCTAAGGGATGGAAATACATAACCTATAAAAAAATCATTTAACCAAAGATATCTCTATTTCTACAAATCCTAATCAACAAATGAAGTTTCACATCGACCTTTTGATGTGAAAAGATCTTTGGCGGCACCTACTACATTTTTGGACTGAAGCAAAACCAATTGGTAATGAAATTTTCTTACAGGAATGATGTCAGTTCCTACTCAGTCACTAACGTTGATTTGTTAGAGTAAGTAGTGGGTGTGAGAATAAAATTTACATCATCCATACTAAGAGATGAAAATAGTGCAAATGACATCACTTTCTAACTGACGCTAATGATGCTAACTCAGGCACTAACATCGATTCGGTAGAGTAAGTAGTGGATAGTGATATTATGCAAGAATAAAAGCTTCAAAGCCACCGAAGTAGCCTCTTGTGTCGACAAAAGAACAAGTTCAAAAACAGAGACCAAAAAAAAAATGCAGAGTTTAATAAAATCTGCTCAAGATTTTGATCAACATCAACCTTCTAAATAGTGTAAATAAGTAGCAGGTGTGAGCATAAAATGTTACATCGTTTATAAATTCGGTGGTAGATTTCAATATCTGTTAGATTGAACCGTTTAAAAATTTAAACGGTTTTGATTCAAGAATACAACAATAAAACAATCAGTAATTTTTGGTTATGATATCATACTATTCTACAATTCCACTAACTATTTGAATTATAAAAATACCAAATCTAATTTCATTTAGCAACCTATAAGAGTAATTTGAAGATGGCTAAAACTCTAGCTGAGTGAAATTGAGAGAATTATGCAAGAATAAAAGCTTCAATACCACTGAAGAAGCTTTCCATGTTGACAAAAGAACAAGTTCAAAAACATAGATCATGTAAAAAATGCAGAGTTTAATAAAATCTGCTTCTCCAGATTTTGATCAACATCAACATTGACTTCTCATCAAGAAGCTGGACTGTCAACAACACAAAATTATATTCAAGGAGTTCCAGAAGATTTGAGTTCAAATGAATTAACTGAGGATTTTCAATTGATACCTTACCTGCTAGACAGAGTATACTGCAACAACCAGCTTAAATTGCATCATCCAAAAAGAAACAAAATCATATTTCAGCTCAGTCATCTGTTGTAGACCCTCCAACATTTCAACAGTAGTCGAGCATGAAATCATTTACAAGAACATTGAACATTTCCTTACTCCTATAAATAATTTGAACAAGAGTTTCTGAAAAATACATTTGGAACTGGTTGTGATATCTGTGGTCAATTATGGCATGAAAATGATGTCAAATTGTGCACTCCAGGAGGATATCCGTTACTTCTCCTAGAATTTCCAACTGCAGACGTAACAACGGCTTGTAATACTTGTCGAGCATCTCTCAAAAATGATTCCATTTGAACATTTTCAAAGAGCAACAGTTTCATTTATTCCACCTCGTCTGCATTGATTGGATTTAGTGATTAAGTGGCTCATTTCTCCTCATATACGATTAATGCAAATTAGAAGACTAAGACATAGTTTCAGCTAGAACTTTGGGCCAAGTTATAAATGTTCCTGTAAATATTAATTCCATGGTCAATCATTTGCCTTGGAGAATAGATGATGATTATTGCATTTACATTTGTATCAAATGTAAGAACATTCACAAATTGAGTTATTTAATGGGCTTACAAGAACCAAGCCCTTACTTACAAGATGTAAGGGCTTGGTTCGTAAAAGAGATGTAAAGGTTTGGTTAATTGTTATTGTTATTTGGTTTTTTTTTTAGGAGCATTAGCAACTAAGGCCATATTGCTCTATGATATGCGGTGGTCCTTCCCTGACCTTTCCGCATCCTCCATATTTGGTGGTGACGGGCTCGAACCCCGGTCTAATCAAGAAGCGTGTGCTAGGTTTGGTTAAATGATCTACTTAAGACTCCTTGTATTGTCTATATGATATCGAGATTGATGAAGAACGCTTCGTGGAACATGATGCTCCTAATGAACATGATGAATGTGATGAAATGAGTGAAAACTGAGGTTTGGGTCGGGCCGAAGACCGAGTGCCATATACTATATACTAGAGGTCCGTGCAGACCTCTAGTATATAGTATATGGTTAGTAGTTATACTGTGTGGTATAACTACTAATATACTATATACTGGACCTCCCGACTTACCTAATACTTGTCTTACACAAATTCGACATTACGTAAGTTTTTGCTGGCTGGTGCAAACTGAAAAAAAATATGGAAACATATATTGCATCTGTAGGGATAAATGGTGGTATTGTGAAAATATCATAATGTGAGAATAATAACGTATTGTTTTTTTTTTTTTTTTTATAATTCGTTCCAAGTCCTTGGAAGTTGAAATTTTCGCTATGTAACTAAGCTATTTATCTCTCTAAAAGATCATTTTTGTAATAGAAATTTCATACACTTTCATCATTATCATATGTTCCTATTATAAGAATCAATTTTGAATGCCTTTGTGATATTTTTCTAAAGCACGTTTCTGGAGGTCACGACCAAAACACAGTAAAAACAATTAGCACTTTCCAGTTTTTTGGGCTTTTCTCTTAGCGCAAACTATTATAAATGGGTAGTAAACTCGATCTTAATGCATTTTTGATAATACTGATAACTGGACTTCTGTGGGTTTTTATGTTATGGTATTATGGTGAAATGAGTTCCCCTTCGCTGAAATCTTTTCTTCATTCCTATTTACTTATTACAGTGGTGAAGTGAAAGGTACCAATGGAAAGTGCAGCTGCTGGCAGTGCTAGGAAACGAAAAAAAAATTGATTTAGAAATGAAGATGAAAATGATTAAGAAGTACGAAGCAGGACAAAGTTTGTCATCTATTGCATGTAATTAGGTCTCACTGCTTTAACAGTGAATATATTTTAAAGGACAGTGCGCATATAAAAGAACATTTCAAAGGATCAACGCATTTAAAATCAACAGTTATCACAAAACAGCATTCAGGTGCTATATTGAAGATGGGACAGCTATTAATAATATGGATTTGAAAACGAATTGCACAATTAAAATGATGTCTTTTACACTACATAAGTAGTTGAAATTTATGGGTTAACTATGGTGTATCGACACCGATATTATATAGTTAATTACCAAAACCCATAAGGATTATACCTTGTGCATTTCATTTTCAAATACAGTATTACCAACACCCTTTGGCATCTCTCATATTGTGGATATAACTTTGCAACTGTGATGGCATGTTGCATTCCCAGGGTACCTGCCCACCCACTGATGGGATCTATCCAGTTATATTAAAGGAGGCAGAAAAGGAAGTAAGCAACCCTTAGCCATAATTATGAAAGCTTCCTTGGACTCTGGGGAGGTCCCCATGGACTGGAGGTGTGCAAATGTGTCCCCAATTCACAAAGGGGGATCAAAGGGTGACACAAGTAATTACAGATCTGTTAGTTTGACTTCTGTTTCAGGGAAAATAATGGAGTCACTGGTTAAGGAAGCAATGCAGGATCTTCTAGACAAGACTGTAGTTATAGTTCAGAAACTGCATGGGTTTGTTAAAGGGAAGTCTTGTCTGACAAATTTGTTTGTTTACTATGATGTGGTTGACAAATAAATTGGATGCAAAGAATAATTTTGATATTATATACTTTGATTTCAGGAAAGCTTTTGATACTGTTGCACATGGAAGACTACTGTTCAAATTGGAGCAGCATGGCATTAAGGGCAAGTTGTTATAATGGATAAAAGAATGGTTGAGTGGGAGAAGACAGAGAGTGGTTATCAATGGACACTGCTCTTCATGGACTAATGCTATTAGTGAAGTCCCCCAGGTTTTGGTGTTGGGCTCATTATTGTTTTCGGTATTTATCAATATTATTGATGAAGGTATATCAGGTTTAATGTCTAAGTTCGCAGTTGATACGAAGGTTGGCAGGGTTGGTAATGACAATAATGATAGTACGCTACAGCAACAGGATCTGGAAAAGTTGAGCATATGGGCTGAGTGGTGGCAACTGAAGTTTAACATTGACAAATATAAAGTACTGCATATGAGTAGCAGTAAACCAAGAGTACTGCATCAACTGGTGGTATTACACTCAGCTTAGTGGAGAATGAAAAGGATCTAGGGGTAATTGTGCAGTCAGATATGAAGTTTTCTGAACATGCAAAAAAGGAGCAAGAGTAGCTCATGGTGTCTTGTCAATGATGTACAAGAATTTTGCTAGCAGGGATTAGGGGTTGATTTTGCCCCTGTATAAGGCAATGGTCAGGCCACACCTTGAGTACTGTATACAGGTCTGGAGGCCTCATTTTAGGAAGGATGTAGAGTTGTTGGAACAATGAGTACAGAGAAGGGCAACGAGATTGGTTAGTGGAACAAAAGGTTCGTGTCACCAGGAAAGGCTTAAGTTCTGCAAATTGCAGCTTCTGGAGATGAGGCACCTGTGATGTGATCTAATTGAGGTGTGTAAAGCCTTGAATGATTTGAGCAAGCTCAATGCTAATGGAATTCTTCCTCTTGCTCAAATTTCTCACCTGAGGGGGCATAAATTCAAATTGAGGAAAGACAATTGTGGAATATATGTGCAGAAATTCAACTTAGCCAGCAGGAAGGTTGATAGTTGGAACAAACTTCCATATGTCGTAGTGGAGGTCAGCAACTTAAATAAATTCAAGGCAGAACTAGACAAACATTTGGAGTGAATGGATGAGAGAAATCGGAAGAGTGTTTTTTTTTTCTTGGCTGATTCTATATAAGCTTGCTTTCTATTATCAATATGCCCTTCTAATGCTATTGCTAATACCTCAATCAGCATGGTTTCGCTTAACACGGAACAGTACCAATTATCAGTTCTGTGTGGGGTATTGCTCTATATAGTAGTATACATTTAGTAGTTCATCATCAGCCATTTTCAATCCACACCAGGATGAAGGCCTCCCCAGCAACTTTCCAGTTCCTTCTGTTTTGTGCAATAGCCATCCATTTACTACCCACAAACTCATGAATTTCATCTTTCCATCTCTGTCATTGTCTTCCACGTTTTCATCTACCTCCTCTTGGGTACCATTCAGTTATTTTCTTAGTCCATCTGTTATCATGTCTTCGAGCTGTGTCCTGCCCAAGACCAATTTAGTTCTTTAGTTTTGATAAGAATGTCCTTTACTTGAGTTTTTTGCCTAATCCACGTGTTTCTCTTCTTATCTAACAGTTTGATTCCCAATATAATTCTTTCCATTCTTCGCTGTGTAGTTCTCAGCTTCTCTTTCATTCTTTTGGTGAGTGCCCAAGCTTCACTTCCATAAAGTCATGGTGGGGAGTATAAAGTAGTTCATTTTTTTACTTTTCAGACAGATTTGGATATTGCTCCTCAGTATGTGACTATATTTCCAGAATGCTATCCACCCAAAATTATTCTTCTCTTGACTTCCAGCCATTTATCATTATTACAGCTAATTACTTGTCCCAGATAAGTATATGACTCCACCTTTTCAATTACTGCTCCTTCAATCATTATATCTTTTTCTGTGGCATACTTGTTCATCATTACTTTTATTTTTTCCATATTCATTTTTAGTTGAAAATCCTAATTCTGCATAAAAGATTTTCCTCTAATTCTTTGGGATAGGGGCTTATGACCATAATGGTTTAGCTACTCTCCATTCACATTGACTCCTTTCTGCGACCAGTCTGGCGCCTCCGTAGCCAGGTGGGAAGGAGCAGCAGTGCGTAGCACGCGCTTCTTGATTAGACCGGGGTTCGAGCCCATCACCACCAAATATGGAAGATGCGGAAAGGTCAGGGAATGACCACCGTATATTCACGGTGCAATATGACCTTAGTTGCTAATGCTCCTAAAAAAACCAGATAGCGACCAGTCTAATCTTCTGAAAGCTTCCTGAACGGCAGCAGTAAACAACTTCGGAGATGGTCTCCTTGTCGAACTCGTTTCTCAATTTTAAATTTGCTACTGTCTAGTCTAATAAAGGAGGTAGCATTCTCATATTTTCTTCAAATCATAATTATGTAATATCGGTGTAAATACACCATAGTTAACCCATAGATATGAGCTACGATTGTAGCGTAGAAGGCATCGTTTTAATTGTATCTCATAATGTGGTTGCCTTCACAACAAGATAGTTACTATTGAATTACTTCAAATAAATAATGCTTCTCTAGTAGAGAAGACTACTGTTATTTATTTTCAGCGGTACCACCACCCAGACGATCGTTTCGAAGCTGTGCGGCTTCATCATCAGTGAGCGGGCAGGTACCCAGGTAATACAACAAGCCATCTCAGTTGTGAAGTTATATCTACATTATGAGAGATGCCAAAAGGGTGTGGTGGTAATGTATTTGGAAAATTAAATGCACTAGGCATAATCCTTATGGGTTTTGATAATTAACTATATAATATCGGTGTAAATACACCATAGTTAACCCATAGATATGAGCTACGATTGTAGCATAGAAGGCATCGTTTTAATTGTATCTCATAATGTAGTTGCCGTCACAATGACATTATGAAGGCAATGGCAACCACAATATGAGATGCAATTAAAACGATGCCTTCTGTGCTACAATTGTTGCTCATATCTATGGGTTAACTATGGTGTATTTACACCGATATTATATAGTTAATTATCAAAACCCATAAGGATTATGCCTAGTGCATTTCATTTTCCAAATCAAATCATAATATATGTGGTATCTATTTCTGTCTTTCCAGTGCCCAAAACATTCCCTTATGCTGTATAGAGTTAAATGCCTTTTCATAATCCACAAATGCCACAAAATGGAGAAAGCAAATGAATATAAAACATAACGGTGTTTTATATTCATTTGTTTTCTCCATTAGCTGTGTTATTGCGTGAAGGTGATCCATAGTTGAGAATAATGTTCTAAAGCCAGCTTGCTCTTTCGGTTGATTCTCATCAAGCATTCTTTCTAATCTGTTAGTAATGACCCTTGTGAACAACTTGTAGATGTTGGATAACAATCTAATTGGTGTAGAATTTCCAATTTCTAATTTATCTCCTTTCTTATGCAGCAGAACTATGATTGCATTATTCCACTCCTTAGGCGTCACATTTTCTAATGCATTTTGTGAAGAGTCTTACCAGTTTTTGTGTCATGTCTCTTCTTCCCAATTTTAAAAACTCTACAATAGCTTCATCTTCCTCCGGGGCTTTCTGATTCTTAATTTCCTTCAAAGCATGTTCTACCTCATCAGGAAGGATATTGGGCATGTCGTATGTGTTACTAATTTGCGATCCATCTTCCCCACTGCTGGCATGATTCCCTCGCTCCTTGTGTAATCCTCTATAGTAGTCTTCTGCTTTTAGAATTATGCCTTCTCTGCTATTTATAAGTACACCATCGCTATTCTTTAGTTTCAGCATCATTTGTCTTACTGTATTACTGCTCATGGCTGCTGATTTAAGTCCTTTGTTTTCCCTTAATATTTGTTCTACTTTTCTTGTGTTAAATCTTCTTATGTCCTATCTGAGTCTCTTTCTAATGGCTTTGCTTAACTAAGTATACTCAATTTTCTCCTTACCAGTGTTTATCTTGCTCTTCATTTGTCATCTTCGGGTAATTATGACAAGTGTTTCTTGACTAATTTTTTCTTATTTGGATTTCTTTTTACCTATAGGTTGCTTGGGCTTTATCACTTTCAGAAAGGTGAATATTCCTCTGTGATATGTTGCTTCTGAGCAGGCTGCAGAAGCTCAAACTTGTTCTTATATTCCAGTATGTACTGCTTTTTCTCCTCTTCTGTTACCTCAAAGACCTTTGTATTATTTACTTCTGTTTTTTTCCTTTCTTTTCTTACATCTATATCAAGTTTGCATCTTACTATTCTGTGATCCAACATTTACCTTGTTCAGGATGGTAACATCATTCACAATATATCTTCTGTTAGTGAGGATGAAGTCGATTTCATTAGTTGTTTATCCATTTGGGCTCTTCCATCTCCACTTTCTGTTCACCCTTTTCTTGAAAAAGTGTTCATTACTGACATTCCTTGAGATTCTGTAAATTCCACAAGTATTTCGCCTCACTTTCACTTTCTTTCACTAATTCCAAAATTTCCTATAATTCCCCTTTCTACCCTATTTTGTCTCTTTCCAACCTTAGCATTGAAGTTCCCCCCCCCCCTAATGATAGTGTAATGAATTTGGTTTTCTGCTCATCTATAAGACTCTCAATTTCGGTGTACATATCTTCAACCTCTTCATCATCATGGCTCGTAGTTGGTGCATAAATCATTATAACCTTTAGCTTGTACCTTTTAGAAATTCTGAATAGTAGCTTTGACACCCTTGGTGATGTACTTTTGAATTCCAAAATGTTGCTTATATATATATTTATGGACCAGAAAACCAACTCCTCCTTCACTCCTTTCACTGTTTCCATTGGTGTATAGCAGATTTCCACTTGATAAACTTATAAGTGATTCATTTCTTCTTCTTTAAGCCAAACCAATGATGTTTCGATTCACAATTTCAAATTCCTTTTCCAGCTCTAATATCCTGTCTTCACCAATGAGCAATCTTATGTTGTAACAGGCCAAGTTCAATTTCCGTGCATGGCAGCCTGGTCGTACCCAGAGATTCTTAGCACTCTACTTCCACTCTGATCCCCTCTCTCTCTGTTGTAAGAGGGGGAGAGAAAGCCACTATGAACTGAGGACCATTTGTTTCGTTGTGCTGTCATGTGCTGGAGGGTTTGGTCCTTTCCTCTTCATGCTGCCTAGGCATCTTGAAGAGAACCACTCTACACGTTCATTGCCACTTAAGTGAAATAACAAGGCTTACTATCGATAAGGTGTGAATGAGTGGATTTTAGGGAGGCAGGCCAACTGAACTTCTCCTAAATCTTCTGGAATAGAAAGATATTGGATCCATCAATGTCTTAGACTGAGTGTCTGATAACACACAGAATGCCTTTTCCCCTCTAAGCCTCTTTTTTAGTAATTATACTCCTAAAACTAGTAATTTCTAGTTTATAGTTTTTATTGCTAACCTTAACTATTAACATTAAATTTATAGTTAACTAGAAGTATAACGTTAGTAGTGATATCTATTAACCTTAACTAATAGCGAATAGGAGGAATATTTACCGGATTGTTAACAGTAGTTAGTAGTAATAATAGTTAATATTTTAACTGTTGGAAGAGTTAGTAGAATAGTAGTCATGAACTGTTATTAATATTAACAACTCTCCCACCGTTGGAGTAAGAAGTCAAAGAACTTCGTTGTTGTCATCTTTAAATTGGTCATCACCTTCAAGACAGTGCTGGATTAAGGAATGGGGTAGCAGGGCCCTTGCAGGGGGGTGCCATTCTTTAAGGGACACCAAATTTTTATAAATCATGAAAAATATATATATATCCTTAGTAAAGGGGGCACCAGTGAACCTTTATGCCAGCGGCATAAAAATACCTTGGTCTGGCACTGCTTCAGGATAAAAGTAGAGTTATTGACATTCGATCTTCCAGCAGTAAGTACTACTAGTGGTAAGTACCACTACTTACTCTACTGAATCAACATTTGTGACTGATTGCATTAGTGTCATTTCTGTTTTACATTTTCGTCAAAGTTGTTTTCACATAAAACATCTTTCATGCATACATGGTACATACGTGCCTTTTTTTTCTCCTCATTCTAGCTGGTGATATCTGAATATTTTAATGGCATGTATAACCACCCAGTACTACAACACACACACACATACACACATATTTTTCTGTTGCAGAGATGTCATGTTGAGATTGAACTTTCTCAGTCTTACCATGAGCCTCTGATGAGTAACTTTTTGAGATGTTTTTTTTTCAAATACAATGAACTTTTGAACTTATTCTGTTTGTGCTGTGCTTTTTTTTTTAAAATAGGTTTGTGATGAGTAGTATATGCCCATATTACATATGGATGAATCTTAAGCCCAAGTTGTTTTTCTAGTGCTTCTGTTTATAAAAAAATTTTTGCTTTTTATTGAACATATTTTGGGAACCTCCCTTCCTCTCCCAACACTTCACAATTTTGGCACAAAGATAAAATTCCACTTGAGAATACTGAAATGTGTATTTTCATTCAAGGTAAGTATAAATAATTAAAATTAGTCCAAACATTAGGTTATTTTTAAATAATGTGATTTCAACTTTGACCTTTGGAGTATACTGAGCATTTATATCACACAATATATTTTGTATTGTATGATATAAAAGTTTAGTTTATTTAATTTACTTTTTTTTTTTACTTAGCTTATTAATTTCTTATTTAGCCATAGTAGCATTGCTTTTACTTGATGCCTGTTTCAAACTGTGTCAGAAGATACTGAGGTTTTTTTTTTACCTGTTGTTTTTCATTGCTTTCAGGAAGGGTTTTTGCTTATATGCTATACTAGCCCATACATGTTTATGATATTTTTTTATTTTAGTGTAAGAAAAATGACAGTAATTGTGATGGAAAATGGAAGGCTAATCTTCTTGTGCATTACACATTTTCATGTAGCCAGTTACCACCAGTGCCTTGAATCGCCAGCAATCAAATACAGAAGTTACAAGTGAAGGCCTTCCAAATGGGTGGTCTATGCAAGTAGCACCCAATGGTAGGATGTTTTTTATTGACCACAACAATAAAACAACAACTTGGGTAAGTTATGGCTTTTGGTGTAAGGAAATATTTTTTATTATTTCTTTGCTGACTTTTTTTTGTTACACTCCATTACCTATACACAAAATGTCTTGTATTAACAAAAAAAAAAAATAATAATAATAATAAATAAATTTAAAAATTTTTTTCAAGTAAAGGGGTAAAAATTCTTAAGGTTTTTCTTATAATAATTTTTATAATTATTCTTAAAAATTCTTATTAGGCTTGCATTTCATAATTATCATTGTGAGTGCACTGAAATTGAACCATGGTCAAATAACACCCAAAAAACGGGTTATACTGTTATTTATTCAAAGTGCACCAGATGGCATCCTGTCAATGCATGCAAAGAGACCTCAAAGTGTGACACTTCTGCTCTCTAAGATTTGTTATCACTACGATAAAATGTTAACCTAGGATCCATGTTAACAGAATCTGGGATGTTTTCTCCTGCAACCTGTGGAAATTTGGAAAGAAGTATTTGGTGGTTGACGGGCTCATTTACAACATGCAACTTTGGACCTTACTTCAACAAGACATCCTCCGTGACAGTATAGTGGGTTTTTTGAGAGGTCTGTTTGCATTGAATAAATATCTGGAGAAATTACTGTAATAATTCAAAACATATCCTAGAGTGTTATGCCTGCTATAGTCAACTGTATTGATTCAACGTCTCCTTACCCCCCCTCATGGCCAAGAGACATGATTTGAACTAGCTTTTCTGTGTGTATTCATTCCGAAAATCTCTTAATTGAAACACATAAGAAAAGGGCATTCAGAAGGCATTGAAACACATAAGAAAAAGGCATTCTAATCATATACTAATTTGTACATTCCTGTCTACAGTACATACATGCACATGCACACATAGCTGATAAAATATACTTCTCCTCTTACAACCAAAGAATTTGAAACATTATTATCACTACTTAAAAAACACTTGAAACTCTTCATACCCCTATGCTATTATCAATAAATAAAGGTGACAAGAAGTATTAAGAAAAGTATTTTAGCAAAAAATGACTAAAAAGTCTCCTTTTCAATAAATTTCTTTTTCATATTTTTTGCTTCAAAATCAGGTATATGAGCTTTATTTTTTTCCCACTTTTTCGATACCTTTATAAATTAGCTTCATTTTTATTTTATCTTAATCTTCAATGTTTTTGTTTGTTATTTTGCAGTTGAATCTATCCGGTAAAACAACTTTAAATTCGTTTATATAAATAATTACTTTATCTGTAGAAAATAATTACTTTTTCTGTTTTTATTATTTTATTAAATTTATAGTATTTACAAATATCTTTTAAGTTTCTAGCAGCCTTGACTTAATATAGAGTACATTTTCTCACTCATTTATTAGAAAAAAAAATTAAATAAAAATCACTTAAATTATTTAACACTTAATTACTTATCACAAGAATGAGTAAAAAAATTCAGTGATTTTCTTATATTTTTAATATTAATTAATTTTTTTTCACATATTTTTCTAGATGATTCATTCTATTTTGTTCTAATTTTCTCTATGATTATATATACTTAATTTATGAACTTGCATTCTGCATTCACAATCTATGACATAATTATACTTATTAATGATATAATATTTTGCACATTCTTTACATACCAGGGACTCACATCTGTCGAGTATGGGCTTAGCACACCCAGGGTCCTGAGCTGGATATCATCATTCTCGTCTTTCTTGGTGGTTCCCTTCTACTTAGGCGCCTCCGTAGCCAGGTGGGCAGGAGCAGCAGTGCATAGCACACTCTTCTTGATTAGACCGGGGTTCAAGCCCGTCACCACCAAATACGGAGGATGTGGAAAGGTCAGGAAATAACCACCGCATATCCCTGGAGCAATATGGCCTTAGTTGCCAATGCTCCTAAAAACCAAATAACAAACAAACAAATCCTTCTACTTTTGACTCTCTCTCTCTCTCAGGGTAATTCAGAAATTTTTTTTTTTTTTTTGGATGGTGCAGCGTAAGCCTCAGGCTTCCCTGCACCATATGCTAATAATAATAATAAATTAACAGTAACACCAGACAAACTACAGCCACCCTGTATACTTGGTAGCAATACCCATCACAGGGTGGAACCCCCCCCCCCAAGTCATGGAGAAAATAATATGAAACCGAAACAATATAATAATAACTGTTCGATAAATATCACACCTTGGATATTTTGATAATTCTGAAATAAGCTTTTCTTTTTCACATTTTTTGCATATTTTTTTCCTTTAAGTTCCATAAGATTTCTTACACATAAATCTGCAGTTCTATGTTTCTCCAAATAATTTTTTTTGCACTTCTCTTTTGTATTCACATGAAATAACTTCACTGTTTTTGAGTGATGTTTTAGATTTATAATATTCTTTTTTTGATATGCTTTTACAATATGGGTTATATGTATTTAATTTACTTACATTTTTTTCTTGCTCACATTTCTTGAAGATTTTTTTTTTCAACTAAAGTAAAAAAGAAAGTGAAAAAGAAAAGCTCATGTCACTCTCTCTTACACACACACATTTGAAAATAAGTTAACATAAAAATCTTGGGTAAATATTCTGATTTGTATTTAAAAACTAACGTTATTAGCAGATATATTTGAAAATTTCAGAGGTATTTGTCTAAATACCTATAAATTAGATCCTGCTTGGTATTACTCTAGTAGGATCTAATTTATACAACTCATAGTTTATCCTGGAATGTAATATTAAAAATGATAAATATTGAATTACAGTTACTAACTGATATTGATATGTACTTAATGATTGAAGGTATTAGAGGTGAAATTAATCAATGTTGCACTAGATATGCAAAAACAAATAATAAATACCTAAAAAAAGATTTTAATAAAAATGGATTATCATTTTTAATGTACTTAAGGCAAATAATTTATATGGATAGACGATGAGTGAATATTTACTCATATACCCATTTAAATCCTCCATAATTTACCTTACTCTAGGGGCTCACAGCTGGTGAGTATGGCACACCCAGGGTCCTGAGCTGGATGATATCATTCTTCTCCTTTTTAATGATTCCCTTCTACTTCTGACCCTTGTTTTCTCTCTCTCTCTCTCTCTCTCTCTCTCTCTCTCTCTCTCTCTCTCTCTCTCTCTCTCTTCTCAGGGTAATTCAGAAATTTTTTTTTTGGCTGATGCAGCATAAGCCTCAGGCTTCCTTGCACCATACAGCTAATAATAATTTAAATGGATAGATACAAATATAAATATAACTCAAATACCTGATGATTATGAAATTGGATATATTT
Source organism: Mastigoproctus giganteus (assembly GCF_048544385.1). NCBI lineage: Eukaryota > Metazoa > Arthropoda > Arachnida > Uropygi > Thelyphonidae > Mastigoproctus > Mastigoproctus giganteus. The sequence continues at coordinate 113,078,887 of NC_143582.1, read as the reverse complement.
TAGAGGTAGATTTGCAGAATCCTAAAGTATTACATGATTTGCAAAAGGATTTACCTTTAGCTCCTGATCATGTAAGTATATTGGTAGTTAAACCTAACTTTAAGAAACGAGATAATTTTTTTGAAAAATTATGTGCAGTTCATATGAAAAAACATTAGTAACTTTAAATAAAGCTATTTACATGCGTATTTTAGATATATCTAAGCTGTTAATTTTAGTAAATAATACAGGGATTACCTTGATCTCTTTACAGGAAGGCTTCTGTCCAACTCTCTTAGTCCATCACATAAATTAAAATGCGATGAATTTAATAAACTACATTTTAATGTGTTCCATAATGATAGCTACGATACCGACTTAATAACCGGGAATTACTGTTGAGGCCATCAATTGTGATGCAACCATCAGTATAGGAAAACATTGTCAAATTTACTCATAGTACAAAGAACATCTAAATAAGAAATACGGGAAGACAGATTTCTTCCTCCTTTGTGTATTTCTTATTTAGTTGTTCTTTCTACTATGAGTAAATTTGACATAATGTTTTCCTATACTGATTGGTTCCGTCACAGTTGATGGTTTGGAGTTGGGTTGGGGCCTCAACTGTGATTCCGGGTTATTAAGTCAATGTCGTTGCTATCGTTATGGAACACATTAAAATGTAGTTTGTTAAATTCATTGTATTTTAATTAATTTACGTGATGGACTAGGAGAGTTGGACAGAAGCCTTCCTGTAAAGAGATCAGGGTAATATTTGTATTATTTACTAAAAGTAACAGAAAATATAGGAGATATTGAGTAGATAATAGCTCTTATTAGACTAAGCTAATAATGTAGACTTTCCATTATTATCTCATGAAACCTAAATATAGTGATAATGTAAGCATTGTGTATGGACAGTTTTATATATGATATTAAGACTGACGACTTTTATGAAGAATGGATGAAATGGACTATTTTGATACATCAGTTTATTTAGAAAATAGTAAATATGACATTCCTAAGTTAAATAAATTAAAAAATGAAGATGAATATAATGGAAAAATTATGAATGAATTCATAGGTTTAAGATCAAGAATGTATGCATATAAAATTGAAGATAAAGTGGAAAAGAAATCAAAAGGAATTAAAAAATGTGCAATTAAAAAAAGGAATAACATTTGATGACTATAAAGAATTTTATTTGAGGAAAAAGAACAGCTAATAACTATGAATCTAATAACAAGCAAAAATGATGAAGTTTATTCAGTAGAAGTAAACAAAAAAACTCTAAGCCCATTTGATGATAAAATTCATACAATGGCATGGTGGAATTATTCAATTTAAAATTAGATCTTCTTTATCTAGCCATGAATCAAATGAATCTGAATAGCTTTTCCACTTAATGAGATATTTATTTTCTTTTTCTAATAATTTTTCTACTTGATAAACAGCATCTTGCTTATTATATTTTACTAACTCTTGCTCATAAGACGAACCTTGTATTTCTTCATTATTTTAGTCTGTATCTTATATGTAATAGGTTTAGTCTTTAAAACTTCAGAAATAACAAGTACTTCCTTTGCATTTACTGATTCTAACCTTTTCACCAATTTGAAACTTGGGTTTAGATTCTGATAATTCCATTTTGTGAAGGTTATTATAAATTGTTTTTTCTTTTTGAGCTTTACTTGCTTCTCTAGGTTTCATTTTAATAAATTTATGATAAGAATTATTATAATTTGAAACCAGTATGTTTGATACATCTATCCACTTTCTAGTATTATTAGCTGTAAAGTATTTTCACATTTTTGTTTTCACACTTTTGTTTTCAGTGTTCTATTAAATTGTTCTGCTGTTTGAACTTTTGTTTCTATATTCTTTGTAGTAAACCAATGAACATTAGAGTTTTTAAAAAGCTGTTGTTTGTTGATTTATAATTCAGTACCTCTGTCAGTCTGTATTTTTTCAGGAATTGGTTCTGCAAATATAATCTCAAAAGCTTTTGATACAAGGGTGGTTCAATAAAGAATTACCCTGACTAGCTGCAGAGGTGCTAGCCTGTTGATTCTTGGCACAGGTTTTAGTCCTTCTCTACATAGCCACCGTGCAGATTTACACATTTTTCCCATTGATGGATGAGGCTACAGATACCGTGTTTGTAGAAGTGGTGAGGTTGGTCTTTGAACCATGACTCTGTTGCAGAAATGAGTGTCTCGTCGTCAGGGAAGTGGGTCCCCCGAAGAAATGATTCGAGGGAAGGAAACAAGAAGTCCGATGGTGCAAAATCAGGTGAGTAGGCTGGATGGGGAAGTATTTCGTATCTACAAGTGGCCGCTTGTGTTCTTGCAATTTCAGAAGTGTGAACTGAGGCATTGTCTTGAAGCATTCTCACACCTTTGGACAGCATGCCACGCTTTCGTGTTTTGATTTTCTCCTGTAATTTTGTAAGTTGGCATAATAGGCACCTGTAATTGTTCTTTCTTCAGGTAATCAGTCATTATTACGCCTTTCTCATCACAAAACAGCAAGACCTTTCCTGCTGACACTTGGACTCTTGCCTTCTTGGGGGGGTGCGGAATCATGATGTCGCCATTCCATGGACTTCTTTTTTACTTTCAGGGTCGAAATGGTGTATCCAACTTTCATCCTGAGTGATTAGATGAGAGAAAGTCTTCCTCATTTTTTTGGCACAGGGCTAACAACTCGTGATTTCTGTTGTTGATCAGCCTTCTGGAAAACATTCAATAATTGGGGAATCCATCTTGCACTTAATTTTCGTAAATGGATTTGGTCATGAAGGACTGTTTCTACAGAGTCCACACAAATCTTCACCTCCTGGGACAATTCACGCACATATATCTGGGATCTTTAATGATTAACAACTCCACTTTTCTGATCGTGCTATCATCAATGGCCGAATGGGGATGATCTGGAGTGGGCTCAGATTCTACCGATGTCCGACCACACCTAAACTGTCTATACCAATGCTTCACAATGCCATAGGATAGGGCTTCATCCTTATATCCAGCAGTCATCTCCTCGTGGATTTCTTTAGGAGATTTCCCCTTCAAGAACAGATACTGGATTACAGCTCTGGCTTCAACTTTGTCCGTGATGCTACTTCATCACACATTCAGCTCTGTACGAGAAAAACAAATTAAGACACAGGGCTGACATTTTACACCTTTAGTACAGAGATATGTATGATGCCACACACAAAATATCATGACTCTGGATTATGTGGAAATAGGTGAAGTATTCAAAGAACTTATCTTGGAAGCTATTAGGCTTTACATACCAACTAAGAAATATTGTTCAAGGTTTAGGCCTAAGTGGATGTCAGATGAACTAACGAGACATATGGCAGAGAAGAAAAATGCATGGGATACATACAAATTAACACGTGACACAGAAGCCTATGATAGATACAAGTTGATCTGTAACCAAGTTACAAAGGAGGTTAGGCAGGCGAAGGCAGATTACGAGAAATCTTTGGCAATGGATGCAAAGAAAAACAGCAAAGAGTTCTTTACTTATGTAAACTCTAGAAGGAAGAGGATGAATCAGATTGGTCCACTTGATATCGATGGGTCAACTGTTGATGATCCTGCTCAGGTAGCTAACAAACTAAATGAATATTTTGCATCGACATTCACACATGAGGAGTTATTCAGCGAGGGGAATGCCAGAGGTGTATTCAACTCTGGCAGTAAGCTAGAGAATCTTGTAATAACTGAGAGTAAAGTGGAGGAGAAATTGTTGAAGATAAATACAAGAAAGGCAGCTGGGGTGGATGGGATCTATCCAGTTATATTAAAGGAGGCAGCAAAGGAAGTAAGCAAACCCTTAGCTATAATTATGAGAGCTTCCTTGGACTCAGGGGAAGTACCCATGGACTGGAGATGTGCAAATGTGACCCCAATTCACAAAGGAGGATCAAAGGGCGACACAAGTAATTATAGACCTGTTAGTTTAACTTCTGTTCCTGGAAAATTAATGTAGGCACTGGTTAAAGAAGCACTGCAGGATCATTAGCATTAGCATTAGTAGAGGCATATGATGCAAGAAAGCAAGCTTATTCAGCATCAGCCAAAAAAAAAAAAAAAAAAAAAAAACAACCACTACTCCCATTTCACCCCTCAATTCGTTCGAAATACCTGTCCAGCTGAGCCTTAAATTTGTTTAGGCTATCAACTTCAACAACAAGCGATGGAAGTCTATTCCACAAACCAACTGCCCGCTGGCTAAAGGCGAATTTCCGCACATCTATCCGACATCCGTCCTTCCTCAATTTGAATTTATGCCCTCTCAGGTGATTATTCTGAGCAAGAGGAAGAATTCCATCGGCATTGAGCATGCTCAAGCCATTCAAAGCCTTGTACACCTCTATCAGATCACCTCGGCGATGCCTAGTCTCCAGGCTCTGTAATTTGCAAAACTTAAGCCTTTCTTCGTAACAGCAACCCTTTGTTCCATTCACTAATCTTGTTGCCCTTCTCTGTACTCGTTCCAGCAGCTCTACATCCTTCTTGAAATGAGGCCTCCAGACCTGTATACAGTACTCAAGGTGTGGCCTGACCAATGCCTTATACAAGGGAATAATCACATCCCTGTCCCTGCTAGAAAAATTCCTGTATATCATTGACAAGACACCATGAGCTACTCTTGCAGCTCGTCTGCACTGCTCAGAGAACTTCATATCTGCCTGCACAATTACCCCCAGGTCCTTTTCATTCTCTACCACTGTCAGCGTAGTACCACAGAGTTGATACGTTGATCTGGGGTTACTGTTTCCCATATGTAGTACTTTACATTTGTCAATGTTAAACTTCATTTGCCACCTCTCAGCCCATCTGCTCAACCTTTCCAGATCCTGTTGCAGCAGCATAGTATCAGTAGTGTCCTTAACAACCCTGCCAACCTTTGTATCGTCTGCAAACTTGGACATTAAGCCTGATACACCATCATCAATATCATTTATAAATACAGAAAACAACAATGGACCCAACACTGAACCCTGAGGAACTCCACTAATAACATTAGTCCACGTTGAGCAGTGTCCATTGATTACCACTCTCTGTCTTCTGCCACTCAACCATCCCTTTATCCATAGCAGCAATTTGCCTCGAATGCCACACTTCTCCAATTTGTGCAGCAGTCTTCCATGCGCAACAGTATCAAAAGCCTTTCTAAGATCCAAATATATAATATCAAAGTTATTCCCTGCATCCAGTTCTTTTGTGACTACATCATAGTATCCAATCAAATTGGTGAGACAAGACCTGCCCTTAACAAACCCATGCTGTGTCTGAGCTATAACTGAATTCTTGTCCAGATGATCCTGCAGTGCTTCTTTAACTAGTGCCTCCATTAATTTTCCTGGAACCGAAGTTAAACTAACAGGTCTATAATTACTTGTGTCAGCCTTTGATCCTCCTTTGTGAATTGGGGTTACATTTGCACATCTCCAGTCCATGGGTACCTCCCCTGAGTCCAAAGAAGCTCTCATAATTATGGCTAGGGGTTTGCTTACTTCCTTTGCTGCCTCCTTTAATATAACTGGATAGATCCCATCCACCCCGGGTGCCTTTTTTATGTTTATCCTCAACAATTTCTCCTCCACTTTCCTCTCAGTTATTAGAAAATCATCTAGCTCACTGCCAATGTTTACTTCACCTACGACATTCCCCTTCCTGAATAACTCCTCATGTGTGAATGTAGATGCAAAATACTCGTTTAGATTGTTAGCCACCTGAGCTGGATCCTCAACTGTTGAACCATCAACATCCAGTGGACCAATCTGATTCATCCCTTTCCTTCTTGAGTTTAAATACGTAAAGAACTCTTTTCTGTTTTTCTTTGCGTCCTTTGCCAAGGATTTCTCATAATCTGCCTTTGCCTGCCTAATCTCCTTTGTGACTTGGTTACAGACCAACTTATATCTATCATAGGCTTCCACGTCACCCATTAATTTGTATGTATCCCATGCATTTTTCTTCTCTGCCATATGTCTCATTAGTTCATCTGACAACCATTTAGGCCTGAACCTTGAACAATATTTCTTGGTTGGTATGTAAAGCCTGGTAGCTTCCAAGATTAGTTCCTTGAATGCTTCCCATTTTGAATTTGCTGTTGGTAACATCATCAGTTGGTCCCACTGTATAGAATTTAAATACTGTCTCAGACCAGCATAGTCTCCTTTACGAAAGCAAAAACCCTTCCCTTTACCTCTGATGGTAGTTACCTCCTTGAGTAAATCCCACTTCAGCACACTGTGATCACTGCCACCCAGTGGTTCATTTATCTGCAGATTCCTAATGCATGAAGAATCACTACTGATAATCAGATCAAGAGTATTTGCTCCCTCTAGTTGCCTCCCGAACATGCTGGTGTAGAAAACAATCATCCAATAAATCCACAAAAGCCTTGCTAGTGTGTGAGTGACCAACCCACAAATTCCAGTCAATATCTGGGAAATTAAAATCCCCCATTATAAGACTCTCTGATTTACTGGCCCACTCTATTTCCCTGTACAGTATCTTATTATACTCATCAGAGTCATTAGGCCTATAGCACACTCCTACTCTCAATTTTGATTTACCTATGCTTATGTCACACCAAACTGACTCAACACTGCACTGTCCAGCGATGTCAACTGTCTTCACTTCCTTGGATTTTATGTGTTTTTTAACTAATAGCATAACCCCTCCTCCCTTCCTATCCTGTCTATCCTTTCTGTAGACGTTGTACTCCCCAAATTCCAGTTCTGCATTCCTTATATCTGTGTGACACCACGTCTCTGATATCCCAACAATATCTGCCTTTGATGTTTTGAGTAATACCTCAAATTCATCAAATTTATTTACTAAACTCCTAGCATTAGTGTACACGCAAGTATACATGCACCTGTTTCTATTCTTAGCTACCCTAACACAACCCATGTGTTTACTTGTACCGCAATGACTTCCAGCAGTCTCTGAAATATCCTGCATCTTGTTTTTCAGGCTTCTGCTCATTCCAATAGAAGCAGTGCAAGAATCTCTTTCACCTCTGCCCGTGGCTACTGTTAATCCATTAGTCTTTGTCTCCCCCCCCAAGCTAGCAGTTTTCCGACCCACTTAACACTGCCTCGATAGCATCAGCAAATATTCTTGCACCCTTTCTATTTAAGTGTATCCCATCCCTGTAGAAGCAATCTCTCCTGTTAACAAGTACAGTCCAGGCTGAAAAAAATTCTACCCCTTCAGCCTTGCACAATCTTTCCAGGGCCGAATTGATCGACAAGGCTCTCATCTAGAGAGGACTTCAGTTATAGCTCAGACACATCATGGTTTTGTTAAGGGGAAGTCTTGCCTGACCAATTTGATTGGATACTATGATGCAGTCGCAAAAGAACTGGATGCAGGGAATAACTTTGATATTATATACTTGGATCTTAGAAAGGCTTTTGATACTGTTGCACGAAGACTGCTGCACAAATTGGAGCAGTGTGGCATTGGAGGCAAATTCCTGCTATGGATAAAGGGGTGGTTGAGGAGGAGAAGACAGAGAGTGGTAATCAATGGACACTGCTCATCGTGGACTAATGTTATTAGTGGAGTCCCTCAGGGTTCAGTATTGGGTCCATTATTGTTTTCTGTATTTATAAATGATATTCATGATGGTATGTCAAGCTTAATGTCCAAGTTTGCAGATGATACAAAGGTTGGCAGGTTTGTCAAGGACACTACTGACGCTATGCTGCTGCAACAGGATCTGGAAAGGTTGAGCAGATGGGCTGAGAGGTGGCAAATGAAGTTTAACATTGACAAATGTAAAGTACTACATATGGGAAACAGCAACCCCAGAGCAATGTATCAACTCTGTGGTACTACATTGACAGTGGTAGAGAATGAAAGGGACCTGGGGGTGGTTGTGCAGGCAGATATGAAGTTTTCTGAGCAGTGCAGACGGGCTGCAAGAGTAGCTCATGGTGAATTGTCGATGATATATAGGAATTTTACTAGCAAGGATAAGGAGGTGATTATTCCCTTGTATAAGGCAATGGTCAGGCCACACCTAGAGTACTGTGTACAAGTCTGGAGGCCTCATTTCAAGAAGGATGTAGAGATGCTGGAACGAGTACAGAGAAGGGCAACAAGATTGGTGAATGGAACAAAGAGGTGCTCTTACGAAGAAAGGCTTAAGTTTTGCAAATTACAGTGTCTGGAGACTAGGCACCAGCGAGGTGATCTAATAGAATAGAGGTGTATAAAGCCTTGAATGGTTTGAGCATGCTCAATGCTGATGGGATTCTTCCTCTTGCTCAGAATAATCACCTGAGAGGGCATAAATTCAAATTGAGGAAAGACAGATGTAGGATAGACGTGCGGAAATTTGCCTTTAGCCAGCGGGTGGTTGGTTGGTGGAACAGACTTCCATCCCTTGTCGTGGAGGTTGATAGCCTGAATAAGTTTAAGGCTCAGCTGGACAGGTATTTCGAACGAACCGAGGGGTGAAGTGGAAGTGGTTATTTTTTCCAAGATTTCCAAGTAATTAACTTTGAAATGCATAGTGCTGTTTTATTAAATGAAGATATGAAATTAACTGATGACATGGATATTAAATTAATAATTTATTTTTAAAGTGGAGAGAAATTCCCTTTCATACATTTAAACTACTTATTGTAGAACAAAAATTTAAAAATAAATTAATAGAAGTAAACAAAGAAAAGACTTCTTTATAACAGCAAAGAAGAATAACATATTGAAAATTGAAGCTGCATCACTTTAAGCTTTGTATGCCCATATCTTGAAATTATTAGAATTAACTAGTCTCTCCACTCGCTGTCTCATAGATGTACTGTTTCTGCTGCATGCCTTTTCTACAGATACTTCCATGGGCACTGTTCTTCTGAATTGGCTTCTATTATTCCCACTCTCTCTTTCAAAACAGTCCGAACATGTGCTGCCACCAGCCAACATCCATTTACAGTCCACGCCCCAGGGGCTCACATCTGGTGAGTATAGGCTTGGCACACCCAGAGTCCTGAGCTGGATATCATCATTCTTCTCTCTTTCTTGGCAATTCCTTTCTACTTCTCTCTCTCTCTCTCTCTTTCAGGATAACTCAGGAATTCTTTTTGACTGGTGCAGCATGAGCCTCAGGCTTCTGTGCACCATAGGGATAATTATAATAATAATAATAATAACTTCAAACTCACAGAGCCAACTTTTCATCTTCTTCATTTATTCATTCAGCTGCCATTTTCTGGAACAAACTTGCTTTGTACTTATTTCCTGAAAATTACAGTCTACAGTTGTTCAAGTCAACAAATATCTTCTTTCATCTTCTCAACCTCCAACCCAAGCACGGTACTAAGTACTATGGGTTCTAATACCTCTTGTGTTTGGGGTTTCATAAAAAAAAAAAAAAAAAAAAAAAAAAAAAAACTGGAATTAAAACTGCTTTAGTCTTTTAATTTCCTAGATTTCACCATGTTAAACTTATATATGTAGCTCTAGCTGTTACTTTGAACAGTCAACTGATTAAATGCATTCAGATAGTTCTCTGTTTACTTAAGTGCTGATAAAACTACTACTCTTCTTACTGCAAGATTATATATAAAACAACGTTGTCTTTTTTAAGTCTAAAATATAAAAGTTTCTGAAAGATTTTTTCACCAAAACAGTTTTTCGGTGAGAAGTTTAATAGTCCTTACAATATGTACTTATATTACAATATGCACTTGATAACCTTGCAAGTGATAAAACTGATTTAGGTAGCTAAGCACTGATGAAATCTCCTGCATGTGGTATCTCTCCATACCATAATGACTAGGCAGATAGAAACAATGTTAGAGTTCATTTATATACAATAGTTACTAAATTTTTATAGAAGTACTTGGATGAAATACCAATTAGTTTTAAGATTCTAAAACAGACACCAGAGTGTTTGTGATTATATTCAGATATACCTTTTATGTCCAAAATTCTTATAAAATTGCATTAACTAAGTTTAATTCATATTATTTGGGGTTTAATGTGAGTAATCAGTATGACAATAATCACTTCAAGTATTTTTGATAGTCATGAATGTAAATTAATGTTTCCTAGTGGCATTTATGAATTTGATTTCTTTAATGATTATTTGAAACTTCATTTTGATTCAGAAAAAAACCTATTGTTTTGGACAGTAATTTGTGTGTGGGGAGATTCTTATTTAAATTAGGTGAAGGCTATGAAACTGATTTTTCAGAAGGGAATTTATATATTGTGTTAGGGTTTGAATATAGGGTATATAAAAAATAGAATAAATGAAGTATGCATCTGATATTACTTCTGGAGTAGATAAAATATTAGTACATTGTTCAGTAGTAAAAGGAAGTATTGATAATGGCATTTTATATGATGTAATATATAACTTTAAACCTATAAGCTATCCATTTTCTGCTATAATTAAAAACCTAACCCACCAGTATATTTTCCTCTCAATAAAATAACATTTAATGAAATAGTTATTTCAATAACAGTTGAATATAAATGGAAAAGATATATCTGATGTATTTTTTTTTTTTTTTTGGTAGTTGTTGGCGCATCGGCTTCTGTGGCCATATTGCACCTCCCAAGGTTTTTTTGCAGTGCTTTGATCCAAGCCCGAGGCGAGAATCGAACCCACGACCTTTGGGTTGCCGGGCAGGTACTTTACCCACTCGGCTAGCCCGGTCGGCCTGATGTATTACATATGATGTAATACATCATATGTAATACATCATATGTAATACATATGATGTATTACATATGAAAGTATGATGACCTATTATATGAGCTGATTAAGAAGGTTAATCTGATTTTAAATAAATGAAATTAAAATAAATGATTGTTAACAGAAGCAAACAGTTATATAAAAAAACTCATCCTCGAATCTATAAACATATTATTGGAAGTGGGATTATATTTGATACAATTAAAGAATTCATTAAAAAAGGATTAATAATGCTTGGTAAGAAAGGACTTGAAATGGCTAAAGATAAAGCCACAGATATGCTAATTCATAAAGGTAACAACTGATTAAAAAATTAAGTGATGAAAACAAAAGCAAGGCTTGAAAAGTTATTAAATGATAGTAGAACACAGCGGCGGCTTGTGACTCTGATTTATGTAATTGCCGATGTATGGGGATGCTGCTTCTTAAAGTTACATTAAATTGCCTTGGTTATAAGAAATGTAGACATAGATGGTAATAATAATAAGCAAATTAAAAATACTACAAAGCATTAACTGGACACTTACCATTAACTGACTTAGATAATCTTAAAATTTTATTTAAAAATAAAATCCATTCATTTTTTTTTTTTTTTTTTTTGAAAATAGATTAACTTTTTCATTCAAATTTGGTGCACTGTTCAAATCGGCACTGCTCGCTCTGCAGTTCCTTTGACTCATGTTATCACCTCTAAAAATGGGTATTGGCAACCTGACAAATAGGCATCGACTCAACCACTGGTGCCAAAATGTGGAACTGCGTAGCGCACAGTTCCACCTAAGGTTAAACTTCAAAGTTGAAAATGATTGTGTTTTTATTTGTTTATTATTGAAAATAGAGATGAGTATACTATATGCGGGACATGTTAATAAAAATATTCATTGCATTGCATTGTTCTTCACAAAATTTCATATAACTCCATTGAATTGTATATTTAGATTTAAAAAGCTGGGGTACTGCAGTTCCGCAGTGCCTACTAACGAGCCTGGTAGAACACCGTATGTGGAATGTACTTGAACAACCTCTTATTGATATATCAACTGAATAGTATGAATTTCATCAATCTAGAAAGAAATGTAAATGCAAGGAGTTTTCAGAATATATAATTGTGCAAGATTTTGATAAGTATTTTTGATGTGAAACATCCTTGGGGACACCTACAAACTGAGTATATCTGATTGGTCATGAAAAATGTGTCATGGAAGTGACATCATCCACGGCTTCCACCAGAGGCTCTTCTTACGCCCCCACCATGACTATTCTGTGCCGAGCACTCACTAGTAGTGTGATTAGAGTGCGATGCATTTTTTTTTGACCAGTATGATATTTCAAGTTCTAGTGAAATGATTTACAAAATTCAAATGCCATTTGTTTGAATTTCATCGAACTGCATTAGAAAAACACAAAGCAAAAAAAAACTGTGTGTGTGTACCTTATATGCATGAAAGATGTTTATTTTATGTGAAAACATCATTGCTAGGAAGAGGTTAGCGAAATCCAAGCCAATACCTTAATTGCTCATTTGATTGTAGCCATTTGTTGAATAGCATGACTTCTCAATCATACTTCCTGTAGTAGTAACTGCGGGAAGTATTTGTCAACAATTTCTTTTTTTTTGTCTTGCATTTTTGTTACATTCTATTGTTAGGTGCTGCTATAGAAGGTTTCATATCAATAATTTTGGAAAAGGTGTTCAACAATGCTGAAGTCAAGTGCAGAGTGCTCTCAAGAGTATCGAGCAAGAATAAAAGTGACAAGACTTAAGAAAATAAAGACGAAAGTAGCAATGAGTGCATGAAAACAAAAAGACTATCGAGATTGCTTAAAAGACAAACAGAAAATCAAGCATTGGGTTTAGCAGTGCCTTCAACCAGCAATGCCACTGCTCTATCTAACAATGATGTTTCTGAAGTAAGTATTAATTATGTACAATGGAACATTTCTCCAATTGCAGAGCAGATGAGTTTAAATGATTTGCTCTTTTCTTTACGGTGACTACTATTTACATAAGAATGCCCATCAAGAGTTTGAAAGGAGATTTTCGAAAAATTATTTCTATTCTGTATGCTACATTTGCAATCGTCTATGGTTTGAAAACAATACAAAGAAACCAGCTGCTAAAGATGTACCATTGATATGCACTGCATTTCCTAATGTTGATGTCAATGGGATCCTTGTGTGTAATAGCTGTAGAGGATTGCTTAAGAACAATACCATTCCAGTGCTATCTAATTCGAGCAGCTTTGTTGACCCAGAAATTCCATCGCATTTACCGAAGTTGGATTTCGTGAAAGAGAGGCTCATTTCTACTTGCTTAATATTCATGCAGATAAGGTGCCTGAGACACACACATACAGACAATACGGTCATCATCATCAGCCATTTTCAATCCACTCCAGGATGAAGGCCTCTCCAGCAACTTTCCAGATCCTTCTGTTTTGTGCAATGGCCATCCATTTACTACCCAGAAATTTATGAATTTCATCTGTCCATCTCCGTGGTTGTCGTCCAGGTTTACTTCTAGCTCCTCTTGAGTACCATTCTGTTATTTTCTTAGTCCATCTGTCATCATGTCTTAGAGCTATGTGTCCTGCCCAAAACCATTTTAGTTCTTTAGTTTTGATAAGAATGTCCTTTACTTGAGTTTGCTGCCTAATCCATGCATTTGTCTTCTTATTTAACAGTCTGATTCCCAGTATAATTCATTCCATTCTTAGCTGTGTAGTTCTCAGCTTCTCTTCCAATCTTTTGGTAAGTGCCCAAGTTTCACTTCCATAAGTCGTGGTGGAGAGTATACATTGTTCATTATTTACGTTTCAAACAAATTGGAATATTGCCCCTCAGTATGTGACTGTATTTCCTGATTGCTATCCATCCAAAATTTATTCTTCTCTTGACTTCCAGCCATTTATCACTATTACAGCTAATAACTTGTCTCAGATAAGTATATGACTCGACCTTTTCAATTACTGCTCCTTCAGTCATTATCTTTTTCTGTTTCTGTGGCATACTTGTTTATCATTACTTTTATTTTTGCCATATTCATCTTTAGTCGCAAATCCTTACTAATTCTGCATAACTGATTAAGATTTTCCTGTAATTCTTTGGGATCGTGGCTTATGACCATAATGTCATCTGCAAATTGTAAATGGTTTAGATACTCTCCATTCACATTGACTCCTTTCTGCAACCAATCTAATCTTCTGAAAGCTTCATCAAGGTCAGCAGTAAACAACTTCGGAGATATTGTGTATCTTCAGACATAAAATTCTTAATATATGGGGTGTCTATTTCTTGTCTTTCCACTGCCCGAAACATTCCCTTATGCTGTATGGAGTCAAATGCCTTTTTATAATCCACAAATGCCAGGCATAATGGTGTTTTATATTCATTTGCTTTCTCCATTAGCTGTGATATTATGTGAGGGTGACCCATAGTTGAGAATCCTGTCCCAAAGCCAGCTTAACTCTGTTGGTTGGTTGGTTGACCCTTGTGAACAACTTGTAGATGTGGGATAACAATCTAATTGGTGTATAATATACAATTTCTGATTTATCTCCTTTCTTATGCAGCAAAACTGTGATTGCCTTGTTTCACTCCTTTTCTAATGCATTTTTGAAGAGTCTTGCCAGTTTTTGTGTCATGTCTCTTCCTCCCAATTTTAGTAACTCTACAGTAGCTTCATCTTCCCCAGGGGCGTTCTGACTCTGCATTTTCTTCAAAGCATGTTCTACCTCATCAGGAATGATATTGGGTATGTTGTACGTGTTACTAATTTGTGATACATCTTCCCCACTACTGGAATAGTAGTAGTGGTAGTGGCATGTGATTCAAGAAAGCAAATGTATGAGCTTATGCAGCATCAGCCAAAAAAAAAAAAAAAAAAAAATCACACTATTCCCTCCAAATGCCTGTCCAGTTCCTCCTTAAATTTATTCAATCTATCAACTACAACGACAGATGGAAGTTTGTTCCAGCAATTAACCGCTGGCTAAAGGCAAATTTCCGCACATCTATTCTAAATCTGTCTTTTCTTAATTTGAATTTATGCCCACTTAGGTTCGTAATCTGAACAATTGGAAGGATCCCATCAGAATTCAGCGTGCTCAACCCATTCAAGGCCTTATACACCTCAATCAGATCACCGCGCAGGTGCCTAGTCTCCAGCCACTGCAATTTGCAGAACTTAAGCCTCTCTTGGTAAGAGGATCCCTTCATTCCGCTCACCAATCTTGTTGTCCTTCTCTGTACACACTCAAGTAAATCTACATCCTTCCTAAAATGAGGCCTCCAGACCTGTACGCAGTACTCAAGCCGTGGCCTGACCATTGCCTTATACAGAGGGATAATCACCTCCTTTTCCCTGCTAGCAAAATTCCTATATATCATTGACAAAACCCCATGACCTGCCCTGGCAGCCTGTCTGCATTGCTCAGAAAACTTCATATCTGCCTGCACAATTACTCCCAGGTCTTTTTCATTTTCTACCACCTTAAGTGTAGTACCACACAGTTGGTACGTTTCTCTGGGGTTACTTCTACCCATATGCAGTACTTTGCATTTGTCAAGGTTAAACTTCAGTTTCCACTTCTTAGCCCATCTGCCCAAATTATCTAGATCCTGTTGCAGTAGCACACTGCCATTACTGTCATTAACAACCCTGCCAACCTTTGTATCATCTGCAAACTTCGACATTAAGCCTGATATACCTTCATCAATATCATTGATAAATATACAAAACAACAGTGGACCTAACATCGAACCCTGTGGGACTCCACTAATAACATTAGTCCAAGAAGAGCAGCACCTATTGATTACCACCCTCTGTCTTCTCGCACTTAACCATCATTTTATCCATTGTAGCAACTTACCCTTAATACCATTCTGCTCCAATTTGTACAATAGTCTTCCATGCGCAACAGTGTCAAAAGCTTTCCTGAAATCCAAATATATGATATCAAAATTATTTTTTGCATCCAGTTCCTTTGTAACCACATCATAATATCCTATCAAATTTGTCAGACAAGACTTTCCCTTAACAAACCCATGCTGTGTCTGAATTATTGCTGCAGTCTTGTCTAGATGATCCTGCAATGCATCTTTAACCAGCGACTCCATTATTTTACCCGGAACAGAAGTTAAACTAACTGGGATCACTGTAATCACCTTTACAAAAGAAAAAACCCCTTCTCTTTATCCCTGATGGTAGTTACAACTTTAAGGAAATCCCACATCAGTACACCGTGATCACTGCCCCTTAGTGGTTCCTTTATTTACAAATTCTTAATACACGAATAATCACTGCTGATAATCAGATGAAGAGTATTTCTCCCTCTGGTTGCCTCTCGATCAAGCGTAATACATCAGTGATTAAGGCTGTAATTCGCCAAAATATGGGTTAGGAGTGCAGTGTTGAGACTGTTTGGTGTAACATAAGCACTGGGAAAGCAAAAATGAGAGGTGTGAGTTATAGGCCTAATGACTGGGATGAGTACATGAAAAACTATAGAGAGAAAGAGAATGGGGCAGTAAATCAGAAAGTCTTATAAAGAAGGATTTTAACTTTCTAAATATTACTATTTTGATGCGGGTGGAGACAAGTATAAGCTCGGATCTTATGAGTTTTAATATGGAATTGTCAGGTGAGGATATGTTTTTCCAAGCTAAGAGAGCATTCTCTGAGTCAGTACATATTGTGCTTTTATGGACTGGCAAGTGGAAAACAATTTATAGACCATGATTAATGGCATACAGTATAACTGCTGTATTCAGTGTGAAGCAATAAGGAAACAGATGTATCAGGGAAGACAGCAGCTGTACTCACTTGAGTACTTTAAACCATCAGTGTATATTATAGTTATTCTTAACTGAGCTTTGTGACACAAGAGCAACTCAGACTAAAATGTATTTGTTACAGTCTTAATTACTATATTCTTTTAGTTAACTATGTTTAGATATTTAAAGAGCACCTAATTATTCAAATATGTTATGGTACATCAAGAGTTCACTTTAGTTTGCTTTATCACAAATAATATGCAAAACAGAGATCAGAGGAGTTTGCAAGTTTTTCAATTGGAAGGAGATAGATGTTTACACAAAAGGAATTTCTGTTCAATACGCAGTCTTTTTAATATAACTTCTCCCCACTATTTTTTCATTAATTATACCTCCATAAACACAGAATTTCTTCTTCTTTTTTTAATTCTTCGAAATGTATTGCAAGGTTGATCTCTCCAAGATTACACCCAAATGAAGGTATATTTAGCAACTGGTAGTTTTGAAACTACTGAATTATGTGTTGTTTGACTTTAGCCTGTGACAAGATGTTAAGTAAATTGCAAATGATATAATACTGCTATGATTTCATCATTTATTTTTTATTTATTATTCCTACTTTTTAATGTAGGTAGGTACAACTAGGCAGAGCTCTAAGTTTGAGTATCATGCTTATTAGAATTATCTTGCATACCCATATATAATCATGTCTAATAATATGCCAGACATGATTTGAACATGAAAAGAGTTAATAGCCCAGTGGTTTAGGAAGTTGCCATAAAAAGTATGTGGACATCAGTCCAAATCCCCTCAGGCAGGTATTTTTATGTGACAACCTGCAGTAGCAGAAAATTTGACAGATAACACTGTTTTCTTTATCTGTTTATCTTGTTTTAAATAAAATAAAATAAAAATTCTATAAAGCACAATTGACAGTAGCCAATCAGAGAATACAGAATACCTTTTGGGGTGGGAGGATGGGCTATATATCTTACTTGAAATTAACTGACAGGAAAAAAGGGGAAATCAAAGTGAAGTCTTTAATAAATCATCATATCATTTCAATGAACACAAGAAATGAGTTTGCAAAGAAAGTGGCCCATGAGTGCCAATCGATATTAGTGACCAAAGTGCCTTTTTGTAGTGATTATCTGGTAGAAATGTATTTATGCTTTACTGTAAGTACATTTCTTCTGAGTTTCACAAGTCCGTTAACTCTTGAGTATTAGAATTAAATATACCTATTCAAATAATATAACCTAGAAAGGAAGGTACCTTTGTTTAACCTTCTTTTTTATTTTTAGTTCATACTAACCTTATCTTCGCTTGGGTCACTAGGTGGCACCGCTCTTGCCTTTGCATGGCGGGGCTGGTAACCTGGGAGGAAAAGACAATCTCCAGGGGCCAAAAAGAGTACATCATCACGAGTAAACCAAACTCTGATTTATCTGGGCTGCCAGACGCATCTCAGACATCCAAAAAGAAACACAGTTCCAATGCAGAAACTGCCAAACATCAGAAAACTGAGTCAGAGACCTTTCCTAACCCAACTTCCTTAATTATGCGCTCAACTGGTGAAAATGCAGTTGAACAACTCTCACCATTTAGAGTCCAAAAGGTATTAGAAAGTAGAGCAGGATCTCCCAAGTCTGTAAAAAGACTGAGGTCAGGAGACATTCTCATTGAGACCTCTAACACTAAATATTCAGGGCGACTTTTGAACATTAAACTCTTTGCAGGACTACCAGTCATTATGACATCCCACAGATCACTTAACACCTCTGAAGGAGTGATCTCAGACTGGGACTTAATAGATGTATCTGAAGAGGAGATGCTATAAGAACTCAAAAAACAAGGAATTATTCATGTCAAGAGAATCTCCACCAGAAAAGATGGCAATTTGATCCTGACACATTATTTGATCTTGACGTTTAACACACCACATCGTCTAATATCCATTAAGGCCGGATATCTGGCATGCAGTGTCAGACCATTTATTCCAAACCCGCTCAGGTATTTCCGATGTCAGAAGTACAGGCATTCCCAGACAGCTTGCTGGGGAATCCCTACTTGTGCAAAATGCAGGTCAGTAGAACACAACTGCGAAGCCATACCTCAACCAATATGCCCAAATTGTAAAAAAAGACCATCCTGCATATGCTAGAACATATGAATGCTGGAAAAGCAAAAAAGTTATTCAGAAATATAAAACAAACCATAATGTTTCCTATCAAGAAGCAAATCAACTCAACTCACTACCAACCTACCCAAACAGGCCATTCATATTCCCAAATAACCAAAAAATACCAGTCAACAGCAATGCAAACTGAATTATCAGTACCCCCAGAAGAGTCTTTCTCAAATTACCTTAAAACTCTGTACAGTGCAACTCACACTCAAGCAGTCAATATGCCAATATCTATACCACATGAAAAAACTCCACTCCCCGGACCAAGAATGCAAAGAAAAACAAATCAAAACTCCCAGACATCAAGAGGAAATGGATATTAATAAAAAATCTTCAGATGCTGTTGTCCTAGAAGTTTTTGTCGAAGAAGACATGGACACGGGTAAGCCATTCTTTCCAATAAAAGATAAACACAAGAATGAGGCGGCAAAGCAACTAAGCAAACCCTTAGCTATAATTATGAGAGCATCCTTGGACTCAGGGGAGGTTCCCACGGACTGGAGATGTGCAAATGTATCCCCAATTCACCAAGGGGGATCGAAGGGTGACACGAGTAATTACAGACCAGTTAGTTTAACTTCTGTTCCAGGTAAAATAATGGAGACTGGTTAAAGATGCATTGCAGGATCATCTAGACAAGACTGCAGCAATAATTCAGACACAGCATGGGTTTGTTAAGGGAAAGTCTTGTCTGACAAATTTGATAGTATATAATGATGTGGTTACAAAGGAACTGGATGCAAAAAATAATTTTGATATCATATATTTGGATTTCAGGAAAGCTTTTGACACTGTTGCGCATGGAAGACTACAAATTGGAGCAGAATGGTATTAAGAGTAAGTTGCTACAATGGATAAAAGGATGGTTAAGTGGGAGAAGACCGAGGGTGGTAAACAATGGGTGCTGCTCTTCGTGGACTAATGTTATTAGTGGTGTCCCACAGGGTTCAGTGTTAGGTCCACTGTTGTTTTGTATATTTATCAATGATATTGATGAAGGTATATCAGGCTTAATGTCGAAGTTTGCAGATGATACAAAGATTGGCAGGGTTGTTAATGACAGTAATAGCAGTGTGCTACTGCAACAGGATATAGATAATTTGGGCAGTTGGGCTAAGAAGTGGCAACTGAAGTTTAACCTTGACAAATGCAAAGTACTGCATATGGGTAGAAGTAACCCCAGAGAAACGTACCAACTGTGTGGTACTACAGTTAAGGTGGTAGAAAATGAAAAAGACCTGGGAGTAATTGTGCAGTCAAATATGAAGTTTTCTAAGCAATGCAGACAGGCTGTCAGGGCAGGTCATGGGGTTTTGTCAGTGATATATAATTTTGCTAGCAGGGAGGAGGTGATTGTCCCTCTGTATAAGGCAATGGTCAGGCCATGCCTTGAGTACTGTGTACAGGTCTGGAGGCCTCATTTTAGGAAGGATGTAGATTTACTTGAGCGTGTACAGAGAAGGGCAACAAGATTGGTGAGGGGAATGAAGGGATCCTCTTACCAACCAAGAGAGGCTTAAGTTCTGTAAATTGCAGTGGCTGGAGACCAGGCACCTGTGCGGTGATCTGATTGAGGTGTATAAGGCCTTGAATGGGTTGAGCACGCTGAATTCTGATGGGATCCTTCAAATCCCATGTTGTTCACATTACGAACCTAAGGGGGCATAAATTCAAATTAAGAAAAGACAGATGTAGAATAGATGTGCAGAAATTTGCCTTTAGCCAGCAGGCGGTTAATTGCTGGAACAAACTTCCATCTGTCGTTGTAAGTTCCAAGGTGGTAGATGACTTTCATCAACCGGTGAAATACCACCACTTTGCTTATTGGAGGCTTGAAGTGGTGAAAATCATGTTTAGTCTCTAGAGCAAAGTTTCTGGCATCCCCCTCCCCCATACTTCTCCTTCAACCCATGCACGGTACTAAGTACTATAGGTTTTGATACCTTTCGTGTTTGGGGTTTTCATAAAAAAAAAAAAAAAAAAAGTTGATAGGTTGAATAAATTTAAGGAGGAACTGGACAGGCATTTGGAGGGAATGGTGTGATTTTTTTTTTTGGCTGATGCTGCATAAGCTCATACACTTGCTTTCTTGCATCACATGCCACTACTACTACTACTAATGAAAAACAGCGAACTTCAACAACTTGAAAACGTTGTGAAAGCCTAACAAGAAACTAATAATGAACACAGTAATTCATTGGAATTGTAGTGGTTTCTGTGCCAATATTGATGATCTGTATGATCTCAGCTCTAAATACACACCAATATGTCTCTGCCTTCAAGAGACATATTTAAAACCCCAAGATACACCAAAACTGTCTCAGTATAATATCTTTAGAAAAGACAGGATCCATCAAAATATTGCACATGGTGGTGTAGCTGTTTTAGTAAACCCACATGTTCCTGCCAAGCAGGTCTTACTGAATTCTCCACTTGAGTTGGTAGCCGTCCGTATAACTGCTGATATCCACATTACAATTTGCTTCTTGTATATTCCACCTAGTAATAGCTTTCAACAAAATGATCTAGATAATCTCATAGCTTGACTTCCCCACACCTTTCCTCATTCTGGGGGAAGGTGTGGGGGATCTAAATAGGCATCACACACTGTGGGACAACAACATGGATCAATGAGGAAAGGTAATTGAAAAATCTTTAGATGATACCAACCCAACCTTCTCCTCCTAAATGATGGGTCACCTACGTGTATTCACCCACTTCTGGAACAAATACTGCAATAGACTTGTCTGTCTGTTCAGCAGCCCTATATCCTTCCCTAAAATGGATGATAAACAATAATCCACTGCACAGTGATCATTTCCCTATACAAATTGAATTACAAAACAAGCCCTCTTATCATCCTACTAAAATTTTGCATTGGCTCAATGTTAAAGTAGATTGGCAGACGTAAAAAAAACTAGCTAAATTTGACACGGAAATAATCCAAGAATCCCCAACTAATGAAGCCATTGTGCTTGTCACCAAAACAATATTACATGCAGTAGGAAAAACAAAAGCAAAATCCTCTTCAAAATTGCCGATACACCCAAAAATCTGGTAGAGTGACGAATGCCGTGCAGTTAAAAGGCAAAGTAAAGCCTGGAATATCTATTGCGCAGTCCAACAACAGCTAATCTTGTACAGTATAAACGTGCCAGAGCAAGGTATGTTAGATGTAAAAATCTGTAAAATAATTTAAAAAATGAGTGGTAAATATAACTCCTGTGCCTATCATGGAATGGAGGGGACAGAATGTTTCTGACCCTTCTCAAATTGCCAATATATTAGGGGGAACCTTTGCCAAAACATCAGCAACAGAAAGTTACACCCCAACCTTCAGAAGATTTAAAACAAATAAAGAAAAACAAAAATTAAACTTTTTGTCAAAAGGGAATAACAATATAACCTACCATTTACTGTCCGTGAACTGTGTAGACTGTCAACAACTAGAAACAGCACGGTAGGACCAGATAATATTCACTATTCGATGATACAAGAAGTAAATTCTGAATCATTACAGTCACTCCTTGATCTGTTCAATAGACTTTACCTAGATGTAAAATTCCCTAAAAAATGGCATTGTGCTACAGTCCGTGCATTCCTTAAACCAGGTAGAGATCCAAAAAAACCCATTGCCTTGACCGCCGGTAAACGATGGTAAACAAAAAGATGGTAAACCGTCGACTGATATGGTACCTAGAAAATTTTAATCTCGTACATGCTGTACAATTTGGTATCCGACAAATCAGATCAGCACTAGATATTCTAGTCCGACTTGAGAACTCCATCCAAAATACATTCCTTAGATCGCAACATCATGTCATGGTATGGTATCAAACCATACCATCATGTCATGGTATGCTTTGATATCAGTAAGGCTTACGATTCCATGTGCAAGTATGGAATACTCCAAGAATTATATCAACATAGACTTCAGGGTCATCTCCCAATTTTCATACAAAACTTCCTGTACAAACACACTTTTCAGATTAGATTCAAAACTTTGTTATCCCAAGTATTCTTGCAAGAAGAAGGAGTCCCCCTAAGCCCTGTACTCAGTGCTACACTTTTTATAATTGCAATTAACACCATTTCCGAACAACTTCCAAACACTATTGATACAGCACTGTTTGTAGATGATCTTCGCATTTCATGTCATGATAAAAATATGAATACTGTTGAGAGACAATTACAAGTGGCAATAAATAAGATCAGTTCATGGACACAAATTAATGGGTTTCAACTTTGCCCCAAAAAACGTGTATCCATTTTTTGCTGCCAACGTAAACTCCACCCACATCTAGAACTACTACTGAATGGCCAATCAATAGCAGTTCACCCCACCATACAGTTCTTAAGAATTACATTAGACCATAAATTTACATTTTTAGAGCATATTAAAAAACTAAGAACATCCTGTCAGCAAAGGCTAAATGTCATCCGGGTTCTCTCATCAACTGTGGGGAGCTGATTGAGTTACATTATTACGATTATACAGAGCCTTAATAAGATTCAAAGCTTGATTACAGAGCACCAGTGTATAGCTCAGCAAGACAGTGTTCTTCGCTGGGACCCTATCCATCATAGTGCAATACACATTGCCATAGAAATATATCCCATGTCTCCAATACATAGTTTATATGCTGAATTGCGTGAACCCCCCCCTCTCAATCAGAAGACAACTTATATCATGCTTTGCATATAAAATTATATCTATGCCTGAACACCCAAACCGGCAGATATTTTTCACCCACCAGCATGGCATGTTATACTGAAACTGCCCTTCTGCTAGGCGCCTCCGTAGCCAGGTGGGAAGGAGCAGCAGTGCGCAGCACACGCTTCTTGATTAGACTGGGGTCCGAGCCCATTACCACCAAATACGGAGGATGCGGAAAGGTCAGAGAATGACCACCGCTTTATCCCGGAGCAATATGGCCTTAGTTGCTAATGCTTCTAAAAACCAAATAACAAGCCCTTCTGCTAACCGAGCATTAGGTTTGTGAAGAAAATACCTTTCAGAAGAACTTAATCATTCTTTAAATAATGTTGCAAATACCCTAAGCAAACATTCCTGGCTCTTTTGGGCCATTACTTCACCTTCGTGCGATTTATCACTCCACCAATGGAATAAATCTACATTACATAAAGAAAATTTCTTACAACTATATCATGCAGTAGTGGATCAGTTCCGAAACTTTGTTGTTGTACATACAGATGGACAAAGATTTAGGCACACGTCGGAATTCCCTCAGTTTTTCCGATCACATTGGCCTAGGAATTGCCATATGAGTTGAGTATATTTTCTGGCAAACTAATGGCAATTCAGATTGTAATGAAGCATATAGAGTCCTCCAATATTGAAAACAGTATAATTTTTATAATTTTTAACTCAATTAAGAGTACAGTAAACCCCCGCTATTCGCGGTATCTGTATTCGCGGTTTCGCGTATTCGCGATCGCCGATTTAATATAAAATGAAACCTAAAAAATGTGAATTTTAAAGCGCCGTGAATATTTTCCCCCATAAAAAAACATGGACGTGGCTAAAATTATCTTTCCCGGTAAAAACAGCGCTCAGTGGGTGGGGGGAGAGGAATGACAAAATCGCGAGCGTGGATGTTTCTCGCTAATCCTTGTTCAGTATGTGTTATTCGCTTGTCATGGAAGGTTTCGTCGTTTGCTTTTAATTTATATGCTTATAAATTGAATAAATTTATCAATTTATAAATTGATTTGCTTGCAAAAATGATAAATCTACTGTTTTGCAGTGTAAAACGGACTTTTTCGAGAAGAAAGTGACTTTATTGTGGACAAATTCTTTCTAACCCCTACAAAAATATGGCTACGAATAATAAGAGAAATGTGAAAATATCAAAGGTGATGACATTAGCGAATAAAATTGAGTTATTAGATAAAATTTCTAATGGTAAAAGTGTCTCCTCAGTGGCAAAACATTATAAAATCAATGAGTCAACGGTGCGATCAATCAAGAAATCGGAAGAAAAAATCCGCCGTAGTGTCCGTGAAAAAGGCGCTAATTGCTTCAAAAATTTGCTCTGTAACTCGTGATGTTAAATTAGAAAAAATAGAAAAAGCTTTAAACATGTGGATAGAAGACCGAACTCAAAATAAAATTCCGTTAAGTTCACTCATCATTCGTGAAAAGGCAAAACTCCTTTAACAACACTTTAGCGAAACTGGTGATAGCACTGGCGGGATAAGTTTTTTTGCTAGCAAAGGCGCTGGTTTGAAAGATTTGTTTGAAATTTCTAATAAATATTACATTTAATATTAAATTGTTTCTTATTTTCATTTCGATGCCATATGCTTGCATTTCACTATGTACTGTCTATGTACATAGTCATATTATGAAGGTACATATAATACATACATAGAAAAATTTTAGACTAGTTTTTCTTATATATTTCATACTTTGGAACGGAACCCCTTTATTACTATGGGAGCCATAACTCAGTATTCGCGTTTTCGGTATTCGCGACATTTCTCAGGAACGTAACCCCCGCGAATAGCGGGGGTTTGCTGTATTACAATATACAGAAATGGTAGATAATCTTAATAATTCAACATTGCGGCAGTTTTAGTTGATTTTAACATGCTGTCTAGATTTGTGTCTACTTCAGATCCACTTAGCAGTTCTTGCTGTTAACATTTTTTTAGCAATAGCATTAATACAGGCATATAATGCAAGAAAGCAAGCTTATGCAGCATTAGCCACAAAAGGAAAAAAAAAAAAAAAAAAAAACTGCTTCCATTTTACCCCTCCATTCGTTCCAAATGCCTGTCCGGCTCAGCCTTAAATCCACAGCAAAGGATGGAAGTCTGTTCCACCAGCTAACTACCCACTAGCTAAAGGCAAATTCTGCACATCTATCCTACAACAGTCTTTCTTCAATTTGAATTTATGCCCTCTCAGGTGATTATTCTGAGCAAGAGGAAGAATTCCATGAGCATTGAGCATGCTCAAACCATTCAAGACTTTATACACCTCAATCAGATTACCTCGCAGGTGCCTAGTCTCCAAACACTATAATCTGAAAAATTTAAGCCTTTCTTCGTAAGAGCAACCCTTTGTTCCATTCACTAATCTTGTTGCCCTTCTCTGTACTCGTTCCAACAGCTCTACATCCTTCTTAAAATGATGCCTCCAGACTTGTACACAGTACTCTAGGTGTGGCCTGACCATTGCCTTATACAAGGGAATAATCACCTCCTTATCCTTGCTAGTAAAATTCCTATATATCATCGACAATTCACCATGAGCTACTCTTGCAGACCGTCTGCACTGCTCAGAAAACTACATCTGCCTGCACAATTACCCCTAGGTCCTTTTCATTCTCTACCACTGTCGGTGTGGTACCACAGAATTGATATGTTACTCTGGCATTACTGCTTCCCATATGTAGTACTTTACATTTGTCACTGTTAAACTTCATTTGCCATCCCTCAGCCGCTCTGCTCAACTTTTCTAGATCCTGTTACAGCAGTGTACTGTCGTTAGAGAAATTAACAATCCTGCCAACCTGCGTATTGTCTGAAAACTTGGACATTAAGCCTGATATACCATCATCAATATCATTTATAAATACAGAAAACAACAATGGACCCAACCCTGAACCCTGAGGGACTCCATTAATAACATTAGTCCACGAAGAGCAGTGTCCATTGATTACCACTCTTTGTCTTATACCACTCCTTGGTCCTTGACGAGGTTGTCACAGACATTCTCTCAGATATGCCAGACAAGCTGTTCTTGCTACCTGGGAGTCTAAAACGTTGATGGAACTGATATTCAGGTGACATTCAAGTCAAAGTGGACCCAATTTCGGCGAAGTCCGGACGGTCTATGACAGCCAAATCCTCTGCTTGCACCTTCACGATGGTGGGACTGTTAGTAATCCTGGGTATAACCTTCATGCACAAGTACATGGTGGGTGACCACCCAGGTGTGAACCAACGTAAGCAGGGGTGGAGGTGTGGCGCCCACACCACATGGAGGAACGCCGCCCCTCTATGTTACCAGGCAGTACTAGGTGGTAGATGACTCTCATCAACCGGTGAAATACCACCACTTTGCTTATTGGAGGCTTGAAGTGGTGGAACCCACGTTTAGTCTCTAGAGCTAAGTTCCGGCCAGCCCTTCCCTATCTCTTCCATCATGCAGTGTGATTGATGATTTTTGAGGTTATGATGAAAGTCATGGCGAGATCCATTATTCCTTACATTTCGAGGGTACAGCTCTAAAACGGTGTTCGCAGGCCGGCTGCTAGTTAGTACACCGGATTGAACCTATTGGTAACTCTCTAGGAAGCTTCCGGATCAGCTAGTGTATAATCTTGCTACCTGTACTCTGCCAGATAGTGACTGGAGGGAGTCCGAGTAGTGTGTATGCGGGGAGCATTGTCGAGGCCTCGTTATGTCAAGGATCTGGGTATATTCTTACCACATGTACGCCATATCCAAAAATTTCATTACTTCATACAGCATGTCCCATCCGATTTTTCTTACTATTGAATACACCATGAATTGTCAAAATAATAGAGCAAGCTTATCTGCGAAAAGATCTAAACCTCCCAAGGACTTCCTAATTCATTTCACAAATATACGTGGTCTCAATTCTAATCTCAACGATGTCCATTTCCACTTGCAGTCTTCCAAACCCCATGTACTTTTTCTGACTGAATCTCAGTTATCAGTTGATTCAACTACTGCTCATCTCAGATGTCAAAATTATTTGCTGTATGATTCCTTTCGCCTCAAAGGTGGTACTTATGCATATGTCCGTTCTGATATTCCCTGTCAGAGACTTGGCAATTTGGAATCTCCTCTCTTTGATCCTCTCTGGCTTAAAATCTCTCTACCTCATTGTGTAAAATTCATCTGTTGTCTCTACCATTCTCCCAACTCGACTAATCACTTGGAGCTCTTTGACTTCCTCTCTTTGCAACTTGACTTTCTCCAGTCCAACTTTCCTAACAGTGAGGTAATTTTCCTTGGTGATTTTAACGTTCACAACTCCAGCTGGCTTCCATTTTCTAGTCACACTGACCCAGCAGGTCGAGATGCTGAGGCTTTTGCAATTACTAATGACCTAGCACAGATTGTTCATTTACCTACAAGAATATCGGACAATCCTAATCATACAGCCAATACGCTTGATCTTTTTCTCACAAACAACCCTTCTAAGTACAAGGTTGAAGTGAGAGGTCCTTTAGGCACTTCAGATCACAACTTGGTGATTGTCTCTTCTCCAATGGAACCTTTATCTCATGGCTATTCCCAACCTCGTATTGTTTGGCATTACAAGAATGCAAAATGGGATGACCTGCGAGACTTCTTTTCTTCTTTTCCTTGGTCTGATTACTGTTTCAAAACTTCTGATGTCAACGTTTGCTCAGATCGTGTCAGTGAAATTATTCTTGCAGGAATGGAATCCTTTATCCCTCACTCCACTTTAAAATCTCGTCCTTTATCTAAACCTTGGTTTTCCAATAAATGTGCTAAGGCTGTCCAAGAGAAGAACGTTGCATATCATAATTGGCTTGTTTCTAATTCTTCAGTTTCATTTTCTGCCTACACCAAAGCTCGCAACAATTGCAAAGCAGTTATTAATCAGTCCAAACTTGAGTTTGAACAGGCTAAGAGTAGAAAACATGCTTCTTGCCCTAATGATAGCCGAGCATTCTGGTCTCTTGCCAAAGCTATTGGCTGCAACTTTTGCCCATCTCTGCTCCCACCTCTGTCCAAACCAGATGGTTCTGTTGTCACTTCAGCCAAGGATAAAGCTGACCTGCTAGCATCCCATTTTTCTTCGAGCTCATGTATTAATGATCTTGGTAAAACACCTCCCACCATTCCGAACACCCTCCATTCAATGCCTCCTGTGGTCTTCCGTCAAAAGGATATCAGAAGGATTTTGATGAATCTTGATGCTAAGAAAGCTCCTGGTCCTGATGGTATTTCTCCACTTGTTCTCAAAACCTGTGCTCCTGAACTTACTCCTATTCTTTGCCGCCTTTTTTCACTTTCTTATTCCAAAGGTGTTTTTCCTTCTGCTTGGAAATTTGCTCATATCCAGCCAGTTCCTAAAAAGGGTGACAAATCCCTCCCATCCAATTATCGTCCCATTGCAATTACTTCTACTCTTTCTAAAGTAATGGAGAAATCAATTAACCGCCAACTCTTAAACTACCTAGAAACCTTCCGTCTGATCAACGATCGCCAGTATGGATTCTGTCAGTGTCGATCCACTGGTGATATTCTGGCTTATGTTACCCATTTATGGACTAATTCAATGGAAAGGTTCGGTGAAACACAAGTAGTTGCTCTTGACATCTCAAAGGCTTTTGATCGTGTTTGGCATAAAGGTCTTCTAAACAAGCTTCCATCTTATGGTTTGCCAACTGTTTTTAGTAATTGGTTATCCAGTTTTCTCTCTGATCGCTCACTGAGGGTGATGGTAGATGGCTCTCTGTCTTCTAACTTCTCTGCTAATGCCGGTGTCCCCCAAGGTTCAGTTCTTTCCCCCACTCTTTTCCTCTTGTATATCAATGACCTTCTTCCATTGACTGGAAATCCTATCCATAGTTTTGCCGATGATAGCACATTGCATTCAACTTTCCATTTTGAGAAACCTTGTCCAGCTCAATCAGCTTCAAGTTCTCGAAAATCTGCTGCCAATTCCTTAAATGCCGATCTTCAGGTAATTCTCCAGTGGGGCAAAGACAACTTAGTTGATTTCAACCCTTCTAAAACTCAATCTTGTCTTATATCTCGCAAAAAGGATTCTTCTGCGCCTATGCTTATCTTTAGTGACACTCCGATTTCTAGGCAAAATGATTTATCTCTTTTGGGGATTACCCTGACTTCTAATCTCTCTTGGCACAAGCATATTACAAATATTGCTTCCTCTGCATCTAAAAAACTTGGTTTTCTCTTTCGCTCTCAGCGTTACTTTTCTACCAAACAGCTGCTCACTCTGTATAAATCGCAAATCCGCTCTGCCATGGAATATTGTTCCCACATCTGGGGTGGTGCCCCCAAAACCTCTCTCAGGCTTCTTGATTCCATTCAGAAGAGGGCAGTTAGGTTAATTAATGATTCATCTCTAACAGAGTCTCTCCACTCGCTTTCTCATAGACGCACTGTTTCTGCTGCATGCCTCTTCTACAGATACTTCCATGGGCACTGTTCTTCTGAATTGGCTTCTATAATTCCCGCTCTCTCTTTCAAAACAGTCCGAACACGTGCCGCCACCAGCCAACATCCATTTACTGTCCAACTTCAAACCCACAGAACCAACTTTTCATCTTCCTCATTTATTCATTCAAGTGCCGTTTTCTGGAACAACCTTCCTTCATACGTATTTCCTGAAAATTACAATCTACAGAAGTTCAAGTCCAATATCAACAAATATCTTCTTTCATCTTCTCAACCTCCAACCCAAGCACGGTACTAAGTACTATAGGTTATAATACCTCTCGTGTTTGGGGTTTCATAAAAAAAAAAAAAAAAAAAAAACTCAACCATCCCTTTATCCATAGCAGCAATTTGCCTCCAATGCCACACTGCTCCAATTTGTGCAGCAGTCTTCTATGTGCAACAGTATCAAAGGCTTTTCTAAGATCCAAATATATGATATTAAAGTTATTCTTTGCATCCAGTTCCTTTTTGACTACAGTCTGGTTTCCAATCAAATTATTCAGACAAGACTTCCCCTTAACAAAACCATGCTGTGTCTGAGTTATAACTGAAGTCTTGTCTAGATGATCCTGCAATGCTTCTTTAACCAGTGCCTCCATTAAATTCCCTGGAACAGAAGTTAAACTAACAGGTCTGTAATTACCTGTCTTCCTCTGATCCTCCTTTGTGGATTGGGGTCACATTTGCACATCTCCAATCCATGGCTAAGGGTTTGCTTACTTCCTTTAATATAACTGGATAGATTCCATCCACCCCAGGTGCCTTTCTTGTATTTATCTTCAACAATTTCTCCTCTACTTTACTCTCAGTTATTACATGATTATCTAGCTTTCTGCCAGAGAATAATGCACCTCTGGCATTCCCTCCCTGAATATCTCCTCATGTCTGAATGTCAATGCAAAATATTTATTTAGTTTGTTAGCTACCTGAACAGGATCATCAGCAGTTGAACTGTTGATATCAAGTGGACCAATCTGATTCATCCCCTTCCTTCTGCAGTTTACATAAGTAAAGAAATCTTTGATGATTTTCTTTGCATTCTTTGCCAAAGATTTCTCGTAATCTGCCTTCGGCTGCGTAACCTCCTTTGTAACTTGGTTACAGACCATCTTGTAGCAATGATTGGCTTCTGTGTCACATGTTAATTTATATGTATCCCATGCATTTTTCTTCTCTGTCACATGTCTCATTAGTTCATCTGACATCCGTTTAGGCCTAAACCCTGAACAATATTTCTTAGTTGCTATGTAGTAGCTTCCAAGATTAATTCTTTGAATGCTTCCCATTTGGAATCTGCTGTTGGTAATATCATCAGTTGGTCCAACCGTATAGAATTTAAATACTGTCTCTGACCACCATAGTCACCTTTACAGAAGCAAAAACGCTTCCCTTTACCATTGATGGTAGTTACCTCTTTGAATAAATCCCACTTCAGCATACTGTGATCACTGCCACCTAGTGGTTCCTTTATCTGCAGATTCTTAATGCATGAAGAATCACTACTGATAATCACATCAAGAGTATTACTCTCTCTAGTGCCACCCGAACATGCTGATGTAGAAAACAATCATCAAATAAATCCACAAAAGCCTTGCTAGTGTGTGAGTGACTAACCCACAAATTCCAGTCAATATCTGGGAAATTAAAATCCCCCATTATAAGACTCTCTGATTTACTGGCCCACTCTATTTCCCTGTATAGTTTCTTATTATACTCATCAGAGTCATTAGGCCTAAAACACACACCCACTCTCATTTTTCCTTTCCCAGTGCTTATGTCACACCAAACAGACTCAACATTGCATTGTCCAGCCACATCAATTGGATGTACTTCCTTAGATTTTATGTGATTCTTAACTGACAGCATAACCCCTCCTCCCTTCCTGTCCTGTCTATCCTTTCTGTACACATTGTACTCCCCAAATTCCAGTTCTGCACTGCTTATGTCTGTGTGGCACAATTTCTCTGTTATCCCAACATTATCTGCCTTTGATGTCTTGACTAGCCCTTCAAGCTCATCGAATTTATTAACTATACTTCTAGCATTGGTGTATATGCAAGTATACATGCACCTGTTTCTACTCTTAGTTACCCTAACACAGCCCATGTATTTACTTGTTCCACTATGACTCCCAGCAGTCCTGGAAATTCACATTGCCTTGCTTTCCAGGCTGCTGCTCAATTGCATTTAAATAGAAGTAGTGCAAGAATCACTTTTACCTCTGCCAGCGGCTACTGTTAATCTATTAGTCCGTGTATCCCCCCAAGCTAGAACATTTCTGACCCACCTAACTCTGCCTCGATAGCATCAGCAAATATTCTTGCACCCTTTCTATTTAAGTGTAGTCCCTCCCTGTAGAAGCAGTCTCTCCTGTTAACAAGCACAGACCAGGCTGAGAAAAATTCTAACCCTTGAGCCTTGCACAATCTCTCCAGTGCCGAATTGATTGACAAGGCTCTCATCATATACTCTCTCTCTCCTATTGTGTCTGGGCAGAATTGCAGACACTTTAAAATTCAACCCGAACTCATGGCTTTTTTTTCAGCATTGTCTTGTACTTGTTAAGTAATTGTGCCGGTCTCCTACTCTTAATATCATTAGTGCCAACGTGTACAACAATATCACCCTTTGTGCCCTTGAAGGATGATATCTGCCCTACAATGTCATCAACCTTTGCCCCTTGCAGACATACCCTGGCCCTGTTCCATCTATCATAGTATAGTACAGTATAGTATATAATATTATCAATCAATCAGTAAAATTCATTAATCTTGTTGAACTTCATTGTCAGTTAAATAGTACTTTAACTTGCCACCATTGTTATACGATACATTATATCCCGAATTGACAATGAAGTTCAACAAGATTAATAAATTTTACTGATTAATTGATAATATTATATACTATACTGTACTAAGCTAACACTATCTAGTTCGGGATATAATGTTGTATTGAATAACAATGGCGGCAAGTTACGAACAGTAAATCTACAGACACTTAAGTATTAATTAACTTCCAAAATTTCGCTGTCTCAATTCAGAATAAACCAAGGGTCTTGACTAGGTTTATAAGCTACTTATAGAAAATAATTTAATATAACAATTAGCCAATAAAGCAACTAATTATAGCTAAAAAACTTTCCGTTTGCCGGCTCTGCAAAATTTGTAAAACAGGTGGATTGGATACCCTTACCAATACTAAATAATAACCTACAAAATCTCTATCTAAGTTAAAATTTAAACTAAGTATCGTAACTAGGAATATAAAGCTAGAAAATAAGTTAATATGCCAATTTAAGTTAATAAAACAGAAAAAACTTCTCTATTTTCCTGAGCCGTAAAAACTTTGCCTGCATAAGGCTACTCTTGTTCCAACTTTCAACAACTACTACATACAGGAGTTGTTGAAAAAATGCCAACTTTTGTCTCATTATACCTTTTGCCTATTGATATCTACATGTTGAAAAAACTAGGAGATGTTATAAAGCGAATACCATTACCCTTTTGTCTCCTTGGTGATTTCAGTGAACATCATCCACTATTGAGGATCTGCCCATGTGGATCGCTGAGAATATCTGATAGAGAAGACCAGTTGAAGTTAACATTGCTAACCATTGGTCATAATACTTATATCACCTTCCCATGGGATCTATGTTGACTTATCTATCTGCTATGTCAAATTGTTCCCAGTACTGAATGGAATATTTTTTTTTATGAAAATCTGAAACACGAGAAGTATTAGAACCTATAGTACTTAGTACCATGCATGGGTTGGAAGGTTGAGAAGACAAAAGAAGATATTTGTTCACATTAGGTTTGAACTTCTGTAGACTAATTTTCAGGAAATATTTATGAAGGAAGGTTGTTCTAGAAAACGGCAGTTGAATGAATAAACGAGGAAGAAGAAAAGTTAGTTCCGTGAGTTTTAAGTTGAACAGTAAATGGATGTTGGCTGGTGATGCACATGTTCGAGCTGTTTTGAAAGAGGGAGTGGGAATTATAGAAGCCATTCAGAAGAACAGTGCCTATGGAAGTATCTGTAGAAAAGGCATGCAGCAGAAATAGTACGTCTATAAGACGAGTGGAGAGACTGTTGGAGAAGAGGCATTAATTAACCTAACTACCCTCTTCTGAATGGGATCTAGAAACCTGAGAGAGGTTTTGGGGTCACAGCCCCAGAGGTGGGAACAATATTCCATGATAGGGAGTATTTGTAACTTGTACAGAGTGAGCAGCTCTTTGGAAGAAAAGTAAACCAAGAGCGAAAGAGAAAATCAAGTTTTTAGATGCGAAGGAAGAAATATTTGTAATGTGCTTGTGCCAAGAGAGATTAGAAGTCAAGGTAATCTTCAAAAGAGATATATCATCTTGCTTAGAAATCGGAATGTCACCCAAGGTAACCATTGGAGCAGAGAATCCTTTTTGCAAGATATAAGGCACGACTGAGTTTTAGAAGGATTGAAGTCAGCTAAGTTGTCCGCCCCTCTTGAAAATAACCTGGAGATCAGCATTTAAGGAATTGGTAGTGGATATTCGAGCAGTTGAAGTTAATTGAGCAGGGCAAGGATTCTCAAAGTGAAATGCAATGTGTTATCATTAACAAAACTATGGATAGGATTTCTGGTCAGTGGAAGAAGGTCATTAATATACAAGAGGAAAAGAGTGTGGAAAGAACTGAACCTTGGGAACACCAGCATTAGTGGAGAAATTAGAAGACAGCGAACCATCTACCATCAGCCTCAGTGAGTGGCAAGAGAGAAAACTGGTAAATCATAAGAATGAAGCTTGTTTAGAAAACCTTTATGCCAAACATGATCGAAAGCCTATGAGATGTTAAGAGCATCTGCTTTTGTTTATTCAAACATTTCCATTGAATTTGTCCATAAATGGGTAACATAAGACAGAATATCAGCAGTGGATTAAGACTGACAGAATCCCTACTGGCTTTTGTAGATCAGACGGAAGGTTTCTAGGTAGTTTAAGATTTGCCGGTTAATTGATTTTTCCATTACTTTAGTAAGAGTAGAAGAAATTGTAGTTGGTCGGATTTGTCACTTTTTTTAGAAATTGGCTGGATATGAGCAAATTTCAAAGCAGAAGGAAAAACACCTTTGGAATAAGAAAGTGAAAAAAGGCGGCAAAGAACTGGAGTAAGTTCAGGAGCACATGTTTTGAGAACAAGTAGAGAAATAACATCAGGACCTGGAGCTTTCTTAGCATCGAGATTCTTCAAAATCCTTCTGAATATTTTTGAGGGAAGACCACACGAAGCATTTAATGGAACATGCTGGGAATTGTGGTAGTGTTCAAGTTCATTAATACATGAGTTGGAAGAAAAATGGGATGCTTGCAGGTCAGCTTTATCATTGGCTGAAGTGACAATAGAACCATATGGTTTTGGCAGAGGAGGGAGCAGAGATGGGTAAAAGTTGCATCCAATAGCTTTGGCAAGAGACCAGAAATCTCGGCTATCATTAGAGCAAGAAGCAAGTTTTCTACTCTTTGCCTGTTCAAAATCTAGTTTGGACTGATTAATAACTGCTTTACAATTGTTGTGAGCTCCAGTGTAGACAGAAAATAAAACTGAAGAATTGGAAACAAGCCAGTTAAGACATGCAACATTCTCTCTTGAGCAGCCGGTGCACATTTATTGGAAAACCAAGGTTTAGATAAAGGAAGAGATTTTAATGTAGGGTGTGGAATAAAGAATTCCATTCCTACAAGAATAATTTCACTGACATGATCTGAGCAAACATTGACATCAAAAGTTTTGAAACAGTAACCAACCAAGGAAAAGAAGAAAAGAAATCTCACAGGTCATCCCATTTTGCATTCTTGTAATGCCAAACAACACGAGGTTGGGAATAGCCATGAGATAAAGGTTCCATTGGACAAGAGACAATCACCAAGTTGTGATCTGAAGTGCCTAAAGGACCTCTCACTTCGACCGTGTACTTAGAAGGGTTGTTTGTGAGAAAAAGATCAAGTGTATTTGCTGTATGATTAGGATTGTCCGGTATTCTTGTACGTAAATGAACAATCTGTGCTAGGTCATTAGTAATTGCAAAAGCCTCAGCATCTCGACCAGCTGGGTCTGGGTGACTAGAAAATAGAAGCCAGCTGGAGTTGTGAACATTAAATTCACCAAGGAAAATTACCTCACTGTTAGGAAAGTTGGACTGGAGCAAGTCAAGTTGCAAAGAGAGGAAGTCAGAGTTCCTAGTGATTATTGGAGTTGAGAGAATGGTAGAGACAACAGATGAATTTGATAGAATGAGGTATAGAGATTTTAAGTGAGAGAAAATCAAAAAGAGGAGATTCCAAATTACCAAGTCTGTTACAGGTAATATCAGAATGGACACGTGCACAAGTACCACCTTTGAGGCGAAAGGAATCATACAGTGAAAAATTTGGGCAATTGAGATGAGCAGTGGTTAAATCAACCAATAAATGGGGTTTGGCAGACTCTAAGTGGAAATGGACATCACTGAGATTAGAACTGAGACCAAATATATATTTGTGAAATGAACTAGGAAGTGTTTGGGAGGTTTAGATCTTTTCGCAGATAAGTTTGCTGAGTTAATTTTGCAATTCGTAATGTATTCAATATTAAGAAAAATTTGGGGGGCGCATGCTGTATGAAGTAATGAAATTTTTGGATATGGTTTACACATGGTCAGAATATTTTTTTTTTTTTTTTTTTTTTTTTTTTTTATGTGAACCCCAAACACGAGAGGTATTAGAACCTATAGTACTTAGTACCGTGCTTGGGTTGGAGGATGAGAAGACGAAAGAAGATATTTGTTGACATTGGACTTGAACTTCTGTAGATTGTAATTTTCAGGAAATACGTATGAAGGAAGGTTGTTCCAGAAAAGCAGTTGAATGAATAAATGAGGAAGATGAAATGTGGGTTTGAAGTTGGACAGTAAATGGATGTTTGCATGCGTTCAGATTGGTTTGAAAGAGAGAGCAGGAATTATAGAACCCAATTCAGAAGAACAGTGCCCATGAAATTGTCTGTAGAATATGCATGGAGCAGAAACAGTACATCTATGGGAAAGCGAGTGGAGAGACATCTGTTAGAGATGAATCATTAAATAACCTAACTGCCCTCTTCTGAATGGAATCAAGAAGCCTACGGGCACCACCCCAGATGTGGGAACAATATTCATTGGCAGGGCGGATTTGCGATTTATACAGAGTGAGCAGCTGTTTGGAAGAAAAGTAACGCCGAGAGCGAAAGAGAAAACCAAGTTTTTTAGATGCAGAGGAAGCAATATTTGTAATGTGCTTGTGCCAAGAGAGATTAGAAGTCAGGGTAATCCCCAAAAGAGATATGTCATTTTGCCTAGAAATCGGAGTGTCACTAAAGATAATCACAGGAACAGAAGAATCCTTTTTGCGAGATATAAGACAAGACTGAGTTTTAGAAGGGTTGAAATCAACTAAGTTGTCTTTGCTCCACTGGAGAATTAACTAAAGATCGGCATTTAAGGAATTGGTAGCAGATTTTCGAGAAGTTGAAGCTGATTGAGCAGGACAAGGTTTCTCAAAATGGAAAGTGGAATGCAATGTGCTATCATCGACAAAACTATGGATAGGATTTCCAGTGAATGGAAGAAGGTCATTAATATACAAGAGGAAAAGAGTGGGGGAAAGAACTGAACCTTGGGGAACACTGGAATTAGTGAAGAAGTTAGAAGACAGAGAGCCATCTACCATCACCCTCAGTGAGCGATCAGAGAGAAAACTAGATAACCAATTACTAAAAACAGTTGGCAAACCATAAGATGGAGGCTTGTTTAGAAGACATTTATGCCAAACACGATCAAAAGCCTTGGAGATGTCAAGAGCAACTACTTGTGTTTCACCAAACCTTTCCATTGAATTAGTCCATAAATGGGTAACATAAGCCAGAATATCACCAGTGGATCGACACTGACGGATTCCATACTGGCGATCGTTGATCAGACGGAAGGTTTCTAGGTAGTTTAAGAGTTGGCGGTTAATTGATTTCTCCATTACTTTAGAAAGAGTAGAAGTAATTGCAATGGGGCGATAATTGGATGGCAGGGATTTGTCACCCTTTTTAGGAACTGGCTGGATATGAGCAAATTTCCAAGCAGAAGGAAAAACACGTTTGGAATAAGAAAGTGAAAAAAAAAGTGGCAAAGAACAGGAGTAAGTTCAGCAGCACAAGTTTTGAGAACAAGTGGAGAAATACCATCGGGATCTGGATCTTTCTTACCATCAAGATTCATCAAAATCCTTCTGATATCCTTTTGACGGAAGACCACAGGAGGCATTGAATGGAGCATGTTGGGAATGGTGGGAGGTGTTTTACCAAGATCATTAATACATGAGCTGGTAGAAAAATGGGATGCTAGCAGGTCAGCTATCCTTGGCTCAAGTGACAACAGAATCATCTGGTTTGGACAGAGGTGGGAGCAGAGATGGGCAAAAGTTGCGGCCAATAGCTTTGGCAAGAGACCTGAATGCTCGGCTACCATTAGGGCAAGAAGCAAGTTTTCTACTCTTAGCCTGTTCAAACTCTACGTTGGACTGATTAATAACTGCTTTACAATTGTTGCGAGCTTTGGTGTAGGTAGAAAATGAAACTGAAGAATTAGAAACAAGCCAATTACGATATGCAAAATTCTTCTCTTGGACAGCCTTAGCACATTTATTGGAAAACCAAGGTTTAGATAATGGACGAGATTTTAAAGTGGAGTGTGGGATAAAGGATTCCATTCCTTCTTGAAGGAATGGAATCCTTTCTTGACACGATCTGAGCAGACGTTGACATCAGAAGTTTTGAAACAGTAATCCGACCAAGGAAAAGAAGAAAAGAAGTCTCGCAGGTCATCCCATTTTGCATTCTTGTAATGCCAAACAACACGAGGTTCGGAATAGCCATGAGATAAAGGTTCCATTGGAGAAGAGACAATCACCAAGTTGTGATCTGAAGTGCCTAAATGACCTCTCACTTCGACCGTGTACTTAGAAGGGTTGTTTGTGAGAAAAAGATCAAGCGTATTGGCTGTATGATTAGGAATGTACTGTATTCTTGTAGTTAAATGAACAATCTGTGCTAGGTCATTAGTAATTGCAAAAGCCTCAGCATCTCAACCTGCTGGGTCGGTGTGACTAGAAAACGGAAGCCAGCTGGAGTTGTGAACATTAAAATCACCAAGGAAAATTACTTCACTGTTAGGAAAGTTGGACTGGAGAAAGTCAAGTTGCAAAGAGAGGAAGTCAAAGAGCTCCAAGTGATTAGTGGAGTTGGGAGAACGGTAGACAACAGATGAATTTGGCACAATGTGGTAGAGAGATTTTAAGCTAGAGAAGATCAATGTGAGGAGATTCCAAATTTCCAAGTCTCTGACAGGGAATATCAGAACGTACATATGCACAAGTACCACCTTTGAGGCGAAAGGAATCATACAGCGAATAATTTGGGCATCTGAGATGAGCAGTAGTTGAATCAACCGATAACTGAGATTCTATGAGAAAAAGGACATGGGGTTTGGCAGACTGCAAGTGTAAATGGACATCGTTGAAATTAGAATTGAGGCCACGTATATTTGTGAAATGAATTAGGAAGTGCTTGGGAGGTTTTTTTTTCGCAGATAAGTTTGCTCTATTAGTTTGACAATTCATGGTGTATTCAATAGTAAGAAAAAGTGGGTGGGACATGCTGTATGAAGTAATGAAATTTTTGGATATGGCGTACACGTGGTAAGAATATACCCAGATCCTTGACATAATGTGGCCTCGACAATGCTCCCCACATACACACTACTCGGATTCCCTCAAGTCACTATCTGGGAGAGTAGAGGTAGCAAGATTATACTCTAGTATATAGCAAGATTATACACTACTTATATACCCAGATCCTTGACATAACATGGCCTCGACAGTGCCTCCTGCATACACACTACTTGGACTCCATCTAGTCACTATCTGGCAGAGTAGAGGCAGGAAGATTATATACTAGCTGATCCGGAAGCTTCCTAGAGAGTTACCAATAGGTTTGGTCTGGTGTACCAACTAGCACCCAACTTGTGAACACCCTCAAAATGTAAGAAAATTTGGATCTCGCCATGGTGTTCATCCTAACCTCAGAAGACATTAGTCATACTGCATGATAGAAGAGATGGGGGAAGGTTGACCAAAACGTTGCTCTGGAGACTAAACATGATTTCCACCACTTTAAGCCTCTGATAAGAAAATTAGTGGTATTGCGCCGGTTGATGAGAGTCATTTACCGTCTTGTAAATTTTAAGTGATTTGCACAAGAATGTGAGCATTTTCCATTATAGAATATGCACTATAAAACCCATTCTCTGATCATTTGATAATATGGAAATTCTGCAAAGCAGATTTGGCAAAGTATTCAACTT